>NC_139239.1:28268987-28780824 GCF_977018435.1 Lepisma saccharinum | reverse complement strand
TAAATTTTGGACTCGCAAAGACATTTTTTCAACTTTTAACTTATTATTTTACAACTTTATATTAATTTTTACCAAAATAACACTATTTGTACTATTCAAGCAACATTTTTTATTAAATTTTGCACTCACAGAGATTTTTTCAATTTTTAACTTATTATTTACAATTTTATGTTAATTTTTTTACCAAAATAACACTATTTGTACTATTCAGGCAACATTTTTTATTAAATTTTGCACTCACAAAGACATTTTTTCAACTTTTCACTTATTATTTTACAATTTTATGTTAATTTTTTTACCAAAATAACACTATTTGTACTATTCAGGCAACATTTTTTTATTAAATTTTGCACTCACAAAAACATTTTTCAATTTTTAACTTATTATTTTACAACTTTATGTTAATTTTTACCAAAATAACACTATTTGTACTATTCAGGCAACATTTTTTATTAAATTTTGTATTTACAAAGAGATTTTTTTACAACTTTTTAACTTATTATTTACAAGTTTATACCTATTTTTAACCTAAATAACACTATTTATACTATTAAGGAAAGACTTTTAGTTATATTTTCGACACACAAAGTGTGTGTTCTCAACTTCTATCTGTTTATTTCACAAGTTTAGGCTTATTATTACCAAAATAATACAATTCAATCTGTTCAGGAAAGACTTTTAGTCGCATTTTCGACACACAAAGTGTGTGTTCTCAACTTCTATCTGTTTATTAGGCTTATTATTACTCAAATAACATTATTTATACTATTCAGGCAACATTTTTTATTAAATTTTGGACTCAGAAAGATATTTTTACAACTTTTTAACTTATTATTTTACAAGTTTATACCTATTTTTAACCTAAATAACACTATTTACACTATTCAGGAAAGACTTTTAGTTACATTTTCGCCACACAAAGTGTGTGTTCTCAACTTTTATTTGTTTATTTTACAAGTTTAGGCTTATTATTACTCAAATAACACAATTTAATCCAGTCAGGAAGGATTTGTTATTATATTTTGGGTGCACAAAGAGAGGTTTTCAACTTTTTTATTGATTTTTGCAGGGTATGTATTAATTTTTATTTATTTTGTTTTGTATCATATATACATTTACAAATTTTTAAACTTAGAGTTTAGTATTTATTTAATTTTTTCAAAAACACTAAAAAAAGAAGTACTTTTAGCTAAAATGTAAGCCACAGAATATATTATTATTATTGTTATTATTATTAGGGTTTACTGATTTCCACTATGCTATTTTTGGTTCTGTATTTCTATATGTATTTATTTAGGGCAGGTTACGCCTGCCACGTAGGAAAGTTTGTTTATTTTAGAGTTTGCTGAGTATTTTGTTACTGTTGTACTAGGTAAAGTTTTCTAAATATATCAGGTAGAGCTCCATCCATATACTTTTGTTTTTGCTGTTTGGAGATGATGCGATCAGCATCACTCTCCATCTGCTTTTTTTATTTTATGTACCCTAATATTATTTGAGGCTTAGTGAATTCTAGAGCCTATTTATGCAGGAGAGAGGGCTTGAAAATTTTGATCTCAGACAAACCCACAACTATTTGTCAGAGTATTTTAAAGGATATTTTATACTTATTATGGGCCACTAGAATATCTAAGCTTGCTTAAGTTTAATGCCTGTAACGCTGTTATTGTATTTCTAGCTAAGGCTTACTGGATAAAGTACACGAAATGTTTAACATTTCGATTATTTGCCTAATTTTTAGTGTAACGAAAATTATTGTGTGTCTATAAAGACTGCCTTTACCGAAGGGTCCACAACTGGACGCTTACCAACATTGTTTTTTTTTTTTTAAAATATAACCATTTATCAATATATTGACAATTCACTGGACAAGACGAAGTTCACAGACGACTTACTATATGGACCATAGGTTCACTTGCTAAATGTTTTTTTCTATGCTAGAAGAATAATTTAGCCTTATAGCCTTTTTCAAGGTATTTTTTAAGTATTACTGGATTTTTTGGGTGCATCAACATTTGGGTTATTTTCATTTGGCTTATTATACGAGGCTACAATCACTATTTGAACACTGAAATCCTCTGATTGAAACTAAAAGCTTAGGCTGTAACTAGGGATTTAGTATGTATATCGACAATTTATAGGACAACACGAACCTTACAAAGGATTATAGGTGGCGTAGGACCACACGCCAGAGCTTTGTTAATCTGCAAGAAGCACTTACAGCTAATATTACGAGGAAATGAGGTTGATTTTTACTGTTTCACAAGAATGCTACCTTTTATACACCCAATATTTGCTTTTTCAAGTAACTACATGTACCAGAAGTACTTACAGGTCAACTCTAACTACACTTCGATTTATATAAATGTGGCAAGAACTATATTTCTGAGGAAGTACGCAAAGCAGATTACCCGATTAAAGTATCTGAAAAAACAGATTCTTCTCTACCACTAGATCCTAATGTAATTGTAGTCTCTTGCGTGATGTTTCGAACTTCAAAGCTTTTTTGTTACTTTCAAAAAATGGTTACAGGGGTGTAAGGGTCCATCCTTCCACGTTGTACGCCCAATTGTCAACCTCACTTCTACGTAGTACATCCTGAACTGCTTTTTGCAGACTAACGAGGCTCTGGCGAGGAAATGTAACGGAGGACAAACAGTCCCAAAAGTTATGGGCTGCATGTAAGTTAATACCACAGAGATATTACAGTAGGTGTAGGTTCTACCACCAGAACTTTTCTATCATAATAATACTGGTTATGCTGTACTGTTAGCTAAAGATGCTGATATTTGAGAAACTTAAAAGCTTACTCACGACTTACTGTTGCAAAAGATCCGATGACAAAATTTAAAAATTGTTATCGCCCAGACAGGGACTCGAACCCTGGACAGATAGGTTAAAAGCCTAACGCTATACCAACTAAGCTACCTGCATTTTTAAAAAGTTAGTTATGTTAAGAAATATATTGAAACACCTGAGAACATTTTTGGTCTGGTTCGACAGAGAAGGAGACAACATTTCCAAATTTTTACAGACTGGGTGTATTTTTCCACTATAGAGGCCTTCACTATATGTAATTCGAAACGCTAAAGTTCAGCTAGCTTCCAAAATTGAGGTAAAAATTGTGTTTGGCGAGATTAACAAGTTACAATTATATCCAGTTACGGACAAATAAAGCTAAAAGTCTAAGATTTGCTGTACTAGTCAAGTTTTAGTAACATTTTCCTTCGCTATAGTACTAATACCAAAGAAATAGGTATATTTTATTTATAATTTGACAAAATGTACTAGTATTTAATTCACAAAGTTAGGTAAAAAAACAGTATTTTTAAAGAATATTGTTGCTGCCTTCAAATTTTATGTTATTTAGCCACTAACAACTGGTTTACACTGTTTGACATCCTTTAAATAGCAAAAGAAGGAATTATTTGTTTAGTATTTTTACTATTTTATATTTATTTAAGAAAACAATTGTACAGTTTAACTTAATTTTTAACAAATTGTTACTAATTTATATATCAAAGTTATGTTATTTAGAGTGTATGAAGGCGTATAAAGTTAATATTTGTACTTATCAGCGCAACTAACAATTATATTTTACACACAAAAGATAATGTTTACAGTTAAATTATTTGAATCAGAGAATAATATTTTACAGTAATTGATTCATTCAGCACTAGTCAGTACTTTTATGCATCAGAAAGTTTTTTTTAAATTTTCTATTACGCATGCTATTTTGTGCTATTCTTAAAATGTATTTCTAGGGCAAACTGGTTTAATTTTCTGCTTATAATGGAAAGTTGACATAGTTTTCGCACAATGCTTTGTACATTTGTTATATTCACTACTTACAATTCAAATATTATGCTTATTTAATGTATAACTAACTAACTCTCTAGCCTTCTTAAACCCGAAGGTTCATGGCTGCAGCAACACATGCCTTTCATCTGTCCCTGTCCTAAGCAAGATCTATATACTCCTTTCCTTCCCTACCAATTTCCTTTAGGTCCATCTCTACATTATCCCTCCATCTTTGTTTTGGTCTTTCTATTGGTCTTTTACCATCAGGTTTCCCAACAAGAATCCTGTATACTTTTTTTTTCCTCTCCCATTTGTACCACATGATCTACACACCTAAGTCTTCTTGATTTAATTATTCTAATAATATCTGGACATGAATACAAATTATGTACTTCTAAATTATGTAATCTTCTCCACTCATCTGCCTCCTCATCTGTTTTAGGCCCAAATATTTTCCTAAGGTCTTATTTTCAAATACTCTCAATTTATGTTCCTAGCTTATACTGTAGTTATTATATCTTTTTCCATCAGCTTATTTTGAAATTAATATTATTAGGTATAGTCTTTGATTTATAACTATATTGCTTTTTTTTATCAATTTATCTAAGAGTACACACAGACAAACACATGTGTACACACTTTTATGTACATAGATATGCCTTTTTCAATATTTTAGTATTGAAGATTGCACTTTAGCTATTTAAGCAAGGGTAGGAAAGGTAGGATTTCTGAGAATTTGTTGCAGGATTTTGTTGTCCAAGTATAGATGAGAACTGAGCTGAGAGACTGTTTTGAACCTTTTCATGAGAGTTTGCATGTGAACTGTATGCAAATTGACCACTATTGACTGTGCATGCTTCTAAGTTTTGCTGTTATTTTACATCAAGTCTGTGAGACTGCAGACAGTTTTCACTTTTCAAGTAGTTTTTATTGATTGTATTTGTATATGTTTTGGGAACTTATCAGTTTTATGTTATGAGGCAGTTTGTTGTAGAATATTTTTACCTGATTGCTTTGAGATATTGAGTGTCTGCTGTTTTACTTGTAATTATTTTCCTTCTTGTGTTTTGTATTTGACTATATTTTGTCCAAGTTCGTAGTATTTAGAATAATTGTTATTGACTTGTAGATGTAGGGAGTAATAATCCTTTGCAAGATGCCCTATACTTGTCTGAACATTATTCTTAGTGTTCACTTTTGAAGCCTTAGTATTCTGGTAGTATTATTAATGTAGAGGTAAATTAGGCTGAAATGTAAGCATTTTTCTGATACATTATACTCACTTAGTTGTTTCAGCAGGTAGAAGTTGCATGATGGTTTACTGCTGATGATGTTAATTTGCTCTTCTTATGTGCTACGTATGATGTAGCTTACTTGAGTAATTGGTATTTTCTACTGAAAAAAGGATTGCTTGTCTACTTTATTTCTATGTTGTTGAGTTTGTCCATAAGCAAGCCATGTTTTTACTCTATCCTATGCCTTGGAAGAATCTAGATATATTGTGTTTGCAGTTTTATGTTTCTCTAAGGTTTCAGCTATGTAGTTTTTTAAACTGTGCTATGGGTGTGACTATTGATTTCTCTTTCTGGATGCCATGTTGGTTTCTGTGTATTCCTCTTGCTGCTTGAATTTGACTTAGGTTGTTTTTTTTCTTAGATCTTTATATGTTTATTTGTTCAGTATTTTTTATTTTTTGAATTTTAATTACTTTAATTTTACATTAACTAACACATTTCTCTTTAACAACAAAAGAATTTACTCTAGTATAAAAACTTCTACTAACAAAAATGTACTATTATAACTTTTAATTTTAGAAAATTGTATTTTTAAAACTTTAACTTTGAAAATTGATTTTTAATTACTTTAATTTTACATTAACTAACACATTTTTCTTTAACAACAAAAGAATTTACTCTAGTATAAAAACTTCTACTAACAAAAATATACTATTATAACTTTTAATTTTAGAAAATTGTATTTTTAAAACTTTAACTTTGAAAAATTGATTTTTAACACACTTTGACTTTAACAATGTACTTTGAATTTTTTTATGTAAAAGAATATTAAAAAATAAAAAATACTGAACAAATAAACATATAAAGATCTAAGAAAAAAAACAACCTAAGTCAAATTCAAGCAGCAAGAGGAATACACAGAAACCAACATGGCATCCAGAAAGAGAAATCAATAGTCACACCCATAGCACAGTTTAAAAAACTACATAGCTGAAACCTTAGAGAAACATAAAACTGCAAACACAATATATCTAGATTCTTCCAAGGCATAGGATAGAGTAAAAACATGGCTTGCTTATGGACAAACTCAACAACATAGAAATAAAGTAGACAAGCAATCCTTTTTTCAGTAGAAAATACCAATTACTCAAGTAAGCTACATCATACGTAGCACATAAGAAGAGCAAATTAACATCATCAGCAGTAAACCATCATGCAACTTCTACCTGCTGAAACAACTAAGTGAGTATAATGTATCAGAAAAATGCTTACATTTCAGCCTAATTTACCTCTACATTAATAATACTACCAGAATACTAAGGCTTCAAAAGTGAACACTAAGAATAATGTTCAGACAAGTATAGGGCATCTTGCAAAGGATTATTACTCCCTACATCTACAAGTCAATAACAATTATTCTAAATACTACGAACTTGGACAAAATATAGTCAAATACAAAACACAAGAAGGAAAATAATTACAAGTAAAACAGCAGACACTCAATATCTCAAAGCAATCAGGTAAAAATATTCTACAACAAACTGCCTCATAACATAAAACTGATAAGTTCCCAAAACATATACAAATACAATCAATAAAAACTACTTGAAAAGTGAAAACTGTCTGCAGTCTCACAGACTTGATGTAAAATAACAGCAAAACTTAGAAGCATGCACAGTCAATAGTGGTCAATTTGCATACAGTTCACATGCAAACTCTCATGAAAAGGTTCAAAACAGTCTCTCAGCTCAGTTCTCATCTATACTTGGACAACAAAATCCTGCAACAAATTCTCAGAAATCCTACCTTTCCTACCCTTGCTTAAATAGCTAAAGTGCAATCTTCATACTAAAATATTGAAAAAGGCATATCTATGTACATAAAAGTGTGTACACATGTGTTTGTCTGTGTGTACTCTTAGATAAATTGATAAAAAAAAGCAATATAGTTATAAATCAAAGACTATACCTAATAATATTAATTTCAAAATAAGCTGATGGAAAAAGATATAATAACTACAGTATAAGCTAGGAACATAAATTGAGAGTATTTGAAAATAAGACCTTAGGAAAATATTTGGGCCTAAAACAGATGAGGAGGCAGATGAGTGGAGAAGATTACATAATTTAGAAGTACATAATTTGTATTCATGTCCAGATATTATTAGAATAATTAAATCAAGAAGACTTAGGTGTGTAGATCATGTGGTACAAATGGGAGAGGAAAAAAAAAGTATACAGGATTCTTGTTGGGAAACCTGATGGTAAAAGACCAATAGAAAGACCAAAACAAAGATGGAGGGATAATGTAGAGATGGACCTAAAGGAAATTGGTAGGGAAGGAAAGGAGTATATAGATCTTGCTTAGGACAGGGACAGATGAAAGGCATGTGTTGCTGCAGCCATGAACCTTCGGGTTTAAGAAGGCTAGAGAGTTAGTTAGTTATACATTAAATAAGCATAATATTTGAATTGTAAGTAGTGAATATAACAAATGTACAAAGCATTGTGCGAAAACTATGTCAACTTTCCATTATAAGCAGAAAATTAAACCAGTTTGCCCTAGAAATACATTTTAAGAATAGCACAAAATAGCATGCGTAATAGAAAATTTAAAAAAAACTTTCTGATGCATAAAAGTACTGACTAGTGCTGAATGAATCAATTACTGTAAAATATTATTCTCTGATTCAAATAATTTAACTGTAAACATTATCTTTTGTGTGTAAAATATAATTGTTAGTTGCGCTGATAAGTACAAATATTAACTTTATACGCCTTCATACACTCTAAATAACATAACTTTGATATATAAATTAGTAACAATTTGTTAAAAATTAAGTTAAACTGTACAATTGTTTTCTTAAATAAATATAAAATAGTAAAAATACTAAACAAATAATTCCTTCTTTTGCTATTTAAAGGATGTCAAACAGTGTAAACCAGTTGTTAGTGGCTAAATAACATAAAATTTGAAGGCAGCAACAATATTCTTTAAAAATACTGTTTTTTTACCTAACTTTGTGAATTAAATACTAGTACATTTTGTCAAATTATAAATAAAATATACCTATTTCTTTGGTATTAGTACTATAGCGAAGGAAAATGTTACTAAAACTTGACTAGTACAGCAAATCTTAGACTTTTAGCTTTATTTGTCCGTAACTGGATATAATTGTAACTTGTTAATCTCGCCAAACACAATTTTTACCTCAATTTTGGAAGCTAGCTGAACTTTAGCGTTTCGAATTACATATAGTGAAGGCCTCTATAGTGGAAAAATACACCCAGTCTGTAAAAATTTGGAAATGTTGTCTCCTTCTCTGTCGAACCAGACCAAAAATGTTCTCAGGTGTTTCAATATATTTCTTAACATAACTAACTTTTTAAAAATGCAGGTAGCTTAGTTGGTATAGCGTTAGGCTTTTAACCTATCTGTCCAGGGTTCGAGTCCCTGTCTGGGCGATAACAATTTTTAAATTTTGTCATCGGATCTTTTGCAACAGTAAGTCGTGAGTAAGCTTTTAAGTTTCTCAAATATCAGCATCTTTAGCTAACAGTACAGCATAACCAGTATTATTATGATAGAAAAGTTCTGGTGGTAGAACCTACACCTACTGTAATATCTCTGTGGTATTAACTTACATGCAGCCCATAACTTTTGGGACTGTTTGTCCTCCGTTACATTTCCTCGCCAGAGCCTCGTTAGTCTGCAAAAAGCAGTTCAGGATGTACTACGTAGAAGTGAGGTTGACAATTGGGCGTACAACGTGGAAGGATGGACCCTTACACCCCTGTAACCATTTTTTGAAAGTAACAAAAAAGCTTTGAAGTTCGAAACATCACGCAAGAGACTACAATTACATTAGGATCTAGTGGTAGAGAAGAATCTGTTTTTCAGATACTTTAATCGGGTAATCTGCTTTTGCGTACTTCCTCAGAAATATAGTTCTTGCCACATTTATATAAATCGAAGTGTAGTTAGAGTTGACCTGTAAGTACTTCTGGTACATGTAGTTACTTGAAAAAGCAAATATTGGGTGTATAAAAGGTAGCATTCTTGTGAAACAGTAAAAAATCAACCTCATTTCCTCGTAATATTAGCTGTAAGTGCTTCTTGCAGATTAACAAAGCTCTGGCGTGTGGTCCTACGCCACCTATAATCCTTTGTAAGGTTCGTGTTGTCCTATAAATTGTCGATATACATACTAAATCCCTAGTTACAGCCTAAGCTTTTAGTTTCAATCAGAGGATTTCAGTGTTCAAATAGTGATTGTAGCCTCGTATAATAAGCCAAATGAAAATAACCCAAATGTTGATGCACCCAAAAAATCCAGTAATACTTAAAAAATACCTTGAAAAAGGCTATAAGGCTAAATTATTCTTCTAGCATAGAAAAAAACATTTAGCAAGTGAACCTATGGTCCATATAGTAAGTCGTCTGTGAACTTCGTCTTGTCCAGTGAATTGTCAATATATTGATAAATGGTTATATTTTAAAAAAAAAAAAAACAATGTTGGTAAGCGTCCAGTTGTGGACCCTTCGGTAAAGGCAGTCTTTATAGACACACAATAATTTTCGTTACACTAAAAATTAGGCAAATAATCGAAATGTTAAACATTTCGTGTACTTTATCCAGTAAGCCTTAGCTAGAAATACAATAACAGCGTTACAGGCATTAAACTTAAGCAAGCTTAGATATTCTAGTGGCCCATAATAAGTATAAAATATCCTTTAAAATACTCTGACAAATAGTTGTGGGTTGTCTGAGATCAAAATTTTCAAGCCCTCTCTCCTGCATAAGTAGGCTCTAGAATTCACTAAGCCTCAAAATAATATTAGGGTACATAAAATAAAAAAAGCAGATGGAGAGTGATGCTGATCGCATCATCTCCAAACAGCAAAAACAAAAGTATATGGATGGAGCTCTACCTGATATATTTAGAAAACTTTACCTAGTACAACAGTAACAAAATACTCAGCAAACTCTAAAATAAACAAACTTTCCTACGTGGCAGGCGTAACCTGCCCTAAATAAATACATATAGAAATACAGAACCAAAAATAGCATAGTGGAAATCAGTAAACCCTAATAATAATAACAATAATAATAATATATTCTGTGGCTTACATTTTAGCTAAAAGTACTTTTTTTAGTGTTTTTGAAAAAATTAAATAAATACTAAACTCTAAGTTTAAAAATTTGTAAATGTATATATGATACAAAACAAAATAAATAAAAATTAATACATACCCTGCAAAAAATCAATAAAAAAGTTGAAAACCTCTCTTTGTGCACCCAAAATATAATAACAAATCCTTCCTGACTGGATTAAATTGTGTTATTTGAGTAATAATAAGCCTAAACTTGTAAAATAAACAAATAAAAGTTGAGAACACACACTTTGTGTGGCGAAAATGTAACTAAAAGTCTTTCCTGAATAGTGTAAATAGTGTTATTTAGGTTAAAAATAGGTATAAACTTGTAAAATAATAAGTTAAAAAGTTGTAAAAATATCTTTCTGAGTCCAAAATTTAATAAAAAATGTTGCCTGAATAGTATAAATAATGTTATTTGAGTAATAATAAGCCTAATAAACAGATAGAAGTTGAGAACACACACTTTGTGTGTCGAAAATGCGACTAAAAGTCTTTCCTGAACAGATTGAATTGTATTATTTTGGTAATAATAAGCCTAAACTTGTGAAATAAACAGATAGAAGTTGAGAACACACACTTTGTGTGTCGAAAATATAACTAAAAGTCTTTCCTTAATAGTATAAATAGTGTTATTTAGGTTAAAAATAGGTATAAACTTGTAAATAATAAGTTAAAAAGTTGTAAAAAAATCTCTTTGTAAATACAAAATTTAATAAAAAAATGTTGCCTGAATAGTACAAATAGTGTTATTTTGGTAAAAATTAACATAAAGTTGTAAAATAATAAGTTAAAAATTGAAAAATGTTTTTGTGAGTGCAAAATTTAATAAAAAATGTTGCCTGAATAGTACAAATAGTGTTATTTTGGTAAAAAAATTAACATAAAATTGTAAAATAATAAGTGAAAAGTTGAAAAAATGTCTTTGTGAGTGCAAAATTTAATAAAAAATGTTGCCTGAATAGTACAAATAGTGTTATTTTGGTAAAAAAATTAACATAAAATTGTAAATAATAAGTTAAAAATTGAAAAAATCTCTGTGAGTGCAAAATTTAATAAAAAATGTTGCTTGAATAGTACAAATAGTGTTATTTTGGTAAAAATTAATATAAAGTTGTAAAATAATAAGTTAAAAGTTGAAAAAATGTCTTTGCGAGTCCAAAATTTAATAAAAAATGTTGCCTGAATAGTACAAATAGTGTTATTTTGGTAAAAAAATTAACTTAAAGTTGTAAAATAATAAGTTAAAAATTGAAAAAATGTTTTTTGTGAGTGCAAAATTTAATAAAAATGTTGCTTGAATAGTACAAATAGTGTTATTTTGGTAAAAAATTAACATAAAATTGTAAAATAATAAGTTAAAAGTTGAAAAAATGTCTTTGCGAGTCCAAAATTTAATAAAAAATGTTTCCTGAATAGTACAAATAGTGTTATTTTGGTAAAAAATTAACATAAAATTGTAAAATAATAAGTTAAAAATTGAAAAAATGTTTTTTGTGAGTGCAAAATTTAATAAAAAATGTTGCTTGAATAGTACAAATAGTGTTATTTTGGTAAAAATAAGGATAAGCTGTGAAAATGTTTGACATAAAGTCAAAGTTTGGTAAAAAATAAACTCAAAATTAAGTTAAATAGCACACAGTAACATACATTTACTACCTAAATCAATAATCAAAGGGTCCTAGGTTCGTTACCCCGTGATAAAAGCAAATGGTGAAAACTGTAGGCCCCGTCCCTAATAGCTCTCCCTTCTTCATAGTACAGATAAAAAAAACCTGCGCTAAAGCGTCCTGTGCCTTGAAGGCAAACCTGAGCGGAATATTAATTGGCGGCGGAAACCGCATAGCTTCAGAGATTTGACCCTTGCTGCTTATTTCCAGACATCCTTTGTTGTCTGGTTGAATCCCTCCCCTGCCCTACGGCATTGCATAGCTTTCCCCTGTTCTTGCGTACTGGTTAACCTTGAAAAAACCGGTTCTGAAAATCTACCAACGCGTTCTCTGATTGGTCAATCAGGATCTTCCTTTGTTCTGACGTTGTGACGTCATTTGACCTTGACCGCACATCTCCCAAATTCCTTTCTCGTCTACCCTCAGCGCGGAGTTCAGATTCTGAGACAGTATTCTGTCTAGCGTGTTGCACCACCGTGTTTCATAATATAATAACATACATTATTACATAGTACTAATTAATAATATTACATATCTCGGGTTCGAGTACCGGGACCGTCTTCTTTCGTAATTGGACCTGTACCTACAGCCATTACCACCTTTCATAGCGGTTCATAAACCATAAAAACTTCTTTTCAATATTATAAACATTAATATTATCGATTTATACATTACATACTTTGCAGTAATGAATATAAAAACATATGCATAGCGTTTAGTACCTCTAATTACCTGCTATATACATATTTTTCATAAAATAAATAATTATATATTCATAAAAAGTTATAAACATGCAAATACATAAATGTAAAGTACTCTAAGTACATGCAAATGAATTCTAAGTACATGCGAATTAATTAAAACCCGTGCAAATTAGTTATAAGTACGTGCAAATGAATTGCGAATATTAAACGCCCCAGGGCACAAACAGCCACTATCGCGTTTACCTTCTACTATCAAGTTTTCAAAGTGCAAATTTGCTTCTAAAGAAATTGCTTTTCTTGGACATATTGTTTCCGGAAATGAAATTAAGTTATATAGTAGCAAGAATTCTGCTATAATAAATTTTCCAACACCAAATAACAAAAGGTCACTTCGAAAATTCTTGAGTTTAGTTAACTGGAGAAGAAAATTCGTGAATAAATTTGCAGAAGTTGCCCATCCACTTTATGAACTTCTAAAGTCGAATATTCTCTGGACGTGGAAGGAAGTGCATGTAGAAGCTTTTGAAAGGTTACGTGATTTGGTTATATCTCCAGAAGCTTTAGCACAGCCTAATTTTTCTAAACCTTTTAACATAAATGTAGATGGTTCAAAGAAAGGTATTAGAGGTGTTTTATGGCAAAATGGAAAGACACCACAAGATAATCCCAGGATTATTCAATATGCAAGTAGAGTTCTTCGTGGTAATGAGTTATCTTACAGTACACATGAAATCGAATGTTTAGCAATTATTTTTGCTTTTGAGAATTTTTATATTTATGTAGCCGGAACTAAAATTAATTTGTTCACAGATCACAAATCTCTTTCTTGGCTGGAGTCAGCAAGAACTTTAAATCCACGTTTAAATAGATGGTGTTTAAAACTGCAAGGTTTTGATTATGATATCCACCATGTTTCGGGAGTAAACAATCAAGCGGCTGACACATTAAGTCGATATCCCGATACTACTACAGGAAATATTTCTTTATCCGAGTTGTTTATTAATAACTTAAAATTGGATATTATTGAAGAAGATACTTTGGAATTCTGGAAGGAGTCTCAACATCGCGACGCATATTGTAGTGCTTTAATTCAGAAGATTGAGAACGGAAATCTTTCCAAGTCTTGTAAAACTCAGTATGCTTTCCAAGATAGCATTTTATTTTTAAAATGTGTTTCTGAAGATAATTGGAGATTAGTTGTTCCAGTTTCATTAATACCGAAAATCTTACATAAACTGCATGATTTGCAAGGACATTTTGGATATAGAAAGGTTTTCAGTAAATGTAAGAAATTATATTATTGGCCAAAGATGAACTTCAGTATTAAACAGTATTTGAATAATTGTTTAACTTGTGCCAGAACTAAACAAGCTGTTTTGAAAAATGAAAAGGATGATTTACACGTTTAGAATTAGTCCACATTATTTGATTTCAGTTGATTTGATAGGACCACTTCCGAAATCTCAAGGTTACACATTTATATTGACTGTAATAGATGTAATGTCTAAGTTTCTTATGGCATATCCTTTAAGGAAAGCAACATCTAGAGAAGTAATTAATAAATTTAAACTGCAATATTTTTATCATTATCCTGTATGTAATAGTCTACTGTCTGATAATGGTTCGCAATTCAAGTCACGAGAATGGAAAACTTTTGTGGAAGAATTTAAAATAAGGCATATCACAACTTCAGTTTATTCTCCGTTTGCCAATCCTATTGAACGATACAACAAGGAGTTAATTAGATTATTAAGACTGTACATAAGCAAAAATCATGAACATTGGTCAAAATATTTAAGTTTTGTTTTAGGACTATTAAATAATTCCATATCTGAAGTAACGGGATACACTCCAAATGAATTATTTTTGCATTATGAAATAAGAGATCCTGTTTTAAACCAAATTGATTGGCCTGAGACATTGAAAGCAGTTCCTTGGAAATATAAATGTTTAATTGCCAAATCTCGTTTGAAGGAAAAAAATAAAATTAAGCCTAAGGAAACTAGTGATAGATACACAAGGATAGAGAGAAATGATATAGTATTAGTCAAAAACCATGGACAAAGCAGTGCTGAGTGTAAACGAATACACAAATTTATGGACTTGTGGCTTGGTCCATATTTAGTTAAAGAAATTAATGGTAACTGTTGTGAATTGTTATCGTTGGATGGAAAGAGAACTGTACAAACACATAATGTATCCAATTTAAAGAAATTCAATTGCAGTCAGGAAAGAAAGGACGAATTATGTAAACTTAAGTAATTTCAAAAGATTTCAACAGCCATTTATTAAGAAATGTTAGTATGTTTTAAATAATTATGATATGTTTTCAATATTTTCTGTGTTAATTAATGACGATATGTATGTCAGGAGAAAGTCTGTTTTCTTTGTAGTTTTTCATGTTATCTAAAAATTTTAAAACCGATCTTCTAAAATTTTTCTCCGAAGGAGGGAGAATGTTGTGACTGTTTTCAAATTGTAAAATGTATAATCACTTCTTGTGTAAAAGAAAAAGAAAGAAATGTTATAGTATACTGTTTTGTTGCGTAGCAACCAGTTGTTGAAAACAAGTGAAAAGAGATAACAAGAACGTTTTTGGCATATAGTTCGAATCATAGTAATTGGTGAATTATTTAATGTATTTATTCAATGCAAATAATAAGTATACTCATCAGAGAACAGTGTTGTGATTTTGAACTATATACATTATTGTTATTTCATAATTTGCTGTGTGGTAGAACAGTGATTTACTTAGTATAATATAAAATGCTCAAACCTCTACGACACTAGCAATAAATATGGAATTTAAAAAAATGTCATAATATTGAAACAAGTCTTTAAGCAATACTAAGAAAAGTTGTTCACCTTGATGTCCTCGACACACTGTTAAATTTGGTGGTTTACCCACCCAACATATTGACTCCCACAGGAAAACACACACTCACAGATAGAGAGAAAAGGGGCCTCTCCACTGGCATAGTGGTAACATCGTCGCCTTGTAATCAAAGGGTCCCGGATTTGATATCCAATGGTGGAAGCACATGGCACAGTAGTTTGGATTCCACTTTAAACTGTATGTCCAGTCCCGATTAGCCTTTCTGGGCATAAAGTGGACTAAAAACTAGAATTCAATAAAGATAAGAGTAGAGAATTGCCATGAATTTGTTCTAATTACATGCAGCAAAGAAAGTTGCACTAAAATAAACTAATTGAGTTCTATGTTAATAGTATTTCAGTTACAATATCCCAAATTTTTAACAAAAATATTCTATCAACTTTTTCTACTATGAAGTGAATACTCCTATTTATATTCATTAAACCTAAGCCATTCTGTGACTGGCAGAATCAATGTTAATTGCAGAAGAATTATGATGTTTGGTTGAAGATGAGGTTTTGTAGGCTTCTTCTTAGTGGTGGCTATAAAGGCTCCGCAGACCCATTTGGAGTAGTGGTGGGAGGGGGTGGGGAGCATGAAAAGGTAGTTGGTTGTGTATCACAGCTATAAAGGGAATTTTGTTCAGCAATCTAAAACTCTGTAGCATTCTTCAACTTGAAGGTTTATGGCTGCAGCAACACACGAATTCCATCTGCCCCTATCCTGAGCAATCAATCCGATCTTTTCCATCCTTACCAATTTCCTTTAGGTCCATCTCAGCACTATCTCTTTATCTTCGTCTTGGCCTTCCTACAGGTCTCTTTATCAGGTTTCCAAACAATAATCCTATAAACTCTTCTTTCCTCCCCCATTCGTGCCACATGACCTGCCCAACTAAGTCTTCTTGATTTAATTATTCTAGTACTATTTGGATATGAGTACATATGATATGAGTATATCACCAATCTAAAAAGCATACAAAGTTCCATGTATTAAAATGAATATAAAAATAATGATATTGTTATTGAAGAATTCTTTCATTAATCACGAAGTTCCTATTTGTAGAATATTCAGGGACGTAGCTAGGTTGATCAGTTTGGGCAGGCCCAAACGTAAGATTTTTTCTATCAAACTATTATAAATTAACAAACTATTTATGCACCATATACGCCTATGCTGTATACATACATTATATATGTATGTGTGTGTTTATATATATATAGTCTTGGAAAGAAACGGATCAAGGACCTCCTCGGTGGCACATTGTAGCATCATCGCCTTGTACCATAATCAAGGGGTTCTGGGTTCGGTACCCGGTGGATGCTCATAGTGGTTCGGATCCCACTTTACACTGTACAACCAGTCCCGATTAGCCTTACTGTGTATAAAGTGGACTTAAAACACCAACTCAATCAATCAATAAATTGGAAAGGAACATCATTTTCTTCTGTAGCCCCCAACAGTCTACGGATATACTCTCGCGAAATACACAGCCATTATTCAGGAAACTAAATGCAGAATGAACTAATTAGCTTAATGGCCTATACACCAAGAACAATGTTAGTAGTAGTCTTTAGATTTGTAAATTTGCTGGAAAAAATTGAGAAGTAGATAAAACCCTTTTCCATGGTTTTAGATATAAAGTGCTGGAACCAGGTTTACAAGTATTGGCAACAGTGCAAATATGAAATGTGTGCGTAGTGAGTTCAAGCTAGGCATCTCATGTATACAGTTCATACCGGAATCGAATCCGGTATCTCTTAGTTCAAGGGCGGGCCTGAGTCTTCTATGGCATCTGATTGTTCACTTGGGAAATGATGACGATAAGAAATTATATGCACATGTCTAATCTCTTAAAATTAATCTTATTTGTGTGTGGAAAACTGAATATATGATGTCACTGGATAAAACAAAGTTCCCACACGCTCAAATAATTACGCTCTTGTCTTTGGTTCGGCAGGTTCAACAACCTGCCCGGGTTCGATTCCCGATGGAGGCACATATTTGTTCGGATCTCACTTTAAACTGTAGGTCCAGTCCCGATTAGCTTTAATGTGCATAAAGTGGACTTAAAACACCAGTTCAATTAATCAATCAATCGAAAGGTTCAAGGTTTGATCGCTGGTGGTCAGGCCAGTAGCCAGAATTTGATTTCGGAAGGGGCTTATCCCTTATCGGCAGCCGCCATCTAAAGACGAAAAGGTTGGGGGGAGGAGTAAATGCGCAGAGGATGAATTTCTTGGTATATTGTAACTTACCATATACAAGATGATTAATCCTATTAATGAAGTAAATTTAATTACTACTACACATTATTAAAATCAGATATTTGTAGGATTTCGGCCCCTGAGCCCCTTCCTTGGGTATGTGCCTGCTTGTATTAGCTTTAAAATTTCTGTGCTGTTCCAACACAATTCTGGAAGTACTTGAAAGCGATATGGAAGCAAATTCTGCTCTCGAAACTATGGGACTCTATGTGATGACCATGCACAACCGAATGAAAGAACTATTCGCAGGCCTTGTCCTTTAATATTAATGTTACTGACTAATTGTAAGTTTTTCTCGGCCTCCTCGTTGATGCAGTGGTAGCGTCGCCGCCTTGCAATCAAGGGGTCTCGGGTTCAATACCCGGTGGAAGCACGTACTGGTTCGAATCCCTGATTAGCCTTACTGTGCATACAGTGGACTTAAAACACGAACTCTATAATTGAAAGGTTTTAGAAGAACTAAACACGGCTTTTTATGCATCTTACCACTTTGCTTCTTTTCACCCTACTTTTACAGTTTCTCTTCCTAAGAATTCCACTGAGTATAACATGCTACGAAACCAGAGGTCCAAGGTTCGGACATTGGACAGGTATGGTTGCATCATGTCTGTCCCAATGCCATTCCTTTGGCTCATCATTCATCCTCATCATTGCATTTAACCCAAGAGGTAGAAAAGTGGCGTAAATAATAACACTTTTTGGTTAATCATAAAGATGAAGATGAAAATGAGTGATGCGAAATTGATGAGAGGACCATCATAAAGAACACACACGCCCAGTCCGGGATTCGAACCCAGGACCCCTGGCATCTTTATACACCTTGTTGACCACTGCACAACAAAAAGAAACAGAAAATGCCTGATAAGTTATTTGCTTCTCCATAACTCATGATCATATTAAAAGTATTATTCGCTGCATGACTAGGGATTAATTAAATTTGTATGTCTAGCCAACCTAGCCACCTAAGCAGCAGCAGCTTCCGCATTTGCAGGTGGAGGCTAAATGAAGAAAAATCACAGAAAGTCAGAAAGATATACAAATTTTGTAACATAATACTTATAGAGCATGCAGACAGCTGTAAAAACAATTGCTACATACCTAGTTTCCTTCCTTAATTGAAACTTGGTTTATTCTTCATTCTTCATTATACCCTGGGAGCCGAACCCAGGATCTTGTGTGGTAGTCAGACTCTCTTTTAGAATGCCAAAATGTTGGATACTTGGTCGATCAGTCGATCCTGATCCATTGTTTCCAGAGGAAGACAATCAGGCAGCTTCTCATTCGACATTTTACTCGCGATGTAGGAAAACGAGATCACAAACACTTCGTGATGCTATCTTCTCGCGTTTACAGAAGTTTACCACCGCTCGGACAACAAATCCTACTTCAAACTGATAGATATCAACTGTCCACCAAATCAACAGATGAACCGACCGCTTCGATGTTTCTCCGAATTTTCAGAAAGTGGCCTTTCCCTCTTTGCAGGGGAGGTCATTAGCAGGAGGGTTTTTTTGAGTTCTCATTCCCGCGCCGAAAAAGGGACAAGCAATAGAATTCTGTTCTTGGAATTTGAAAGGCATGGGGATATATTTTCTAAACCATAAAATAATTAACGCAGAAAGTTCTAGCCACCCGTAGCTAAATCTTCCTGTTTGTGTCGTCCTTTCGGTGCCCATGGAGCCAGTGCAGGGCCAGATGAAGAGAAAGTGCGGGTTTTGGGGGGATTCTGGATCTGGTGTGCAGCAGGGAGGAAAAGTGCATTTTCAATAGGTCTCAAGACTTCCCTGACCAGGGTAGACCACAAAACCATTAACTGCATCCCTTCCCAATACATCTGTTTGTGTTCAACAAGCAAGAAACAGTGAAATAAGAAAGAAATGCGTTGCTTGGGTTCGTACTACTGAAAATTGAAGAAGTGTTTCAAGCTGCAAGCAAAATTTACTCAAGAATTATTTTGCAATATTTGTCAACAAAGTAAAATTTCCAGCAAATACAGAACAGTTTCCCGGAGCCACGTGGACGTTTGCTGGGGCCAGTGCCCCACCCTAACGACGTCCCCGAGAATATTAAAGATGCTAATTTGGTAATTAAAAGAAATTGCTAATATTTTGCCCAATAATCTATGTAACATGCACAATATATATAGAAGTGTAATTGTGTTCCTGCAGCAAATAGATGGAGATCCATTTTTACAGCCCAACTATCAAAAATTCCTACCTTACGATTTCTATAGTAGTCATCACAATGAAACCACATTATTCTTTTAAAAATTTCTTTCATTTTAACAATATTGAAATCTAGTTATTAAAACTCAATTTATATAGAGCCCCCCCCCCCCCCTTATTCAGTTTTGGGGGAAGAGGACACAACTGGTATCACCATCACTACTTTCTACTGGTGTCTATTAATGGTTTCACAGGATTAACATTATTCACCAGTAAAATATGTCGTGGTGTTGATTTCTGATCACAATAAAGTAGATCCTGTACCAATTAGCATATTTATAATACACTTTTTTAATGGATATAGGAATACTATAGAAATCGTTTTAAAGGATAGAATATAAAGTCTGTAAAAGAATATTATTGAAGATTCTATTTTATTCTCCTTTAACAGTTTTTCTTTGTAGGGGTATAAAGAGATCACCAATTTTCAGAATAATTAGTCGTATCTTTTGAGGAGGGCATATACTAGGGTGGAGTGAAAAAAAAAATATTTTTATAAGCTAGACTAGGGAAAATGTGCCATTTGTCCATAGTAAGAATCCTTCAAAATCATATTATTTTCTGTCAAATCTTTGATCGCCCTTCACCTTATTGAAATAATTGGCATTTTAACCCTTTTTAATGACTTTGTAGCCTGATTCAGTTTGATTTCAGCATGGCTTATTAAGTAGCGAATCTAAGCGAGCTACTTATTGAAAAGGTTTTGGACATCTTAAGTTTACCTATACATTGTATGGGGATATCCTGAGGATAACATGATGTCCCCAGGATATCCCAAGGACATCCTGAGGATAACGTGTGTTGTATAGTAGGGTGGAGTGAAAATTTTTATTTTTTATTTTTAGAAGCTAGACTATGGAAAATGTGCCTTTTGCCCTATAGCTTACCTATACAACACACTTTATCCCCAGGATGTCCTTGGGACATCCTGGGGACATCATGTTTTCCTCATGATATCCCCATCCCCAGAACTTGCATTTTCAGAGAGATGGCAGTTACAAGAGATATTTGGTGCTCCACGAAACCTACCAACCAATACTCTGCCGACCTACACCGATCTCATGAAGAAATATATTCAACTACGACCAGACCTGAGGACGGACAATGGAAAATACCCATCATTTTTGGACATATCTCACAAACTGTGCTATGAAGTCGAAGAGATCTGGGAAAGGGCCTCACTTCCAACAGTAACTCACGCACAAGCGATTGAAAAACTCAGATCGTTCCATGACAAATACAACACAATCCTAAAGGTCTACAAAGGGAAAAAGGATCGACCCAACTACCAACGGAGACTCTCGGACTTTCGCAACAGAGTTAACAGTCTGTTTGATCTCAGCAAATGGAAGTGCTTTGACATGGTTTCCAACTGCAAATGCGCGAAAGAATTCAAAGTTCCGGCAAAGGAACGCCATTTCCTTGAAGACCAGAGGGGACCAAAAAAGATGATAATCGGCAGTATAGATCAAGAGGAGACGTCAAAATTGAAGAAGAAAACTGAAAGAGAGGAAGCCAAACTCGAACGAATGAAGAAGCAGAGGACCGTTGAGAGTAAAGGTCAAGGCGATTCTGCCGACAGTGCCGAAGATGACACGTACCCATCGGTCAGTGCCACTGGCGATGAGTACATTCCAGATACAGAATCAGTCAAGACTAAGCCAAAGCAGAATCGCCAATGTAAGATAATGACAATCTCTCTACCTTTACTCGCTAAAGCTTGCGATCGGATCCGAGTCTCGGATGGATCAGCTCCTGTATTAGCAACATCAGTTCTGCATGATCTTGGTCTCGTGTCGCCAGTCGACCGATCTAAAGTAATCGATCGAAGCAAGATCTGCTGAGAACGCAGCAAAACTCGTAAGGAACTCCAGCAGAATGATGACCAGTTTGACCACACACACACACTGGCATAGAGGAAGTATTCTTTGATGGCCACAAGGATCAAACTTTGACACAAGTTCTCGGCGACGACAACAAGTAACACAGAAAAACCCTCACGGAAGAACACATAAGCATCATCACAGAGCTGGGTTGTTCGTACTTCAGCCACACGACTCTGCCATCAGGCTCCAGCTAAGACATAGCTGAGTCAATAGTCGCTAGCTTCAAAGAGAGCAATGCGCAGACAGAGAACATTGAAGTTGTAGGGTGTGACGGCACAAATGTGAACACGAGACACACAGCGGGTGTTATCCGCCGACTGGAAGAAACCTTCGAGCATCCTCTGCAGTGGCTGGTATGTCTGCTCCATGCCAATGAGCTGCCCCTGCGCCATCTATTCCAGGCACTCGATGGCACGTCTACAGGCCCGCACGGATTCTGTGGAGATATCGGAAAGCGGCTAGTGACGTGTAGCGAACAGCATGTCTCCTCATTTGCACCAGTGCAGCTGACCGAGCAACTGTCCAATGTTGACCCGAAGGAGTTGAGCACAGATCAGCGCTATCTACTGGAAATGTGCAATAGCATCGGCAAAGGTGAATGTAGCGTCAATCTGGCAATGCGAAACCCAGGTTGCCTGAATCACTCACGATGGATAACGACAGCCAATCGAATCCTCTGATTATATGTAAGCGACGTGGAACCGTCAGAGAATCTGAAAAAGCTGGTGACGTTCATCATTCGCGTATATGCTCCAACGTGGTTCGCAATAAAAGCCCACTGGTCATGCAAATATGGAGCTAGGCACCTTCACCAGACGCTCGTCAAGTGACGATACCTCAGCCCTAAGCACAAGAAGATCGTTGAACCCGTCATTCATCGCAATGCATATTTCGCTCGCCCGGAGAATCTGCTCCTGGCCATGATGACGGACCATCGACCACACATACGTGAGCTGGCCCGGCGACGAGTGATGAAGGCGAGAGCTGCAGCAGACCCCAGTGGACAAATACGGAGGTTTAAGGTTCCTGCAAAACTCAACTTGGACGCCGTGGAATACTTCGATGTGATCGACTGGGCCATCTGCCCTATCTTGGACCCTCCCGTAATCAAGGCAATGACGGACACTGAGCTCAGGGATCTCATCACGACGGTGGTGACTCCAACTCTCATCTTCTCAAAATTCCCCAACCACACACAGGCTGTGGAAAGACACGTGAAGATTGTGACCGAGGTGGTGAAAGCTGTTTGTGGACAGAAATCGCGACATGGCTTCATCCGTGCACACATCGCTTCTCGACAGCTAATGCCGACGTTCAAGTCAAAACGTGACTTCTCTAACTTCACCTTGTAACTGTTGTGGCATTTGATTGCATTAACTGAGTTTTAAGGTGACTAAACTGACTAATAGTCACTATTGACTGACTATATCGTTATATTGTTGTAATGTTGCTTAGTATTGTAAAATAAAAGGTTGCGAAGGGCGATCAAAATATTGTTCAAAAGTCTTGAAACTTTTACACAGTGTTCTATTGATCTATTGGCACCTTTTGACATATCTAGCTAATTGAAATTCAAAAAAAAAATTCTTTAGCCCTTTTCACTTTATCCTAGCATATACCCCTGTGCCTCCTGCCAAATCCGCCAATGATCCAGGGGTTGGTAGAGTCGGCTCCATAACTAGAACTCATGGATTTGAATATTCAATAGTTTTCCCATAATTCATCATTTTCTGTGTAATAAATGGACAGAGTGAGGCTGCCCCTACATCACTTGTGAGAGTGTAACAGAAAGAAATGAGGCAAACTGAGATGCAATAGTAACTCAAAAAACAAATACAGTGAAAAGTGTGAGACATTTGGTGCCAGATGAAATTAATTTTAACTTACAAACATTTTCAGAACTGTAAGAAATAATGAAAAATAATAATATGATGAAAAACATTTAAATTAAAAACAATGCACAGTTATGAGGTACCTTAATCGATATCCATAATACAATTAATATGAATTCAGACATTTGGCACTACATAGCAATGGGGGAAGAGTTCACTCCAAGTACAGCATTACTCTAAACTGGCATGGTACCATTGCCCTCCACGTACCTAATGCAATGTTGTCATGCAACAATAATATTGTACATGTGGAATCTTTAAGGCAGGGGCTGATTACACTTAGAATTTATAGACCTGACCTCTGTGCTATGACACTAGGGGTCCAGGATTCAATTCCAGTGGGTGTACTTTACTTATCCTGATCTCCGCGATTAGCCAAAAGTGGCAGAAAATCGAAGTAAAATAAACCAAATCAATCAATCAATTTATAGAAATCACTAGAACTTTCTTGTATGACTGTAAAACTGCCATTCCACAACAAAAAGTAAAATAAAGATAATTGCAAGTGGTTTCCGTTCTGAAATTGCTTTTGACATTTCGTACCTGTTTCCAGGACCTTCCACAGGTATTCTCAGGGATTTTAAAAATGACATATAAAATAGATTAAAACAGAACGGATTTATATGGTGATGTGAACTTAAACTGAAAATGAAAAATACTTTTATGAACATAGCTCTTTAAGAAACCCTCTTGTTTTAAACTCCTATCTGAGGAAGGTTCTGAAAAAGGGATGAAACAATGAAAGATTGGAAGAGGAACACTTGTAAGTGCTGATTGTATATTTTTTCTTACTTGCAAAGCACTCTGATTATTCTTTGTAGACAGTGGCGCCACAACTATTTTTAAAAGGGGATCGTACATACACTTATTTCAGTAGTTAGTCCTCATTTTGCCATCTTTTCCTGCCTTTGACCTTCTTTTTTTAGAAATATTGGGCCAAATATAGGGTTATGACCCCACCAACCCCCTTGGACACACCACTGTTTGTAGCTCATTAGTGTTAATTAGTTGGTTGATTCATGTTGAATTGTTGGACTCTTAAACACTGTTTCTTACTTTCTATTCATACCTAAGTTTCAGAGACTGATATTGTCCCATGGTTGTGGATTTGTGACTAACTGTTCATCTGTTCGTAGTCTCCAATTGCAGGGTGTATATGGGGAAGATATCAATTTGTGTGGTTCTAGTGTAAAGTGTGAAATAAACAGAGTGCCCAGGAGGATTATTTAGTGGTGGCCAAGGCTCCACCACATCTAATGGTCTGGGTAAGACCTGGATTTGTATGTACAGTGCCAGGGAGGATTATCTTTGCAGTAGGCCAGGCTCCACCTTGTCAGACGAGTTTGGTGTTGACACTTGATCAAATTGAAAATTTAAGTTTGGTTCATCTTCAGTGCCGCTTATGTATGGTATGCATAGAAAATATGTAGGTATGGATAGAAAAAAATTGCAACAATTCAACATAAATCACTTTGAACTGGAACCATCAGAAGACCCGTCTCCCCTCACACTGGTCACTTCAGTGCTTGATCAGTCTCATATTTCAAATAGTATGATGGTCCAACATGCACACACTGTAACAGATGACAGTCGTTGAATTCGTGAACCACCAAAGGGGAGGATGGATGGGTACTTGTTTTCATGGGAGGCAATAGTCTAAGAGTAAATACAGCTGACACTGAAAATTATCCAATGACACACGATGACACTTTGCTGCTGCTGTCTTGGTGCACACAAGTCCCTTTCCTGGTGAAACAACACCACCAAATTGGTGCAGAGTATTTACTCGCACCATGAAAGAGTATCCTTAATCATACACATGACATTTTCATGCATTTCGCTACATATTCCTAAACATCACCAAAAATAAAAAAAATGGTCTGGGGGTGATCAGCTTCAGTCTAACAGGGTTAAAACAGACTGAAAAGGAATATTTGACAACAAAAAATAATACCAGAGTTACTAATGATTTGTAATTTATATTTTTTGAGTATAAAGAGTCATAAGAGTGAATATATTATGTTCAAGTACATCACTGTTAATTCCCCCTCCATCAAAGTATAATTCGCTTACATATACACTTCCAAACTAAACTATCTCATACACAACTCACATTCAAAATGCACCATGAGTACTACTTCAACGAAGAGATTGTTTCATCAAAAATGTTTCATTTGACAAAGAATACCAGCTCTAAGAGACTAGATAAGCTACAGTTTTTAGATGCTATCCCAAGGCGTTTAACAAAGCAATAATTTTAGACTTCATAGCATTAAAAACAGGAAACAAGTTATACTATAAAGTGTACGCCACAAACCTTGTTAGTGCATCAAGAGCAAACATACAACTCAAAATATCACTTATTTTGAAAAATGCCTCATGTTCTGAAGTAATATGACATAATTCAATAAAAATTAATGTAATTTCTCACTGGCATGTCACAAAACAAATTTAGCAATGACTTCTTCATGTTTAGTGAAACAACCATGATATTAGCAAAGGATAAGAAGGAATTTGCAGAAATAATGTTTTAGATAATGAAATTCAACAGTAATAATTGTAAATTTCAAACATTGGTATTCGACAAACTATTTTTTTTTACCTATGGTTTAGTTTAGGTGCAATAAGTTAATGTTATTGAGGATGAAGAATACGCTTTAGACTTGTGGTATTTTTATTGCAGTCATTAAAGACATGAAATTGTAATTTTATAACCAATACATTTTGATGCACAAAGCTAAGAAAATGAACTTGAAACTGTCAAGATTGCTCTTGATGCACTATTTTCTGATGCTAATTACAATATACATTTACAATTAATACTTTTACAACTTATTACAAGTCATTTTGCAGCTGGAAGAAGCAATAAAAAGTAGATTCATTCTCAGCAACAAAAGCAAACATAGAACACGAGTCTTGTGGAAAATATGTTATAATATGCACAGGATAGAAAGTTACGGTTAAGTGTGTAAAGTTCTGAGAAGTTTCATTAACACAGCATGGTTGCCAGTAGAAAAGAATGGGAAAAGTCCTCATCACTGTAAACAGCAGCACTTCGTGGCATTAGGTTTTCCGTTCATCCATCAAATTTGTCCAAGTCATCACAAGATTTGGATTTGCTGGCCCTGAGGGGAAAATTAGAAATATATAAATACAATATTAAGTTTAATAAATAAATCAATTAAATAATTGACTAAAACTCAAGATATTCTGGGAGGGACAGTAGTTCACAAAAGAAAATATAGTGAGAATGATGGTATGTCAACTTCAACATATGTTACATAATGGTGCATACAATATCTTCAGTGCTCAAAGTGGGGGGTATCCACCCAGCTAGCAATTTTTTTGCAAATATTTCTCCCAGCTGTCTCATTGTCATCATGTTAAACCATATGAGCACAGGCGCCAGCAAAACCCAAGGCTCGACCAAACATTCCCCCAGCTAATATTTTCCACTTCAAACGCCGAATAGCTCCACCAATTTTTTTTTTTAATTTAAAATTTTGGGTGCGTCAGCACTTAAGCTATTTTGCACCCGTCACATTATACAGGGGCCAGCCCCTTACACCCTGCTCCACCAAAATAAAGAATGCACATGTGTGAACTGATCGTCCCAGCATGAAAGAAGAATGTAATTAGCGAAAAAAAATTGTAAAAAAAACAATAAATTATAAGAAACATAACAAATAAAGAGTGCTAAGATAATACAATACAAACTTACATTATTACATGCTACTAGTGGTGTCTAACAATACATGCAACTATGATCCAAATTATACATACCAAACATCAATACAGAGGAACATGATGTAACAAACCATTATAAAATAACTTACACAATCACAAGAATGCATATTAATCTATCAAGTCTATTGAACATGTTTCATTTTTGACTTGAAAGTTCTTCAATAGCATTTTTCACCAAGTACAACAATAACAAAGAGAAAAAAGGATACTAAGTTAAATTGGTAAATAATAAGTATAGAGGAAATTAAAATTTCTGTATTCATTGTTTGCTCTAATAAAATTGTGCAAATCATACTCCTATTGTAAGTACATCTTCCTCAAAATTCAAATGTTTGTTCCTGTGTTTGATATTTCATGTTTCATGTTGCATTTTCACATCACTTGGTTTAAACCATGTGATGAGGATGTATTACACTACACTCTCGCTAATCCGACCCTCAATAGTCCACCCTCTCAGTAGTCCGGCCCACATCCGGCCTGTTGTCACTCAAGCAGAAATGACGCGCACAACAATGAATTAATTATAGTGTTCAACAATGTTGTTAGTTAAAAATGTTAAACAATGCTATACATATGTACAGTATTTGAAATTGTGACTTTCTTACAGTCAAGTTCAGTACATACTATGGCTTCTAAAGGAAACACGTAAAGTACAGCCTGTATAGTCCCTATGTGTTTAAACTACATTGTAGTACGTAATTTCCGACCCTCTCAATAATCCGGCACTTCCGCGAATCCGGCACCCATATGTGCAAGGAATGGCTGGATTAGCGAGAGTCTAGTGTATTTTTATTTTTAGGGTAAGATAATGTACAATGTACAGTGCTCGAAATGAGGGGGATGGTATCCCTCTACCAGCTAACAAAATTTTCACAAAGCATAATAATAAAAGCTGTCTCACTACGACCATGTTAAACCATAGGAGCATTCCTCCACTAACCCTAAGACTCATCCAACCTCCCCCCCCCCCCCAATCAAACATTTTCCACTTCAAGCACTGATAATGGAAATGTAAAAATAGGGTCACAGTAAATTTAAGAATAGAAGTACATGACGATTAAATTCTCTTGGACTATTGACCAGGTCAATTCTGGAACCGTTTCCAAGATTTCGAGAGGTAACGTCACTCTCATCTTCAGGGTAGTTGTTCCAGAATTGACCGGGTCAATAGCCCAAGAGAGTTTATTCATCATTCATTGCCAGGAAAGCTTCAAGACCCCAGTCAACACACTAACGTTGCCACAACGTTGTATGTATGTTGTATTTATGATGAATGTTGTATGTAGGGGAACAACGTTGTGATAAACATTGCATCAACGTTACAAAAAAAAAACATTCCACTGAATACGCTTTAGTTTGCATGGTCACCACCATGAGCGCCACAAGCGTCAGATCGGAGTGTTTTGTTTCATCTGCATTTGCATGTGCACTGACCACCAAACCTTATATTTCCTTCAGCGTACACTAGATGGCAGTGCGACTCAAATGCAAAACAAACATAACTTTTAGTAACAGAAATAAGGATAACTTCAATTGTAATTAGTGAAAAAATGTGTTTTATTATCCTTCGAAAGATGTGTGAATATTGAAGTTGTAAGGAAGATCAGAAAATGAAATATGTTAAATAGAAGTGAAACTCCCATGATAAATATTTTTATCCCAGACTATATAATCAGGAGCTAAGTGATGCAAAAAGAATCCTATTACCAGGTGTAGTTAGAGATTTGTTAATTCATGAAAATCTCCAGACTAACAATTGTCTATTTTGGTGGAGCAGGAAAAGTTTCTATAATATGTAGTATATACAAAAATGTGGCAAGATTGCTAATAGCTTACCATGTGAAATAACCATATTTTAAATGTGCATTGTTATATTCGTAAATTACACAGGCAGCAAGGTAATGTTGCAAAAAAGTTGTGGCAACGTTAACCCCTTACATACCTAACGTTGCTACATAATGTTCAGAATATGTTGCGACAACGTTGTCAACCAACGTTGCAGCAACGTTGAAATAAATGACCCTTAAACGTTGACACAACGTTTACGCAACGTTGTATCAACATACATTCAACGTTGTAACAATGTTAGGTATGTTAGGGGCTAACGTTGCCACAACGTTGTGGTAACGTTACCTTGTTGACTGGAGTACAAGTATGTAGTTTGGATCTGTATTTTTAGAATGTGTTTATTTTTTTTCCACACAAGCTACATCATAAAATTTCTTACGGTGCTCTCAATACTGTGCCTTACTATTTGTAATGAGTATGTAGTGAATTTTGTGTGCATGTGCATAGCATCCCGTTAACTTACCCAGACAATGTGACTTGTTGAAATACTTATCGATGTGCTTTGTCCCTCACTCTGCAAAATGAAGGCTATTATTATAGACCATATTCGAAAGAATCAAAATCTCCCAACAAAATACAGTAAATATATATATATAGTGTGTGTCAGTATATAGGGACAGGATTCCAAGAAAGACTTATTAAGATAATGAATATAGAAAAATGAAGGATAATATTAACATATGTCTCCTTGTAATGCTCACAAACCCAATATCAATAATATTCTTGTTTCTTGTCATGGTGTGATCATAATATCCCTTATCATCCTCTTGTTATGAAACTCTGTTAGATATCAAAATCATCATTATTAATCATCCCACTAATTTCTAAAACATCCAGTGAAATGTGACTACTTTAATGAACACATAGATTATCTATCACATAAATATCACTATTAATAGGAGTTCAAAGTTAAACATAAACTGCAAATATACATACATTCATCATTACTAGAAACAAACTCATATTTCTGAACATATAATATGTATTATATGTTCAATGTAAAGTCACTATACATTTTAGTGATATCGTGACAAAATAAATTTCTCTTGCATGTTATATGAAGCAATTCTAACAGTAGAAGAAAGAACAGACGTTGTTTGTGCTCGTCTGCATGGAATGACGTATGAACAGGTGCAGATGGACTTCACTCAGAAATTCAGAAAACCAGGCCCCACCAGGCTAGCTATTAAGAACCTGGTCAACAAATTCAAGTGAACAGGTTGTGGTGTGGATGAAGAACGTCCTGGAAGGCCTGCCATAACAGCACAAATTGTGTAGTGTACAGGATGCGATCACACATAGCCCCACCACATCGACCAGGTGACTCAGTATCCATAATCCCAGCATCTACCAAACTGTGGCTCATAGCAAGGTGGATGGAGGCACAACAACTTTCTTACTATACACCAACAGGAACGGGCACCACCCCATTTTGCCATCATCGTTCGTGATCACCTAAACAAATTTTTTACCGGAAACGCGGAGTTGGGTCCCCCCTCGATCTGACCCTTTTAGACTTTTTCATTTGAGGGTTTATCAAGTCTAAGGTGTACGAGGTGAAGATCCACAGCATAGCCCAGTTGAAAGAACGCATTACGGCCACAGTCGCTTAGGTATTTCGAGCCGTGGTGGATTGTTGGCATATGCGCCTAGACTTGAGGGGTGGTCACATTGAGTTATACTGATTTTGTGCCCTACTGTGATACATGTTTCAGTACATATTGTATTTTGTACAATAAATCCTGTTCATGCAGAAATGTATAGTGACTTTAGAATCACCCTGTATATAAAAATGTATGCACTGTATGTATGTATGTATGTGTGTTTGTTCCAGCATAACTCTCGAACGCCTGGAGCAATTTCAACCAAACTTGGAACACGTATCACTTGCAATCTGTAAAAAAAATACTGTGGGGTAAGACACCCCTGGCACCCCTACGGGTGGGGGTGGGAAGGGGGTGACATGTAAAAATAATAAAAAAAATACCAATATTAGTGTGGAATCTATAGTTTTCGGGGTCGCTAATATCAATAGTGACACTCCCAATGCCCATCACCTATCAAGATGGGGGGTGAAAAATAAAATGTCAAAAATGACCTAGATTAGAGTCAAATCCATAGTTTTCGGAGTCGCTAAGCTAATTGGTGACATTCACCATGACCAAACTTGGTACACATATGACTTACAATCTGCAAAAAAAAATACTGTGTGGGTAAGACATCCCTGGCACCCCTAGGGGTGGGGGTGGGAAGGTGATGATATATAAAAATAATGGAAAACAACTGATATTAGTGTGGTATCCATAGTTTTCGGGGTCGCTAAGATGAATAGTGACACTCCCAATGCAGTTCAACTCCAAGACACATCTGGCACCCCCAGGGGAGGGGGTGGGAAGGGAGTGACATGAAAAAATAATCGAAACGACCGATATTAGTGTGGAATCCATAGTTTGAGGGGTCGCCAAGATGAATAGTGACACTCCCAATGCCGTTCAACTACAAGTTCATTTTACACTATAGTTAGAATTCATTATTCTCCTGTCTAATAGAAGATTGGGATAAATAAATACCTGGGCAACACTGGGCAATCAGATAGTAATAAAATAACAATTACTGGTTACGTATTAATATTATAATTAATACAGTGTATTCTCTATTGAGTCAAGATAAAATCATTATCATTTTGATCCGTGGTCATGGCCCGTGGTCTAAAATGTGTGTGCCTACTCTGCGTATGGTAATCTGGTACCGTCTACAATATTAACATTAGTTTCAACACTTTTCCATGCATTTGTTTTGAAATATTTCATCAGTGACAAAACATACACTTTTATTCTGCTTTGCTATTTCAGTCTTTCGTTCTCATTTATACACTCCATCTCTACCCGACATTAATTTTTAGTGACATGGTTTCTAAAATCAGACTGCTACCACCTGGTATTTAAAATATTAAATATGTTAACATTGTATTGTATTCTAACGTTTAACAAGAATTTATAATGCAATAAAAACAGAATGTTCTTTATTGTCCACAAAACTAGGCTTTTCCTTCTATTTTCTCACTTCAATTCATTACATGTTTTTTTGCATAAGCCCCGTGGGACATGAGGCCCTTTCAGGCACAAGGCCCTGGACAGTTGTGCACTTCATCAATGTCTTGCTCTGCTTATGCATGCAAGTGACAAGCGGCATGTGCAGTCTGTCACGTTGCTTTGGTTTGAAAGGTTCCACTTCTTCCTGAAAGTTGGTTGCCAACAGACATATGTCATTTGTCACCTGTCGCTTTGGTCTGAAAGCTCCCTTACAGTGGACAGGAGAGAATTACCACCGGTGTCTAGATCAGAGTTGCAGTCTATTTTAGCTTGTAAAATAAACTAGCAAGAAAGAGCAGATAAGTTAATACAATTTACAAAATTGCTAATGCCTCTTAAGATAAAATTTTCACTTTTGCTTATTCCACTAAGCAGGCAGGCTCAGTTGTCTAAAGATCGCAGGTTTGAATTTCTTGTAGATTTTGGTAAATCTAATTAATCATTGATTTGATGCGGCAATGTTCCTCCCGCATACTACACACTACACCAGTGTACCCATATACATTAGCATGTAGCCAGCCGTAGACATGAACATCTCAAAGTATCTATATGAATGAAATGCATCTTCTTTCAGACAGCGGTGGCTCAGTCGGTAATGCGTCTGACTACCATGCTCAAGGTCCCGGGTTCGATCCCCGGCCGGTTCAAATCCGGGAACTTTTCTAACGTTGGAAGCGGCCGCGGCGACCACCCAGCGTGGAATGACATGGGTACCTGGGGGAAACCCTGGGGGGTAAAGGTGGTCAGGGGCATGATGCTGATCACATCACCCCCACTCACGACCGGATCAAGAAAGTGTGGGGCATTACCCCCACACCCCCTATACGCCTTCATGGCCTGGTGCTAAGCACAGGGGAACTCTTTACCTTTTTACCTTTCCATAATTTGAAAAATCATATTTGAAGAATCATATTTGGCCTAACCACACTAGGGTTACAGAAACAGGACTTCGGAAACCTTACCTCAGTTGGCATTGCAGTATATCACAATAGTCATCTCCAGCGTGAACTTCCAGACAAGTTACGGTTAAAGGAACTTGTACCGTACCTGCTTCAGTCGTCCAAAAATGTTTTTCTCTCGTTTCAACGATGGTTCAAATATATTTATTTATTATTATTTTTTTATTTCTTTACTACAGAAAGGATGTTTAAGAGGTGATGAACTAATGATGATTCGAAATGAGAATAGGCATAAAAACGTAGTCGAAAGAAGGTGAAGTTGCAAAAAAAAAAAAAGCCGTTAAGACCTAAAAAAAAGGCTAAAGTAAGGACCAATAAGCCAAAAAATGCCGAAAAAGGCAAAGAAGGACAAATAAAACCCACCTTTTTCTGGCCTATAATGACCCAAAATGAACATATATTATGTTGGGCCTCGTCTTCGGACACTACGGATAAAAAAGGATTTTTCCTCAACTTCCGAGCCCTACTCATGAGACTTGCCAATCATATATCTGTGCATGTTCAGCTTGCAGTCTTGTGTAGGTCGATTGCTGAATCACATATGACCCATGCTAGCCCATTGGTTACTAAATTCTTAGATATGCTCTTTGTTAATATGTAGAGGTAACAAGAAAATATAATGTTACCTAGTTTCAAAAAATGCCAGTAGGGTGAAATGCACGAATTTTGGATACCTCAAATTTCATCATAGAACAGCAGCGTCAAAGTGCAACAGTTGCATCCTTGTGCTTAACCTTCAACGTCTCATTTTTACGTTGTGCCTGTCGTTTTGGACTATTCATGAGTCTTGTCAAAATATTTCACACTTCAAACTTAAGGCTTACACAGAAAGGTCAGTATTTACTCGCTTCTTTACAAACTTGATAAAATCTTAGAGATATTTAGGAACTAAACTACCTACTTTTAATCATGTTATTTCAGGGACAACACAACTGGGTTGCCTAATTTCAGATTCTAAATGTGTGCCTAATTCGACCATCTCATATTGTGCATGCTTTCTAAATACTTATGATATATTATTTATTGCCAAGATGCCTGATCGAAAAGAAAATAACTGGTTGTCAGAAGCAATGATAAAAGCTATTCAAGCAGTGAAGAAGAAAAAAATGGGATTTCCAAACATATCTATGGTCTTTCAAGTCCCAATATGCAGCCTTCGGGACTATGTAAAGAGTGAAAATGTTAATTAGCGATTGACATCTTCAATTGGCCACAAACGTGCACTTGGTAGTGAGCTACAAGAGAAGCTTTCAGATTGATGGACGAACGTTTCTGTGGACTAAGAAGATGTGATGACTAAATATTAGCATACCAGCTGGCAGGGTTAAATAATACTAAAGCAGCAGTAATTGATCATCACTGGTAATTACATCATCTCATCTCCTTTCTACAAGGAACTAGTAGGAAATAACACCAATGCATTCAAATGCAAGAGGAATATTTTTACAGAAGAAAAAGCAAAGAGAAACAAGAAGTTTCCAAAAAAAAAATCGAGAAAAATGTAGCCAATTCATTGTTTGGGTGTAACTTCGGATGAGTGAAGTGGTGGCAAAGAATCTATCCAGCTCATTTCCACAGACGATCAGGGGTGCCCATCCACCCCAAGGCCTATGATGGACTCCCCCCAAAAAGTCTATGATGCACTCCCCTAAAAAGGTAGAACATTCCCCTCCCCCCATGCCGAATTATTTACTCAAATTATTTCGGTCAGACCAAATTTGCGGGAAAATATAATACAGAAATATTTAAGCAACATATGTTTACTTTGTTTACAATATAGACATTAACATGTATGTTGTATATTACTTTGACATGGATTGAAATAACATTTTACATAAATGATAATAACTACTGACGTTGCAAAGTCGCTGCAGCAAACTTGTTGATAATTTCCTCAGGCTCACGTCATTGTTAGTGTATTGAACCTTATTCTTAACAGTTTGTCTGCTTGACGAACCTTCTATGTACTATAATGCGAACAGCATTTCCTAACCTTCCAAACCGATTCTAAAGGCATAAGAGGTGGTGTTTCATTTCAACCCCATTGCAGCGATCACCCACAGGTAGGTAGAAAAACTGTTACATAATAACCATAACTATAAATCAATATCAAGTTAATCAAACGAAACTATCCCCACCATTTTTGTGTGAAGACTTGTAGAATTGGTAGGTTATAAAATTATGTCCCTCAAAAAATGTCCATGACGTTCCCCTGTGGGCACCCCTGCAGACGATGAAGATAGTGCAGACAAGGAGTAAAATCATTGTTCCGTTCCCTACCGAGAGGATACATCTGAAGACGACTGGATAAGATGTGTGAAGTGCTTAGGAACAGAGGAAAATGGGTCAAAGACTTTCAAATGCGAATGCTGTCAGTGAAGGAAGGAAGTAAAATTGATCTCATATTTTTCAATATGCATATACACATCATACCTTTAACTAACTAACTAACTCTCTAGCCTTCTTAAACCCGAAGGTTCATGGCTGCAGCAACACAGGCCTTCCATGTTTCCCTATTTTGAGCAAGTTCTATATACTCTTTTCCATCCCTACCGATTTCCCTTAGGTCCATCTCAACGTTGTCCCTCCATCTTCGTCTTGGCCTTCCTACTGGTCTCTTACCATCAGGTTTCCCAACAAGAATCCTGTAAACTCCTCGTTCCTCTCCCATTCGTGCCACATGGCCTGCCCACCTAAGTCTTCTTGATTTAATTATTCTAATAATATCTGGACATGAATACAAATTATGTAGTTCTAAATTATGTAACCTTCTCCACTCACCTGTCTCCTCATCCCTTTTAGGTCCAAAGATTTTCCTAAGGATCGTATTTTCAAATACTCTCAATTTATGTTCCTCTTTCAATGTAAGGGACCAAGTTTCACATGCATATAATACTACAGGCAAAATTACTGTTTTGTATATTTTAACTTTCAGTTTCTTAGATATTAAACGAGAAGACAAAAGTTTATGAAGAGAGAAGTAACATGCATTTCCTGAATTAAGCCTACTTTTTATTTCCTCTTTAATATAATTTTCATTTGTTAATATACCTTTGTCATCATACCTTTATATATATATTTATTTGAAATCAGTTTGTAAGTCTATTTTTGTTTGTATTGAAAACCGAACTTTATAATTAGAAACCCTATCCAAAATTAGGCAACCTTTTCTTTTCATTCCCAAAATTTGCATACAAATAATTATTTCCTTTAAATATCACAAATATATTATTTCATTTTTTAAAAAAAAAACTTTGGGAAACAGTAATAAATACATGTACAATGTGTACGAACGCATTCACAGATTATTTTCTTTGCATTTAGGTAATGAAAGTATAATTTAAAATTATGTACCCAAAATTCAATTACCTTACCCTTAATATGCAAATGCCTACTGTCTGAAATACTTCAAATGAATAACAGATAATATAGAACAATATGGTTTCAATACAATATAAATGGATAGAAGCACATAAGCAGTTGATCAAGGATGGTGTGGTAAAGTGAATATGACACCTGACTACTACATGAAGGGTCCTTGGTTTGGATCTCCTCTATAGCAGTTTTTTTTTATTGGTAGAAGGACCACTGTGCAGCAGTTTTTTTTTGTTTTTTGTTTTTTAAATTGAAATTAGTATTTAAAAGACTCGTTACCAAACTATTTAAATAAAATTACAAGGCCATGAAATAAAATATAAATATAACAAATGGCAAGTGTGTAACTTGAAGCTAGTGTTGTGTATGGAACTGATCAAAGTGAGAAAACCAATGCAGCAATAAAACTTACCACTGAACACTGTAAGAACTTGTAGGATTCATACATAGAAACTTGAAGAGATATGCATTATACTATGGAATTTGCCAATGAGGAAAATTAATTTGAACAAAATGAGTTAATTGTTATAAAATGTGAGATTCAAATGAGAAAGAAGAAAGGAAGTAACATCTCTTGTCAGAGGGGTCAACCATATTCTGTGGGGGCAGTTCCCCAAGTGTTATTGCCCATGGTATCATCTATTCCAGAAGATATAAATTACTGTGACAGAGCCATTAATGCTTCTTTGTTAATTAATATTTTTGTTATATAAAATATATTCTCCTCTAAATAATCTATGATAAAAATCTTGCACCACTGCAATTGAATTATCCAACTAAAAATTACTATAATAAGAATCATATTTAATTTTGGGAGAAACTGAGCATAGATTCATTTATGTAATGGTGTACATAAGTGAACAGTTACATATGTATAAAAAGAAGGAAATAATGTGGAGGTCAGAAGTTTGCTTGGTAGCTCAGTGGTAGAGCATTGGTATGGAAACATTTGCCACATTTTTTGTATTAACTTTACATAAATTAACATATCATTAATTATATTGGTCAGCTTGTTGAAATGATATTGTCACACAAAATAAAACATGATTCATATTCTAATAACTTTCAATTGGATAAATAAATTCTACTGGATTCGGATATTTTTTTAATCACTGGCAAGATAGCATTAATTATTTAGAGGAAAATATTAATTTATAACATCAAAGTAGTCAGGTAAATATAGTGATAGAAAACAAAAGCTGGCCAATATCAATTTAACTTAATTATGGACACTGTTGAAGATTTTATAATTTAGTTACCTTAGTATGAAAATGATTATGTTCTATTTTATTTTCAATTCAGTCAATACCCATAGCTTAGTATGTTGATGGGGGATGTAAAAACTACATCTGTCAATGCCATCAAGAACTCTGTCTCATTGGACATCAATTTGTCTGTCAGAGTTGCCATTACGAAACACAAGACCACATGCTAACTATATTCACGAGGACCTTAGATTTTGAAAAGTGAAAATATAAACAATTTCCATTTGTTGTAAATTCTACACTAAAACCAACACCACTATCAGTATTATATACCCATTAATATATATTGCTGGCTTTGGTTTCCCTAATGACATATTGGTAATGTTATTACCTTGAAATTAAGAAGTTTCATGTTTATACCCTATGGAGTTACATAGTGGTTCAGATACTGCTTCTTGCCCTTGTTTCAAAACGATTCAATAAACATTCTTAGCCATAAACATTTACATACATATTTCGGAAGCATGAGGCCATATGTGGCATGTGTCACACACTCTTAAAGGCAGGCATGCTGTCTGTCACAGCATAATTCAACAATAGATATTTGTACATTTGAAGTGAGAAACTGCATTAATTTACCTTTGACTCTAGTGGTGGTTCTTACAACAAAGAAAAGTAACTGATTTCATTTACCAAAGCACAACCAAGACAATATGTTTTTAAATTAAGTTGGAATTCTAGACAACAGTAATCCAGACGAAAGAACAAACGATAAGCAAATCTTAGGACCAATACTGCACGAATTAGAAATTGTGGTGACAGTGACTGTGATTTTGGTAAAGAAATTATTAAAACAATGACTACAACTTTAAGTTTACAAAAATAATTAAAGAAAGGTAAATGTTTGTCCTTATATTACCTTGTGCACAAACTCATTGTTGTTACTACAATGGTCTGCTATTTATAGAAGAAAGGCTGCTTACCTCCTTTGTATAGGATCCCTTCTAGCAACATGTAGCATCACTTTTCCTGATTTGATGTTCTTGAAGATGTTAATAGATTCTGAATGAGTTAGACCTTGAAGAGGTGTTCCATTAACAGCCATAATTTCGTCACCTAAAATCATGAAATGTTTATTAAATATATTTCTGGTTTTACACGAATATACTTCCTAAGTCTTTCTTAAACTCTAATACCATTAAGACAAACCATGACATATTTATTACTCCCTCTGTCCCATAATTATAGTCCAGTATGCCAAAATGGTAGTACAGAAATGACAGACGAAGAGCCAGATGGAAAGCACAATTTGTACTGATCCTTGAGTAATAAAGTTGTATGACTCATTCCCTTATTTCATGTTCTTCTTCTGTATACCAATGTCACAGTTTGAATATCGGGCAATTATTATGAGACAACAAACAAAGGGGTACCCGACAATAATTATGGGACAGAGGGAGTAATACAGAAGAATTATTGTAAAGTGTGGTGCCCTAGATTAAAATGTAGGCAAAGGTATTGATGTTTCCTTGTGTTTGCCCTCCTATGTGTTTCAATAATTATTTTCATCATTGTAATTAACTCATCAACATAGAAATTTGATCTGAAACATCCAAAATACATCAAGAAGTATATATTTTGAATATATTGCTCATGTCATTAGTATCACTGTGATCAAGGCAGGGGCGAACACTCCCTTCAAAAGAAGGACAGTGGAAGGTGCAGAACACACACCCACTTCTTGTAATTTCAAATATGTATGCATGCATGCATGTATGTATGGTACCTTAATTATCTTTTCACACACAACAAAAATGTTCAACATCAGCTGACCCACCCCTTTGCAAGACTTATCAACCTGCAAGAATAAATTTTATTTTGCATTGCAAGGTGATCATAAGTATTCTTTATTTACTTTGGTAGGGAATTTTTCATTCTATTTGGCCACAATGGTAAATGTTTTATGTAGCCAGGGGGTAGCATGGTTGGTTGTCAACTGGCGAGTCAAGCACCCAACACACTTGCCACTGAGGTGTCTATTCCCGTGAATAGTAGTAAATTTCATATAAAGGAGGTGGGTATGTCTTCAAAATTCCATTACCCCTCTCTGAAAAATGGTGTTTACCACTGCTTGACTATGTCGGTACTGAGAAATAATACGTACATTTCATTCCAATTAATGCCTATTTGTTACTTCTGGAATGCCAAAAGTATCTATATCTTCCTAGCGAAAGATTGAAAATAATTCTGCCTTGTTATTATGTTCTTATTAGACGAGACAGTAATGTCTAGCTTAAATCTGTTGGTCTGCTCTGTGTATTGCACACACTTTCCATATCCCAGAAAATTCTTGCACTGTATTTTTGGCCACCTAGGCAATCAGAGATAGTCCAACACCTTCTGTCTTAGATTCCCTAGTTGACAGATATTAGAGGCCCTCTCTACCACCCATCCATTGGAAGGGGTCTTTGTTGCTAATGTTAAACATGGGTACATGTAATGGCAATTTGGGAAGTGAGGGGGGAAGAACACAATCCTTCACACCCACAGTTGACGAGCTTTATCCTTTACATGTGAAATGTGAGAAAGGCACACATTTCCGTAGTTGCCACCTACTCACCATTTGGGTACTCGACATTTCTTACAAAGTAAGAGGATTTAACAAAAGTGCAGATATGCAATCATTCATAAACTGAGAGGGACCGAGGGAGTCAACTGAAGACTTATATTAAATCAGTTAATATTTTTGCTTTCAATTTTAGTCTTTCTTACCTTCAGAGACGTGGCATGCATGTAGCCGGTGTAACTGCAGGTAACAGCAAAATGTATTGAATTAAAAAGTTGTTTCAATAAAATCACAACATTGTTAAATTCGTTAATGAACACCGTTGCCGTCGAGTAGATATTGCCTAGGACATTTTTTCTGCAGCCGACAGGAGCGAAGAGGGAGGCCGTTTCGCTATCCTGAAGAGGCAACAAGGGAGAAGAGGGCCCCAATGCAAGGAAAGAGCGGGGAAGGACTTTGGTGTATTATTCATATGCCTGTTAAGGGGCCCTGTTGCCGTTCGTACCTACCGGATCAGTCAGTGTCGTCACATCGGATTGGCAGAAAAGAGCTAAATCCCGCCTAAAATAGGAATACTATTTCTGTGAAGCAACTAGAGGTAGACTGCAGAGCCAAGGCTGGATTGAACTACAACTGAAACCAGTTACGTAATAGACAAAAATATAGTTCCTTGGTGTGATTTGGACAAACCTTGCTCCAAAATACAAAGTTGGCAACAGTAGTACGTACAGCTGGCCTTCCCTTCCACAAAGGAGCGGAGTTCTGTCGTCTGCTCAGTGCTCACCACACAAACGTCAAACCTATATTTTCTCTGTGGTCAAACTGACCCGAGAAAAGTGTGGATAATGTCTAGCAGGCATAATTGTCATACTGATAGCCGGTAACACTTTTGAAAAAGTCATGCCACACCACTGCTTTCCTTTCATTTATTAGGATTGTTTTAAAAGTTCACATGTAGACACTGTGTGGGCAGAACCATCAGGCTTGCTCAATTGCGTTAAGTGGTCGACTTTCAATCTCACCACCAAAGTTCCTGGGTTTAAGTCCCAATCAAGGTCTTCTTTACGAGTCTCCCTCCATCAGTTTCATCTAATCATCACTTATCATCATCATTGTGATTAGCTAAAAAATAGCAGAAGAGTGGTGTTAAATAACAAAAAAACACATACAAAATACAGAAGTGTAGATTAAGACAATGTCACAAAGTGGCAACACTCCTGATGAGTGCATTTCATCTTACTCAACAAAAGTAAAAACTAGAAGGGCTAATAATAGGACTAGAAGGCACTTATACCTTCCACTGGACCCTACATGGCTTCAAACTTGTTGGTGTACATATATGTTTTTTGTATAATAGAGATAAAAGAGTTTTCATTATCAAGTAATACTGTAAAAAGTAGTTTCACACTGTGGATTACACATTCCAACAATTGTCATTAAGTTTACACACTGCAAAGTTTAATGGATTTTCTGTAAAAACTGTTATTTCATATTCTGAAGTATTTAAGTTTTTATACCATTTCATAAAATTTAAATTCTACATTTTATTACAAAAAGATGTTTTGCATTTCTTAGTTCTAAAAACTTACATATTTTGTCGTGGACTTCATGATAATGAACGAGTCCCAGCTGGATTTCCTATTGGTTTAAATCAATTAAATTAGATTGAAATGTGTTACAGTCAACTCTATTGGAATAAAATAGATGCCCAATAAAGACACTGAAAATAATTGGGATAAACATGCTGGAATTTTGTATCGCAATCTCCAACTGGCAAATTGAATGCAATTGAAAATAAGTATGCATTTGTACCAATTGCTCTGGTGTAACTGTGCAATTGTTTTGCAATGCACTCTAGAGACATCCGTTTGTTCAATAGTGTAACATTATTTATTTTATTTATAATTTTATAGTTTGATGTTTTACTTTGATTTTGATTTTCAATTTCCCGTTGCTGCTTAATGACGGGGGGGGGAGGGGGGGCAAAAGGGAGCGGCATTCGCCGCGGTTGCCCAGGGTGGCGAAATGGTTAGCGCCGGCCCTGCTACTACTTACATCTATTCTGATACTAGGTCTCAAGACCAACTTTTCTCTTCTCTTCAGGTGAAAAATTTATTTTTGTTGGTGTTTGTGATTGCACCTATGACACACCTGTCTTTTAACTACAAATCTAGTGCCCTAACCAACTGCTCCACAGTGCCCCTGCAATTCAATATTATTTTTTGCTCAATTGAAGTTGCTATTTCTATTTTCAAAGTCCCTTGCCATGGCTGTGTGATCTAAGGCGGCAGGCTTTGGGCTTGGGCTACAGAACGTGTAGTGGTTCGAGTCTCCTGGGAGGAAGGATAACAACTTTTGTACTGAGATTTTGGCCACTGTATGGGACTTGTGACCAACGACCATTGTGATTAAATTGGGGGGCTAAGAATGAGTAGCGTAACCCCGTCATGGAAACCTACAACGATTGGGGGTTCGTCATCCTGACCACATGGTACCTCGTAACTGGTTAGATGATTGCCCACCTCTGCTGAGGCATGTGAGAGGAGGCTGGCAGTCGGTAGGTAGGTCTTGATCCTTAAGGGCTGTTGTGCCATTATTATTATTTGTATTTTCAAAACTGAAATAGAAATAGTAACTATTTTCATAAATGGAAATTCGGGTATGGGTGTGGAGAGGAGGGGGGGGCACCATTGGGTACTTGGTTAGTGCATTGGATTTGTAGTAAAATTACATTCAATCCCCATCACTGGCAAAAATAAATTCTTTGACTGAAGATGAGAAAAGAGGTATTCACTTGAAACTTTGTGTTAGAATAGGTGCACTATACAATGGATAAAGTCCAATTAACATTATATGCTCAGTAAAACTGTGTGCAAATCAATTGGTGTTGCATCTAAAATAGATTGTGCGAACAAATAAATTCAATAAACAATACAATAAATTACCACATGCATAATCCTCTTACATCACAACACATATGCGGAACATGGGTTCATTGGAACTTTAAGCATGTTCCAATATTCATATCATTTAAAGTGATATCTGAGAGATAATTCAGATAGATTATGTATCAGCTTAAATATTTAATTCAAGTGAATCAAATGGTTAGTGCTTTTGACTTTGATGCATGCAGTTCGAGGTTATATTCCTGGTGGGGGCTCCCCAAAATTTTGATAATGACTCTGCATCATGCAGGCAATTGGGAGCAACTTGAAAAGAACTAGTAGCACCATGGAGATTAGTTTAGGTTCCATTTCATTGACATTTCTGATCCATTACAGTAAGTCTATTCGTTCCATTTTTAAACTCATTATCGCTATTGAAACCAATAGAAAAATTCCTGCTGGGCATATTCGTAAGCGAATTCATGGGACCACTAACAGGCAAAACTGTGCAAAAGAATATTCTCTGAAATGAACAATTTATATTTTGTACGTATCTAAATATAAAATATCAAAATCGTGGCTTATTCTTCAAAAGATATATCTAAATTTATGGGCTTCAAATTCCTAAATTGTGTTCAAGTTTCCACATTTTGTGTTTGCATAATTTTGTATATGTATTTTGCATAATCATATAACCTTAACCTATTTGCACATCATGAAAACTCTACATGAATGAAACTTATATCTGAAATGTTTATAATTCATGGAATTCTAAATTTTCAAATATCTTCCACAAAACAAACAAGAATGGATTGAATTTACCTTCTCGTAATGTGCCATCCTCAGCTGCTTGGCCAGTATGGAACACAGTCTTCACAAATATACCCATGCTTCCTTTTGGAGAATCTTTGCCACCTACTACGCTGAAACCTAGTGATTTCTTTCCAACTCCCTTCTCAAAAACTATAGTAAACAATGACATTGATGCAGTCGACTTTGGTCTTCTCGTCAGCGTTCCTGTTCGACCACCGTTTCCAAGTCCACTGCTTGAATTCCTCCTAACTTGGTCAAGTTGGCAAGAGAACTTTCTCATACCTGTTACCTTTCCTTCAGTCTGGTCACCCTGAGGTATGTCATAGTCACTTATATCACCTGGTAATATGTCTTTCCTCTGTTCTTTAAGACTCTTTTCTTCTTTTTTCAAATTTCCTGCTATTTTGGTAGTTTCTTTGGTTGTTGATTTTGAATCTGTTTTTATCTGTTTGGAATCATCTGATTTTTCTGAATTGGTGGGTTCTCCAGTTTCTCGGGCAACCACAATGTTCACTTCATCTGGTGCATTCCTTAATATTGTCCTGGCTTCATGGAGTGTCATACCACGCAACCGCCGCCCATTGACATTAACAATCTCATCACCTACTTTAAATCGGCCATCCCTGAAAAATAAAATTTTCAGTTACCAAGTGAATATTTGCTGCCAGTAAAATTAACACACATAAAGTCAGTGCTTTTCATTAGGATAATTACATGAGACAAAAGCATAATAGTATCAAGAAGAAAAGTAATAATGCAAATTGCATTAATGAGGTATTAATATTTTGTTAAAGAAATTTTTAATTTAAATTTAGATGCCTATTGTAATTTCTTGCTCATATAACAGTGGTAAATTAAAGACTTCACATGTTACGTGAATTTTGAAATCAAAATTGTATGTCCCGACCAGAAAATTACATTATTCTTTATGGACTGATTTTGATTTTGTTAGGAAATGACGATAAACTATTCAATATATGCTTAACATGTCCTACAAGTACGCTCAATAACAACTGAATTGAAACAAATATTTCTGGAAATTACATTAATTTATGTAAGAAATAAATCACCATCTCAGACTTCAACTATCAGAAATGAAAATTTGGTAAAACTAATTTCCAATTCCAAGGCACAAGTTCAAGTAATGCCACAAAACCTGATTATATTACCTAATCAGAAGAAATGTTCTAGTCTTTAATCTGTTGGGGGGTTCCAACACTGATGAAAAACAGTATGCATTTGTAAATGATGTGCCTTACACTCTTAAAATATAAAAAAAAATCATATCATAAAATAATGACTAAATATGCCATTTTATTAATGATAAATTCAAGTCTGATGGTCAAATAGGAATATTTTTTCAGGTTAATGTGCATTCCTTAAAGAGCTTACCTAATTCTCTCACATAAAAGATCAGTAGATGAACAAAGTGTGTAGTTTGACAATTATTCTGGCATTGCTAATATTTTCAGATGGACAGACAGGGGTACGATATTTTTAGAGAAATATTACTTGGTAAATTTATTTAATTCAAATCAAAATTAAACATTTTGTATCTTAATGTTTCTTTGTCAGTATGAGACTATAAGAGTTTTATATACATATTTGTGTTAGTAAATATGAGTCAACAATCTTGGAGAACATTATCATTCCACCCAAAAATAAGTTTTTACCCCTACACAATATTATTTCTTACTAGGATCCAAATTGACTGCAAAAATGCCCAATTCTATATTCTAAATTAGAAGTTTATCGTACTACCTGTCCATAAGGCCTCCAGGTTCAATGTGTGAGATGACGTAGCATGTCGTTTTGGCATTAGGATTTTTCTTCTTTATGTAGATGCCCATCTCCCCACTCTTGTCTTTGGTAAGGCGTAGTAGTTTAAATTCTTTGTTGGTAAACACCACAGGAATCCCACCTTGATTTAACTTATCACTTGAAGAAGAAATATTATTATGAACTTTATTCAAGATGTTATTTGATGCTGTGTTAGAAATAGTGTTAGTAGTAGCAGTGTTAACAGTTGTAATAATAGGAGTAACAGTAGAAGCAGAAGAGTATCTAGTTTTGGCTGTCATGTTTTGTTTGTCACATTGCTTATTTTGTAAATACCTTTGGTATAAGTGTTTGTGTTCTTTGGGCATTGATGAACTTTCATTTTTGGTCTTAGTGTTGATATTTATAGTATTCCCACATAAAGATGTGGATTTGCTTGATTCTTTTGTCTTGTCACTTATTTTACACTTATCACACACTAGAAATTCAGGGGGTACACCATTAGCCACTTCATTGTTAACACTAATTGTTTGTAAACTTGCAGACAAACGTCGACCCAGAAGCGTCTTTGCTGGTTTCTTGTTTCGTATATTGCGATGCCTTATTAGACTTGAAGTTAACTTATCATCTTCAGTTTCATCAAGAACATCAATGTCTTCACTGGTTACTGTTGTTACTTTCTTGTCGTGGGTTACTTTTTCTGGAGAATCGGTAGATTTTGAAGAACCTTTTTCAACACTAATTATACTGTTATGATTAGCACCCAAATCACTATTGCTTGCACTCACTGTCAAAGAGGGTGATCCTTCACTACTGGTATTTTCTGTCTCTTCATCACCATCGGCTCCTTTGTCGTCTTCCTCCTCCTCTTTGTGGAATTCTTCTCTAGTACTGGAGGAAGTAACAAGATCACACTCGGCAATGGACGATGAGTTCGAGCTATCCTTTCTCTGTGGAGTTTCGGCATTTGGTAGCAGATGAAGTTCTCTTCCAGACTTGATGGAACTTCTTGGTGAGTCTGAGCCTGTTCTGGTCGAATCGCTCTCGTAACCGCTTTCATCTGATTTGAAGAGATTGAGGAACCTGTACAAATCTTCCATCCCTGTTGGAACTGGTAAGCCAGATATGGATATGCTTCTGTTTGCTCTGAGCGCTCTTCGTTCAGCAAGCTCACCAGGTGGTAACCCTGAAAGACGCTCTCTCCGGAACTCTTCCAAGGTGGTTGACGATCCATGATGATCTTCCAACAAGTCATCGCAACTTGCTGATGTCATCTTCTCTGGTTTTCCGATATTTACTTGGCTGAGTCTCCTCCTCAATCTACCAAGGCCAGACAAACCACTATTCTCTTCGGGAAGAACTGACAATCTTGACCTATTATACCCGCCTGTAAACTGCCCTCTTTTACCATTTGCATGGTTCTGGTCAATTTCACGAGGAGAAGGAGGTGAAGGGTGATTTATGGTGGTGATGTCATCGCAGCTGAGAGTTTTCACAGGACTGTCACCTGCATAGTCGTTGCTGTCAGAACCGAGGCTCAAGGAGGAATGGTGCAAGAACTCCACAATGTCATCACTATCAGTTCTAGAAAGACCACGCTTACCGGTAGATGCCTCTAAATATGCATTTAAGCTGTACAGATCAGCCAATCCTTTTCGGCACTCCTCCTTCACTCGTGCTGCTGCATCTTCCAGAGGGAGGTCTGTGTTCGTCTCCTTGTCCACTTTCTTCACGGTCGGAGATCCTGATCCAGAAGATGGCGCTGCAGACGATTGTTGCTTCTCGGAGTTTGTCCGAGAAAACAAATTGCGGAGGGATTCTACTCTGGAAATCCTACGCCGGCCGGGGACAGATTTGTTAGGTGACCAGTGCCTCCGCCTACCAGGAGAAACCGCCAACAGTTCGGAGGAATCACTTCGTCTCAGCTGTTCCCACTTCCGTCCAACTTTCTTCCCCCAAGTGGATAAACCTGCAATTAATAATAGCATTAATGTTTTTCCCTTTCCAAGTATGTTCAGTGTTAAATGTGTTATGGGTTCCAGAAACAATACACATCAATATACTCTTTCTTAACATTGTTTTCTTCCAGAACGTAGAACATCCTTCCTGATCTATATTTATTCTTGTGTCGGAATCACAGAAGAGACTAATATATTATTGATACAATTCAGAACTAGTAATAAGCTAATAACTACGCATTAAAAATATTTGATATTATTCTTTGCAATTAACTGCATATTTCTGTTAGGGTATGTTGGTTATATGCTAATTGCCATAAAATTCTTACTTGTATCTCGTTAACATGAACTATTCAAAATTATTCTTATTCCAATGTGAAAATAGTAAGAGGTTGTTAAATCCTCATGTTATTTGTGCTCATATCACATCCAGAATATGGTGGGACAGCATGGTAGGGTAAAAAAAGGAACGTAAGTCAGTCATTGTTTGTTTTATAATACTTCGAATAATAGTGGACATATTACACAAATGCGCATATAAAGCCAACAATATGTAGTCCGAAAGAAATAGTCTAATTTTTCATCGACATCTTCAATTAATCACACCATGTTTGGAGGCAAGGTTCACAGACCCGGACTCAATATTCCTACAAGCAGTTCATCTGTGTCGAAGACATCAGTGTCAGAGCAAGACACATAACTTAACAACCATCTTCATCTTAAATTTAGGTACTGTACCATAAACATTATATGTTCAGTTTCCTAGCCTTGATTGTTCTAATTCAATTACAACCAACAAAAGGATGAATTGAGCAAATTAAGAATGAAGCTGGAGGTGGGCTGATGCTAATATGAATAAACCACGTTTCACGACCGAGTGCCGACAGCAGCTCACATCCGGAGATGCGAGTTGAAAGGAAAGCTAATTTCACGCTTCTCAGGATGACATTTCGTGAATGAATTGGCTCTACTCGATGTGCAGAACAATGGGTACTCGCGCGCGAGTAAAAGATGATTTTTTGCTGCTTATGCTTCGTGAAGCGAAAATGAAGAAGATGTGTGTGTGAATATATTAATTTAGGGAATAGGATCATAAGCTACACGATGATATATATAAAAAACGGACATTCACCAACAGACATTTAAGACAATTTTCCACTGGCATCCAACTATCGTAAAAAAATTACCACCAAAATATTTCAGTATTTACGGCTTGCATGGTGAACAGTAATTTTAATAGACCAGTTGCTAAATATATTTATGGTGCACACAACTAATTTATCTGCCGATCTCTGTGATGGAGTGGTTATCACAGCGCGCTACGATGCCATGGTCCACGAATTCGAATCCCGGCCTGGGGATGGGTGTTCTTGGTGAGTGTCCCTTCATCATTTTCATCACATCATCACCCAGTCTCATCCTCCCGATTAGCCAAAAGTGGCGCTAAACAACTAAAGTCAAATAAAATATAATCATTACCTATCTTCATGCGAGATGAAATGTTCAAAATTAATTTTCCAAGTTGTTTTCTTATTGCTTTACCATAGGCCTATCTATGTAACGTACAGTCACAGACACTTCTGGGTTATAAACATTTCAATAACTTTCAATGGAATCGTTACAACGCAGAAGTGTCCATGACAGTACGTGTGTGTGTGTGTGTTTTTACCCCTCATTCTATACTGGAACCACACACGAAAAAACCTGCACAGACCCATAACTCCTATGTTTGAGTTGCTGTTTTAAGTCCACTTTATGCACAGTAAGGCTAATCGGGACTGGACCTACAATTTAAAGTGGGATCCGAACCACTTGTGCCTCCACCGGGTATCGAACCCGGGACCCCTCGATTACAAGGCAATGACGCTACCACTGCGCCCTGGGGGAGGCCCCATAACTCCTATGTATCGTACTCCACCGTGGAGGGGAGGGTCAGAGTGGAGCAGGCTTCCTTTTGGCCCGAGTTGAACGGATGGAGGAGAAGGTGCGTGGTTGAAGGTTATTTTTTTTTTGTGGTAGCTCTGTAGCTACAACACAGAAAAGTTAATAACATGAATGCCCCTACGGAAAAGAAGAAAACAGTTGCATACCGTTTTTGTATATTAACAAGCTGGCTGTTAAATTTTAACGGTAGAATATTGTAAAATATACAGTAATTTCTAACAGTGTCGCTCTTTGATTTCAACTACGAAATTATCTGCCCCTGGAACCGCCAAAGAGATGACCAATGAGAAATGTAGGATGTTATTGTCTTAGATTGAACCAAAGTAACGGATAAGGGTGTCCAATTCAGCGTTGAAAATTATGTAGCGAGTCTACTGTTCCTCCAACTCAGTTGCTACTTTCTATTTTGCGAGAAAAGGCTATTCTGAAGGATGTTGTAAACGCAAGCATGAGAGAGGAAACATGTTATTAACTAAAAAAGTAAGTTCTCCAAGTGTGAAAGTGGTGGCGGTAGACGCTTCGCACCACGAGCATTCTAATGCATGCGTGCACTTCAGGGATCTCTTCATTATTACCGATGCAGAAACTTCTCTCGGAATTTGTGCTTATATCATCGTGCGGTTTCACCGCTGCAGTCTTTCTCTTCCGAAGCGTTTTTGTCCAATTGTTCCAAAGCCAGAAGGTCCTCCTGGACGCCTTGGGGCAAGAAAACTGCAACGAGTTGTAGCGTGGGTGTTGCGAGGACCAGTTTCAGGAGGAGTTAGGAATTTCCGGTGCTGGAAATCCATCGTGAGCGCTTTGTCCTTGCGATGCAAAAGGTGCATGCTACAACAGCTGCAGAACGAATTTATACAACTCGATAAGGAAAAGATATTACTGAATAGCTGAGTTGATTGGTACAGCTATAATGCCGTGATAATTGCGATTGCGTATTATGTACCCGTCTGATGTAGGGTTGTTAGAGGTCCAGGAATTTTTAAAAAATCAATTCCGGTCCAGGAGAGAAAATCAGTAAGCGTAAATGGGTTCTGGACCGTAAAGAATCTTTTTATCTGTAATTTCATATTTCAATTCGGCCCAGTAACCTTTTTTCCAGATCAATTTGAATACGGTCCAGGAACCTTTTTTTTAGATCAATTTAAATTCGGTCCAGGAACCTTCTTTCAATGAAACAATATGCAACTTGGACCGAATACAGGCCATTGTCAAAAAACTGATTAGAAATATTAATATTAATAATAATTGTAAAAGGTAAAGCTACTCCGAGCACATTGCAACATGCAATGAAGGCATATCGAGGCATGTGAAGGTCCACACATTCATTGGCCAGGTGGTAAGGGTTGAGGATTCGATTCACGGTGGAAGCACATAGTGGTTCGGATCCCACTTTAAACTGTAGGTCCAGTCCCGATTAGCATAGCTGTGCATAAAGTGAACTTTAAAACAGGATGTCTATAAGTCAAGAAAAAGTAAATAAATCAACAAAGCAGGTCAAGAAGTCAATAAAAAGTCAAGAAATTATACTCGTGGTCAAGAATTTTTGCTATCACAATGACTGATTGATTTAGTGTATTTTACTTCACTTTTCTAGTTTTTGTTTATTAAATAAATATTTATTTCCTTAACTGCTAAAGTAGGGGTCGTATAAATAAAGGTTAAGATAAACGAAAGGTCATGAAAAAGTCATGAAAAAGTAAAAGAATTTTAGATTTGGTAGACACCCTATAAAAAAACTAAAGGAAAATCGTCACACAGGACCCTAACAAGAAAATGAAACATTTCTGTTAACAACTTCTTCACTTAATTTCTAAAACTAGTACTGTCATAGACATAGGCGCAACCTGGCGAGGGCAAGGGGGGGCGCTTTCCTCCCCAAAATTTTCAGACTACTAAATTTAAAAGTTAATGATACTTTCGTTAACCGCTTTGAACCTGAGTAGCAAAGTATTGAAGTGTATTTTTTTATGATTGTGCAAATGTAAGCTATTCAGAAAAAGGACGCAATTTTTATGGAATGGAAAACTTATTAGTTCTGCCCCTCCCCACGTTAAGTGCTAAGTTTGATTATGTCCCCAAAGCTAAGTTCCAAGTTTATTCTGACCCTCAAAAGTCCCAAGTTTGCTTCTGCTCCCCAAGTTAAGTCCTAAGTTTGATTGTGCCCCCCCCCCCAGTTTAGCCCCAAGTTCGATTGTGCCCCCCCAAAAAAAGTTAGGTCCCAAGTTACGCCCATGGTCATAGACTCCATATTAACAACTGAAACAATATTTTCTCCGAAGATAAAAAAATCTCCACACCTACGTAGGTTACAAGCTGAGGTACTCGGCAGCACACGTGAAGACAAACACAGGACAGTATTGACCTCTCATGTCAGAGGATTATACTGTCTGTGGGTCCAAGCGCCAAAGCCTCGTTTGCCTGCAAGACTACAGTTACTGGGCTACGGGGACGAGGTTGAATTTTGAATGCCTTCTCAGATCACTACAGCCTCATTTGTTGTTTAGCCTTCAAGGAGTTCGGACGTGCATGAATAGCTCTCTCTTTCCGCTTGAGTCGCCCGCTGTGAACCGCATGTAAGAGGGTCCGTCTACCCAACTCGAGCTTGCACGGAGGAGGGGATACTGCAGCACAAGTACTTATTCTGTCGTATTTTTTTTAATTGTTAAGAGCAGTATTGCCCGAAAAATGGGAATCAGCAAAGCTGAGTGGCAACGGATTGAAAACTCCATCTCGACAGCCATAGCGAAGGAACTCAACCAACAGTTCGGAGACCTGGACAGACGCATCGCCCTGGCATTTGCAAGTGATGCGGTGTTGAAAGAAATTAAACCAGCGCTGACCACTGCAATTAAATCTGCCGTGGAGGATGCCATTCAAGAAGTAAAAAACGATCTCGAGAGGAAAATCTCTGAGCTAGACAAGCAAGTGAAGCAAGTGCGAAAGGATCTGAATTCCCTGGAACAATATGACCGTCGCCTGAACCTTGTTTTTCATGGCATCAACGAAAGTGAGGGTGAAAAGTGTGAAGTGATTGCTTCAAAAATCATCAATGAGCAGGTGAAAGTGAAAGTGCCACAAAATGTGTTTCATCGTGTTCACCGACTGGGAGCACCGCGACGTGATGGCAAACCCCGGCCGATCATTGCGCGCTTTGTCACCTACGCCCAGAGAGACTTGGTCTACAAGAACAAGAAGAACCTCAAGGCTACAGGGACAGGTATTTTCATAACTGAAAACCTAACAAAAACAAATTTGGACCTTTTTCACAAGGTAAGGCTTAGTAAAATATTCGAACGAGTATGGACAACCGATGGGAATGTACTTGCTCTACACAACGGAAACGTGGTTAGGATTAGTGACCCGGAGGACATCGCAAAGTTCAGCAGAAAGTAACGCTGTTCCGCCACACTCCCCTCCTAACGGTGGTTGTGTTTATTTTTGGAACTGCTTCCCCCATCAATGACGTACGGGCAACCAGGCCCGTAGCTAGAGGGGGGGCAACTGCCCCCCCTGAGAGCCTGCTTTGCCCCCCCTGTGAAAAATACAGAATATATTCCTACCTGGAATACTCACTAATCTTTACAATTATATCCTCTATTACTCTAGCAACATAGCAAAAACACTTATTGACTTTGTGATTTATTAAGGTGTGTGGGATTCCGAATAATGTCGTACTAGGATTAGGGGGAGAAAATCTCTTCCTGATTCAGACTTCCGGAAATGATTTCGTAATTTTTAGTATCTAGAACAGTTGTGATATTTTGAGAAGACTTGTATGAGGTGCCTAATGTGTTTGGATGTTTTTTTTTGGATGTTTGCTATGAAGTTTGAACTGCTTAATCTTTAGTTTCCGAAGTCTGCCTATTGGTAATAGTGATTCATGTGGTAGAGAGAGGGAGTGGATATTTGATTTTTGTTACTTACCGTTGCCTTTCTGCCACTTCGAGCTAATCGTGACAATGAGTGATGACGTGAAATTGATGAAAAAACACTCACAAACAGTGCTGCAACCACCGCAGGGGGCGGGGGCATTATCCGTCCCCAGTTTTGGTCGGAAGTCCAATCTAGGGGGGGCAAACATTGAAGTAAAGAAACATGACTAGCAGAATCTAAGAATAGCAGTACAAATTGATGCTCAAGATGGAATTAGTTTTCAAGTTTTTCTTGAATTTTTCTTCCAGACGGCCAAGGGCAGTTGCAGGGGGCACAGAGGGGCAATTGCCCCCTCGCTTTCAAATTTTATACAAATAAAATTACATTTCGTAAAATTTTCTTGCTCGCTTCGCTCGCAAGTATTGATTCTGCTATTCTTATAGTCTAAAGCCCTGGGAGCCAAAACGATATAATTGATAAAAAAAAATGTTAAAGAGAATGCCATGGCACCCCCGTGAAATTATTTGCGCCCTATTAAATCAATATTGTTTTCAGTTTGCAAATATTTGGATCTAAAGATTTTCCTGCTCGTTTCGATCCAATATGATTCTTCTCTGTAATGCATTCTAAATCACCAGAGAGAGAAGTAAGGCCAAATTTATACTTCAGATTGTGGCTGCTTAAATGCACGAACAATTCTTTTGAGGAAAAGGAGCACGCAGATTTGAGAGACAATTTGGCGTATGAATTGATCATGTAATGTATTTAATATATATATATATATATATATATATATATATATATATATATTAAAGAAACTTTTAATACGTACACAATTTAGCGTTAACATGTTGCATATGCATTTTCTTATTTTACGTCGCTCCATGTTGCATATGTGTAAAATATATGTTGTACATGAAAGTTATACGTGTCATATGTACAAAAAAAAATAAGTTCGTCATGCATACATATTCTGTCTTTCAAAAATACAGTTTGTGTGCTTGTTTTCCATTATTAGCTAATATGAAATTGAACATGTTGGAAAAATACCGGGTGATCCGTTTCAGTTGTCAGAAAAGTAAACCTTTATACACAAGAAGTTAATGTACGTATCTCCGAGCAACTTGTTGTAATATAAGCAGAAGGGATGTAAGTTTCGAATTCAGCAACATGGCGGGACTAATGTGCATACAAAGGTGGTGATCACGTCACAACAGCGGGAACAGTATGTCGTATGGTATGCGAAATTTTCCAGTATTACATGCATGCTACTGCCGCCAAGCAGCTCAAATCCGTAAACCTCCACTTATTCGAAACTTACACCCTTTCTGCTTATATTACAACAAGCTGCTCGGAGATACGTACCTTAACCTCTTGTAATACAAAAAATGTATTACATATGTTTACACAATTCATCAAAGTGTAGATGTAATGTAATCATTATTATTTAATTAATTCTATTTTTCTTGCATAACACAACACAATGGTGGTGTTGGATTTTCGTTAGATTCCTTTGTGCGTAAAAATCTTGCATACTGGAAACTAGAGGGAAACATTATGAAGCACGATTTATAAAGGTCTTTCTTAATCAGTTCTGCAGAGAAGCCCAAAACTGTTGGTACATATTAATCGTCTATTAACCTTTTCAACCTGTAAATATAAAGTAGATACAGTCGCTATTTATGTTAAACTTTAGCTTTGTATTCTTTGGTATTCCGGAAAGTCATTATCGAAATATTGTTATTTGATGTTGCTCGAACTTTTTTTGTTCATTGGAGTTTCAAGATATCATCCCTATCCTGTTACATATCACTTTTGGAGGAGGGGGACAAGTGCCCGTCTGTACCCTACTATATCTGCCAATGCAACACAATATATTAAAAATTTGCCCCCTCTAGGATTGACTTTGCCCCCCCTAATAAGAATTCCTGGCTACGGGCCTGCGGGCAACGGTGACCAGTCAAAAGTAGAGGGTAGGGGAATGTAGGAGAACATTCCGCGCCGAACCTTACAAAGCTTGCAATACTCTCTGCATTCCTCAATGGTGGCGAAAGGAGGGCATGAACCTGTCGCATAATAGACTGTTATATAAATGTAAACAACCCTCAGCTTGTATTCTAACTCACGCCAGAATATATCGGCAAACTCAAAAATCTATATTTCTCCCATTTTTAGTTAATCAACAAATATTTTCATTTTTTTTATTTTTCTTTTTTTGTGTCAGTATTCACATTTTTATATTAATTTTTACTTTTTTATTCTTAAATTTTTCATTTATTTTTTTCCATTTTTAAAAATTTGATTATAGTAATAAGTCACTATGATAACTAGCACCTGTTTTTTTATGCGTATGCACATTTTCATTGTTATTCCAATATGCAATTCACACTTGGGACAGAATATATACTTCATGACCAACAGTGGAGGAAACGATAAATATAAATGACCCTACCAATGTAGTCAATGGTGCAGAAACGCCACTCCCAATCAGAATTCACTCCAGTTACTTTGATGAGTCGCCCATTAATATCCGCCACAGCAATTACAATATAAAGGAACAGCTCGAAGCTGAAGTAAATAGATCTGAAAATGGCTTTAAATTATGTCATCTAAATATTCAAGGTTTACTCAACTCCATAGATGAATTTAAAGAAATGATATCGAACTTAAACTTTGACCTGATAGCCATTACAGAAAGCTGGTTAAAACCGAATATTAGTAATAATATAGTAGACATCGAAAATTACACATTAGTTCGACAAGATAGATTAAACAAATCTAGAGGTGGTGTGTGCTTATACATTTCTAAATCGCTTAAATGGAAACTTTTAGACGGGTTCGTTAATAATGATATCGGCGTAGAGTACCTTGTAATCGAATTAACTATCGATAGGAAAAAAATTGGACTTATGGTAGCATATAAACCCCCAAATGTCAGCTATACTCACATCAGTCACGTAGCAGATATCCTCCAACACCTATACTTAAATTACGATTACTTCATTGCGTTAGGCGACTGGAATATCAACATGTTAAGAAAAAGCGAAAGCAGTACTAGACTCCTTCAGAGTATAATCAAGGAAGTTCACGGGAAACAATTAATTACCAAGCCAACCAGAGTGACAGCGACGTCAAAGTCATTAATTGATTTAATCGTTTGTTCACAAGATTTAATTGTAAAGCAAATTGGGCAGAGCGAGTTACCTGGAATCACAGATCACCATATAACATACTCCATATTTGACCTGTACACACCAAAGCAACCTAAAAAAATTATCAAAATTAGAAATTTCAAAACCATGGACTTGGACAAGTTTCGTAAAGACGCGGAAAATGTGGAATGGTGCAAAATCGAAAGAAACGAGGACGTAGATGCAGCGGTGGAGGCCTTGAATGATAACATTACCAGATTAATAGATAAGCACGCCCCCCAGCGAAAAATTCGTGTAACCAAACCTCCCGCCCCCTGGATTTCAAATCAAGTAAGGGAATTCTGGAAGTTGCGCGACTTCTTTCATCTGAGATATGTAAATACAGGAGACCCAGACGCTCTCCTATCGTACAAATACTTCAGAAACAGAGCCAAAAAAGCAGTCAGAAACGCAAAATTTAAGCACTATAACGAAACGGTAAATATGAATGTAAAAAATGCTAAAAATTTATGGTCTAACCTCAGAAGCCAGGGACTTTTACCAAATAAAAAGAGTAATGCGCTCTCCCCAGATACATTTCGGCCGAATGCGGTAAACGAGTTCTTTGTTAAGCCGAGTGCACCCTCAGATAACAATGCAGCGGTGATTGATGAAACCAACACGTATCTTGAGCAACCCAACAATGACACGTTCTTTTTTACCCCAGTAAGTAGCGAACAAGTACGTAAAATTTTTAACAAAATGAAATCGAAAGCGTGCGGTTATGATGGCATAAACCTAACTATTTTACAGTATTGCATCCCCTTTTGTTTAGAAGCTCTTACGCACATTATTAATCTTTCCCTTTCCAAAGGTTGGTTCCCTCAAGAGTGGAAAAAATGCGAAGTAACACCTATACCTAAAAAATCCAACCCCACAGAAATAAAAGATCTACGACCTATTAGCATTCTATCCACAATGTCCAAAATACTTGAAAAAGTAATTTATGAACAAATACTTTCACATATTCAAGGTTTCCTACCACACTTTCAATCTGGTTTCAGAAAAATGCATAGTACTTGCACTGCGCTGGTAGATATCGTAGACAATGTAAGTAAAGGAATAGATGAAAATGAAGTTACACTTTTAGTCTTGTTGGACTATTCAAGAGCGTTCGACTCGATCAATCATGAATTGTTATTGGCCAAACTGTATCACTATGGCGTTACCGGAAACGCGTTAAATTGGTTTCGATCATATCTCGGCAACAGGAAACAACGTGTGAAATATCGGGAACCGGAAGTCACATACTCTAAATGGTTAGTTGTTCAACAAGGCGTCCCTCAAGGAAGTATATTGGGTCCACTACTATACATGATTTACGTAGCTGATTTCGACCGCGCTGTCCAATATTGCCACTACCATCAGTATGCTGACGATTCGCAAATCTATATTCAGTGTAATACAGAAAACTACGATAATGCGATGACCAAACTTCAATTCGACCTTGATGCTATAACAAATTGGTCACGGAGGAACTCCCTTCAATTAAATCCAACAAAATCTTGCTTCATGACCATAGGAACTCATGGTACTCTTAAGAAACTTCACAAAAACGCACCTTCTCCTCCAACTCTTGGCAGTATACCGCTATGCGAAGTGGATACAAGCAAAAACTTGGGGATTGTGTTCGATGGACACTTAAATTGGGAGCCACAAGTCGAATTTATTGTGAAAAACTGTATGGGGAAACTTAAATCTTTGTATCATTTAAAACATGCTCTGGGCGCTATTGTTAAAGATCGTCTTATGCAATCACTTGTCCTATCCACGTTAGACTATTGCGCTCCAGTGTACAGTAATATATCCCAGGGCTTAAACTATAAACTTCAAAAAATTCAGAATTGTTGTATACGTTTCATATTTAACCTAAACAGAAAGGAACATGTATCCCCCTATTTAAAGAAACTTTCTTGGCTAAACATTAACAATAGAAGAAAATACTTAACACTCACCTTGATGCACAAAATACTTAAGAGTGGCTCCCCAAAATACTTATCCGATAAGATCTGTTCTCATAGAACATCAGCCGAACATAATATCCGCAACAAGCACAATCTAAAAATCCCCAAACATAAAACCGCCACATATAACAAGTCCATCATTGTTACAGGGATCAGGGAATGGAACAAACTGCCTGCACCATTGACTAACATTATTTGCCATCAAAGTTTTAAGAAAAATCTGAAGAACTTACTATTGTCCCAACAACTTAATTAACCTTCATATGTTAACAATTGCACCTGCACTTATACATCATATAATGCATACCTAACCTACCCCCCCCCCCTCCGGCATACACATTGAACTACCGAAGACTTATTACTTATCTTTACTCAACAGTATATATACTAATCTATTCAATGTATTATTTTATCATTGTATAATCTTTATATTATCTTTATTGTATTATCATGATCATTATGTGTTTTTTTTTCTTTCTTTTTGTTTTTATTCATTTATTGTATCTTTGACAAGGTATGACGAACTGTCATAAGGTATTCTGCAAACTTGAGTTTCGTGTGTGTTTTGCTGGGGCAAAATAGCCCAACTCAGGTCCAAAGACAATGAACTCGTCTAGTGCAGAGAATTCACGATAGGTGGAATGCCTATGCAATATGAAAACTTTGTTGCTTTAATAGTTACGCGAAGAATCGCTAGATGGCTCTGACCGTTGTGCGCAGTTGAATTGTAAATTCCTTTGTTTAAGATCCGATTTTCTCGCGGTTTCCTTATGCACAAGGACATTTTGATGTGTCGGTCACTGCACGCATGGGCAATTCGCAGTTATGGCGCAAAATAATAAAATATACAGCGTTTTGATCTAGATGCCTTTGGTTAATTATCAGCAAAAAGTTTATCTTATTGAGCATTACACTGGGTTCCTCAACGCATATACATATCTGTTAACGTGTGGTATTTAAATTATGAAAAATTGTTGTTTGGAAAAGACAAATGTGCTCTGCAAAAATGACTAACAGTGATCGATGGGGGTGTGCAGTGGTGGAGAAGGACTTCCGGAAGAAAAAAACATGGAGTGAACAGAGTAATGTCACTACAGTGGAGGAAATCAGAATTGTTTCCGTGCTTTAGGGAGGAATTTTACATCTGCAGTTAGGACAAAACGGCAGATAATAGCAAGAAGTGAAAGCACATCGCAAAATAGGTGTTGGAAAGGAATGGAGCTCTCGGGAAGAGAGAGGTAAGAGTGGACTCGGGCGTGCTGGATTCGTCGTTCCCGACACACCAGGTGAGGAAATTAATTATCTTAAGTGACTTTAATAGGAAGAAAATACTCGAAGATCGTGTTTACAACGTTTAAGCAAAGTTGTTCATGAGATAGCTATCTCGCGTGTGTTGAATTTTACGGGAAACGGTACTAGTACACGTCACAGACCATGCGTTATTTACAAAATGGCCATCGACGCCATGTTTGAAAAGGGCTCTGTGCACACGTAAAATGATTTATTTTCGTGCAAGAAACGCATAGCACTAATCAAATAAACGAGGAGCATGTTCCCAGATTGGATCTATGTCAAAATAGGAACCAATTAGGACTTTGTAATTCCTTATATGGCATTAAAGGTGCATGCTATATGACTTTGATGGGTAATTTTCGTTCACGTATCGACAGTTTTTATTTTACGTCTCTTAATTAATAAGGACAGATTGTTGATGCTTTATTACGCAGGAAATATGTGTTAAATTGAATACAATAAATAAGTTCACTGTTTCTGATGTTCATATTTACGTGCTAAAATATTTTCTTCCATTTGTATTTGGTGTTTATGAAAATGTTTAAATGTTTAATTCTTCTCTTTCAGAAGGGGGGAATTTCGCATGTGTAAATTGGGTTATTGCTGTTGTTATGGAAAGGGGTTATTGTTAGTTGTAAATTATCTGAAATCCTACTTGAAAATCTGAAAGTATAAACTTTTAATCTCCAGCGATCTGCACTCGTCACCAGCGTTACCAGGCAAAGTTGAGATTCAGTTATTGAGTCGTGGATAATTGAACTAAATTAATAAATTGAGCGAATGTCCTTTTGCTCGTCGCAAGATTACGAGGACTCAAGTGCAGAGGGGTTGCGTTATTGAATTTTTTGTTGGGTTTCAAGTAGGTTAATCTTTAGTTGGTTAATTGCTGTTGTTAAAGCTAATATTAATAATGGCAACTGAGCAGGAACCGGTTACATTAGATTCCTTGTTCGCCTTTATTAAACAGAGTGAGGAAAGGAACAAGGAATGCACTGAGTCACTCAAATCAGAACTCAAATCAGAACTCAGAGGCAGCAATCAGTTGCTCAAATCAGAACTTAATGAAAGCAATCAGTTGCTCAAATCAGAACTCAGAGACAGCAATCAGTTGCTCAAATCAGAACTCAGAGACAGCAATCAGTTGCTCAAATCAGAACTCAATGAAAGCAATCAGTTGCTCAAAACAGAACTTGCAGCTCATACAAGTAAGGTAGTGGGTAAACTGCAGTCTGATCTAGAGGGCACTAGTAAATGCATTTTTGAGCTGCGGCAAGAAGTAGTTAAAACAAGTGAGGGTCTGCACGATCTCACATTTTCAGTATCACAATACAGGGCTGAGTTGGTAGAAAAAAGGCATGAGTCTTTGACGAAGGAGTTTGATTTGTCAGGGAGTAAAGTTGAACTGATGAATGGTGTTGTAACTCCTTATGCGGTCACCAATTGCATGTGTACTTCACATTCGGTCGAACATGACCACTGCACAGGCACTCTGACTTCCTGGTCGGAAAGTTATGCACAGAGTACCAGCGAACTGAACCGAAACAGAACGTTAGGGCAAAAACACCACAAGGGTAATAAAGGAAAATATTTGATAAGCGAGGAGTGGTCTTTTGGGGTGTCGGGTAACAGAGACGAGTCTTTCCCTGTCGGCTTCTGCACAACAGATGCATCTTTCCCAAAACCGAGCTTGCAAATTCCTTTACTGGGTGTTGGTTGTAAACAAAGTGGTTCTCTGGGTTCATCTTCGTTGAGTAAGCGTGTCCACACGGTGCAAGTTGATACAGGGTGTCCGGAAAGTAAGGTGGATTCTCAGTGTCTACACTCAAATGCAGTATCATCTCAGAACAAATCTATCCTGTCTGTAGTGTCAGTTGGGGAAAATAGTATTGACTTACCTTTAGTGTCGATAGTTCAAGATCATTCGGTACACAACGTAGTCATACCAGTAGTTGGTTATCCATTGCAGACTGGTGTGAGGAATTCAGTAATCGAACCCAGAAGTTGCATTAGGTGTAGTCCTATGCGTGTTCTTATGCCCAAAAGAATTGCCAGTATGGCATGTGTCGTTTCTTTCATGAAATTAGGCACTGGTTATTCAGTCAGATATGGGAGGCGCATCAGAGTTAAAATGAAGTCACCTACTGACTCACTTCCCAGGAAAACTTTGGTAGTCAGTCGAACTGTTGCTGGAGGAAGAGTATCTCTCCATCCAAGCCATATTAGGAAGAGAAGAATAAAAAGGTCTCCTCGGAAAAGTACCAGCACAAAAGTTTTGGGGGAAATTTTGAGTATTTGTCTTCTCTTGGCTTTGTCTCTTTAGTACAAGGGGTATCCGAGCCTGGCTCTCAAATCATAGTTGAAGCTGAGATCCATGCGGTGGACGAGCCATCCAGGGAATGTCCAAGTTCGGAAAACCGGAGAGGAGCTCTTACCAACGGGCAGGGGGTGAGGGTGAGGTAAAATTTCCTGCTATACAGTTTGTAAATATAAATGATACGTGGGAAGAGGAGAGTGATTTTCTTGATGAAATGAATTCAACTATACCTGTTAATGTGGGTTACCAACAACATACGTCTGCTATGATTAAAATTGCCATATTAGGTAAAGTTTTTAATGCTCTATGTGATAGTGGTGCCGAGGTGTCTCTCCTCGAATTTAACACTTGGAAATCGATTTCGTCTTTGATCTCGAGACCAAGATTGGAACCAGCATCCAATATTAAATTAGTGGATTATACTGGTTCGAGATCTAAATCTGTTGAAGGAATCACGAAATTGATGATCAATTTGGGGGGGCATGATTATTATGTACAGTTTCTAGTGGTGAAAAAATTAAATGTACCCGTATTGCTAGGTTTAGATGTGATATATGGGGTTCACGGTGAACTAAACTTCGACGTAGATGCTTTCTTTTATCATACTCCCAATGGTAAAGCACTTTTGAAGTTCACACCTCTTAGAGAAGTAGATTCTTTGGGACCGGACTTGTCTTTGATGAACGTTTCAATGAATATAGATCTTTCAGCAAATGAACAGTCGTCTTTCATGCACAAAGTGAAGGGTTCGCTGAACTTAGAAGAAAATTTAAATTCTCGATTCATAGACATGTTAAGCGCCTTTGAACAGATGTTTACTGACATACCGGGATTATGTAGAGAGTACGAACATCGGATGGTATTGGACACTGTTGAACCAATCGTGGCGAGGAATTACCCCATTCCTTATGCTTACAGGGATCAAGTTAGGAATCATTTGAACCAAATGTTGGCTTGGGATGTGATTGAGCTTTCACAGTCCGAATATCGTTCGCCTCTACTGGTGGTTCCCAAACCAAATGGGGGAATACGATTATGTGTAGATTTGAAAAAGGTTAATCAACACGTTAAACTCATGCAACTTACGCCAATGAAGATTAACGATCTGTTGACTTCATTTTTAGGCTGTAAATTCTTCACCTCGCTGGACTTAGGAAACGCTTATTGGCAAGTATCTTTACATACTGACAGTCGTAAATTCACGGCATTTGCATTTGAGGGTATTCTGTACCAATTTAAAAGAGTTGTGTTTGGTTCGGTGAACGGCACGGCTGTGTTCGTGGATGTCATGAATAGGGTACTGGGATCATTTTTAGATTTTTGTTGTGGTGTACGTAGACGATATCATCATCAAATCTAAAGATTTTGATTCACATCTAAGGCATGTCAGTCTGGTCTTGGAAAGATTAAAATGCGCGGGTTTTACATTGAAGCTAGAAAAATGTAGGTTTGCAGTGAAAGAGTTTAAGTTTTTGGGACACATAATCACGACACAGGGTTTCCAGAAAGATCCTTCCTACGTCGAAAGCATTGTTAACCTACGCAAACCTGAAAACTTGAAACAGTTGCAAAGGGTTCTAGGATGTTTTAATTGGTTAGCGAAGTATATTCCTAATTATGCCATGGTGGCACAACCGTTATATGAACTAGTGAAACTTAAGACGAAGTGGCATTGGACCACACAAGCTGAACAAGCTTTTATGCACCTGAAGGCGTTGGTAGTCCATGAAGTGACCCTTAACTTTCCAGATTTTGAGAAAACGTTCTTTATTCAAACGGATGCATCTCTTGTGGGGATAGGGGGCTTTTGTTACCAAATTACTGACGGGGAAATGAAACCCTTAGGATTCGTCAGCAGGTTGCTTAGAACATACGAAAAGTCGTATACGTCAACTGAGATCGAAGTTTTGGCTATACTATATACGATCGAAAAATTTTCCACATTTCTTAAGGGTAGACAATTTGTTGTTGTCACTGACCACAAATCACTCACGTGGTTAGAATCTGCACATTCATGGAATGCCAGGCTGACAAGATGGTTTATACAGATCCAACAGTATTCCTTCGTGGTGCAATATTGCAAGGGTTCGGACAACCTCTTGGCAGATACCCTTAGTAGAAACTTTCCAGATACACCTGATTCTCAATTTTTGGTAAATATTTCTGTAGTTACGCATTTAAATCAGAAGATTTTCACCAAGGAGGAGTTGATTGATTTGCAGAGTGATGACGTGGGTTTGAGAGAAATTATTGATCATATTAAGGGGGTAAGTCAAAGGATCAATTCTCGCTCAAGATCTTGGAATCGAACATACTGCTTAAATGATGATGTTCTTTATATTAAAGACTTCCATGATGTTTCGCGTCACAGGATATGTATTCCTGTCAAATTGATAAATAAAGTTTTGGTGGCTGGACATGATGACATGGGACACTTCGGAGTTGCCAAAACTTTATCTCACTTATATCGGGTTTTCTACTGGCAAGGGATGAAATCTGATATTAAGTCGTATGTAAAAAACTGTGAGTTGTGTCAGCGTACAAAACCGAATAAACATCCGGCTAAAATTGTTGCTAGGTCTCATTTCACAGACATGCCGGGGGAGATTTTGTTTATTGATCTGCAGGGTCCGTTTGCGCTGGGGCCTAAACGAGAAAGGTTTTTGTTTACGGTTCTAGATGCAGCAACAAGGTATTTGGTGGCATACCCGGTGGTTAATAGCAATGCCAATACCATTGTGAATAAATTGTCAAAAGTGTACTTTGTTCATTTGGGAATTCCTCAGAGGTTAGTTTCGGATAATGGGCCACAATTTAAGTCGAAAATTTTTCAGAATGCAATGAAAACATGGGGGGTACAACTTGTTTACACTCCGGTGTACCATCCGAGCTCAAATTGGGTAGAGCGCTATCATTCGGAATTGAACCGTTTGATGAGAATACTCTGTAATTCCAATCACAACAAATGGCCGGAAAAAGTACCTGAAGCTCTGCGCCTTCTGAATGGTTCCATTTCGTTACAAACAGGATATTCTCCAATGGAGTTGAGATTAAACATGACAAAGAGTTTGACCGATATACCGACGCTGGGGGTCGATGCTAACAATGTCACGTGGAATGACAAGCTAGTCATGGCGAATCTGTCTAGTCTTAGTAAAAGGCAAAATAAATTGAAGCAACATAATGCTAAGATGGATGCTAAACCTGTAGTGGGAGAAGGTAAGCTAGTCTTCGTTAAGAATCAGACCTTAAGTGGTACCGGAGATAAGGTGATAAGAAAATATTGTGACCTCTTTGTCGGCCCTTATCTTTGTGTTAAGAACAGTAAAGATTCCACGCTTTCATTGATAGATTGTGTGACAGGAGAAAAATTGGATCACCAGTCGATAGAAAATTGTAAAGTTTGGAATTGTTCAGGGGACAAGGTAAAAATGTGGGTGAAAAGATTACTAGATTTGAATTTGGAAGGTGTGGATGAAATGCTACAGACGATGGGGTTTAGCTGTAAATCAGACGTGGTAGTTAAGGACAGTGTAGATATAGGCGGGGTAGGGGAAGCCCAAGGTTAAAATTTCTCGTATGGGTAAAGTGAGATTGAGCCTGCGGCGGGCGAGTTGACCAAGTAGGTGAAATTTATGCGGCGTACTAGCATGCGAGATGAGCCTGAAATCTTCCAGATTGCTCCAAAATAAGGTGAAACGTTTACAATAGTTATTGGCTCAGATAGAAGGATTCCAGAATCGAATTAAGAGTTGTTTAGGTAGTTCCATGGGGGTGTTGTTGAGTTTGCGGGTGGGGGCAGGTATGATGCGGTAGAGGTCAAGTTAGGTTATGCTTGCGGCGGGCTAATAGTCAAGTAAGTATAATGTTGCGGTGGGCCTAGGCATTCATTTGTTTCCTGCTCCAACCAAAAATATACAAGCCACTATGTTCTGCAAGACGCCAAAACACATGCGGGGTTCCTTCTTTCTGGAGAATGATGGAGTCACCAGAGTTGGTGATCCGGGATGTATCATATTGTAAACAATATAGTAATATGTCTGTATATATCAATTATGTATATTAGTGAATATGTATAATATGAATGTTTATTTGATGAAAGTCTAACTTTAGTATTGTAACAAAAGTATTGTGTGAGGGTTCAGCCCTATGTTGGGCGCCATTTATGACGAACTGTCATAAGGTATTCTGCAAACTTGAGTTTCGTGTGTGTTTTGCTGGGGCAAAATAGCCCAACTCAGGTCCAAAGACAATGAACTCGTCTAGTGCAGAGAATTCACGATAGGTGGAATGCCTATGCAATATGAAAACTTTGTTGCTTTAATAGTTACGCGAAGAATCGCTAGATGGCTCTGACCGTTGTGCGCAGTTGAATTGTAAATTCCTTTGTTTAAGATCCGATTTTCTCGCGGTTTCCTTATGCACAAGGACATTTTGATGTGTCGGTCACTGCACGCATGGGCAATTCGCAGTTATGGCGCAAAATAATAAAATATACAGCGTTTTGATCTAGATGCCTTTGGTTAATTATCAGCAAAAAGTTTATCTTATTGAGCATTACACTGGGTTCCTTAACGCATATACATATCTGTTAACGTGTGGTATTTAAATTATGAAAAATTGTTGTTTGGAAAAGACAAATGTGCTCTGCAAAAATGACTAACAGTGATCGATGGGGGTGTGCAGTGGTGGAGAAGGACTTCCGGAAGAAAAAACATGGAGTGAACAGAGTAATGTCACTACAGTGGAGGAAATCAGAATTGTTTCCGTGCTTTAGGGAGGAATTTTACATCTGCAGTTAGGACAAAACGGCAGATAATAGCAAGAAGTGAAAGCACATCGCAAAATAGGTGTTGGAAAGGAATGGAGCTCTCGGGAAGAGAGAGGTAAGAGTGGACTCGGGCGTGCTGGATTCGTCGTTCCCGACACACCAGGTGAGGAAATTAATTATCTTAAGTGACTTTAATAGGAAGAAAATACTCGAAGATCGTGTTTACAACGTTTAAGCAAAGTTGTTCATGAGATAGCTATCTCGCGTGTGTTGAATTTTACGGGAAACGGTACTAGTACACGTCACAGACCATGCGTTATTTACAAAATGGCCATCGACGCCATGTTTGAAAAGGGCTCTGTGCACACGTAAAATGATTTATTTTCGTGCAAGAAACGCATAGCACTAATCAAATAAACGAGGAGCATGTTCCCAGATTGGATCTATGTCAAAATAGGAACCAATTAGGACTTTGTAATTCCTTATATGGCATTAAAGGTGCATGCTATATGACTTTGATGGGTAATTTTCGTTCACGTATCGACAGTTTTTATTTTACGTCTCTTAATTAATAAGGACAGATTGTTGATGCTTTATTACGCAGGAAATATGTGTTAAATTGAATACAATAAATAAGTTCACTGTTTCTGATGTTCATATTTACGTGCTAAAATATTTTCTTCCATTTGTATTTGGTGTTTATGAAAATGTTTAAATGTTTAATTCTTCTCTTTCAGAAGGGGGGAATTTCGCATGTGTAAATTGGGTTATTGCTGTTGTTATGGAAAGGGGTTATTGTTAGTTGTAAATTATCTGAAATCCTACTTGAAAATCTGAAAGTATAAACTTTTAATCTCCAGCGATCTGCACTCGTCACCAGCGTTACCAGGCAAAGTTGAGATTCAGTTATTGAGTCGTGGATAATTGAACTAAATTAATAAATTGAGCGAATGTCCTTTTGCTCGTCGCAAAGGGTTGGTTGTAAGAACGGCCCATGAGGCCGAAACACGCCTGCTTAAATAAAGACCATTCTATTCTATTCTATTCTATAGCGATTTCGTGAGCAAGAAGAACTAGGGATGGGGGGGGGGGGTAATCTTTGTACCTTTCTGATATATAACTCGTAGATAGTTAACTAGTGAGGTTACGCGATACTTCGTTCTGTGTTGATTAGTTCCTTAAAAATGAAGGCAGACAAAATCACAGCATCTCCCTCTACCATATCAGGGATCATCTCCGACACATTTCCTCACCTTTTCTTGTTATCTTTGGAGACGGAGAAGACGCAACGGCTCCGAACCCGTTGCAAGATGAATCCTTCTTGCTCCCAGCATCCGGTCGGCACAAGTCCTTGACCTGCTGCCTCGGCAACCTTCTCGGCACTGCCGACGACGAGGATGACGGCGACGGCTCTTCCTTGCGTGCCACTCCGTCGTGGATGACGTCTTGGCCGAGCGGGGACAGGCTGACCAGCTGGGGACTGGGGTCGGAGCACCGCCTTTTGAAGAGCCGCATTCTGGCGGTGCGCGCTGGTCAATCCTGAGTGCCAATGGCTGTACCTGGAAGAAAGAAACAGCATGTATTAAAATCAGAACGTTTAGGAATTGTATTTAGAGGCAAAATGAAAGCTACTCCTTGTACATTGCCCCCACACATTCACAATTTTGGCCATTTGCTGAGGTGATGTGGTCAGCACAACGCTCCAGCCGCCTTTATTCCCTTCCCAGGTATGCAAGAGCCACTCACACCTGAAATACCTGGAATCGAACCCCAGTCTCTCGCGTGGCAGTCAGACGCGCTAGCGTACCGCGGCTATAGGTAGCTCTACAACTTCGCTTACCTTAATCGGCTCATGCATGGTGCCTGTCTTCCATATAGATACCACACATACTTATGAACCGTTATAGAAACATTAATTGTAAAAAAAATACAAACTATATATACTACAAAAAAAATGTCATGAGGCGACACTGTGGTCCCAGATCTACATCTTGGTCAACGCTTAACCTCAGTGGTGTTAAAATGGTGTTGATTACAGCCACTTTTCCGTGTTATTTTTACCCCACTAAAGTTTGGTGCGCAAAGGAGGGGGTTCACCTCCCTAAATTTGCAGGTTTATTAAAATTTACAAGTAAATGGTACTTTTGAAATCCTCCTCAGACCTGAGAAGCAAAGTAATGAGTCAGGTCCGGAAGTTAATGACCTAAAAAAAAACTAAAAAAAAATTACCTATAACGTATGGTGAAAAAAAATTGCACAAAAAGAAAACGCTGTGGTCAAGGGCAAAAACGCAGAGATGTATTTCGTGTGTGGGTTGGTATACAAGGGTGGTATCTGAACATCAATGAACAAACACATTCACACCGAGTCTGCTGGCCTTGCGACAATTTTGGGGCACTTTCTGCATAGATGGAACAAATGTTGATGTATCAACATCGCGCAAGCATATGTGGATCCGTTGGATGAGGGTTGCAACGGTTCGTGGTTAATAAATTTTGACATACACCATCCGCGTTAAATTTGCCCACAAATCTTCAATGGGCCGCAGTTGGGGAACATTAGGGGGATTCTGTTCTTTGGATATGTAAGGGATACCTAAGTGCTCCATGGCCGCAAGACTTTGTGCGAGTAATGGCAGCTGGCTAAATCTGGCCAAAAAACAACATTGTCCCCACGATGGTATTAATTAATAAACTGCTTCACTTTAGGCAAACAGAACTTTACATACCGGTCGGCGTTGAGTGCAAGGCCAGCCTTGAAAAACTGAGGGTTCGACAGTCCTTTCTCACTCATGGCAAGCCATACCAACAACTTCTGTGGGAATTTGGTTTTGGCAGCAAAACGCACTGGATCAGGCACAGCAGCAGTTCCAGGATCATAGTGACACAATATTATAAACCGTACGACGGAAAAATCCTACACGTTGAAAATGTTTCACAAGCTCGGACTTTCGAACATCACGATTCTCTGTCCAATATTACACGATCATTTTCCGACGGTCGTCTTCTTTCAGCTCCATACTGACTTGTTTTTACACCATCCTTCTCCTGCTCTTCACACTACATAACTGGTAGACGTACGATCCTACACAGCTCAAATGGTGTGCCAGTGTACAGTATTGCCAGTTCCACAGGGTTGCAAACTTTGTGCAAATTTTTTTCACCATACGTTAGAATGACCTTAAAATTATTTTAAAATTGTCCTAAAATAACATGTTCTTAAAATTGAATTTTGATGTTATCATAAACTACAAGAGAGTTGTTGAATAATTCGATAAAACCCGTCATTCGGTGGTTTGAACTATCAAAGCAAAGGGGAAAAAACAAACAATTATGTGTTAATGTAGTTTTTTTTTCTTTAGTTTTACTTCAAGGTAACATAAAATGCACCTCCTTTCCGAGTGGGTCTTGTACAATTTAAATATGTAAGTTATGCTAGCAAATGCATTTATAATTGACGAAAAAAAAAAACTTCAAAAATGCAACAGAAACTGGAAAAAATACTGAAAAATAACCTAAAGGGGGCGAAAATACGACTTTTCATCAACCTCCTAGCCCTAGTAATGAGTATTTCTTATGATTTCGCAAATTTAAGTTATTTAGCAAAAATAGTCCTTGACGCTACTTTGACGAGATAGAAAACTTTTCCCCAAAGTTTCGCCCAAGGTGGTGTGTGCCTTCTGGAACCCTTGTGTCGATGTAATGTTTATTTTTTTCACTGAAATGCTGGAGCAATATAATGTAAACTTTCCCCAAGACTTCAAGTGATAACAAGTGCCATTGTCAATCCGGCAGATGCGTAACTTTCCCCTCCCCCTCCTCTCTTCCTTCCTCTCCAAAATCGAAAGGGAAATTCCGGCGGCACGCGCCGCTGACAGCCCCCTTTGGCGATGCATGATGGCCGCCGAAATCTAGGTTACGTGCACCTCGATATTATACGCCCAACAACCTTGAGAGAAATTCCTGCGTTACATTATCAACCTTGCACTTTCTTCGGAGAAAGACCTTTCGCTGGGATAGAGTTGTTTTTATGTAGGCCAGGGCAGAAGAAAAACTTTCTGGGGAAGTAGTAAATTATTAACATCTGCCAAGAATTCTAATAAGTGGCGATATCTTTCTTATCTTTTACCATCATAACATAATTATGATGCAGAGACCGGGGTACTTGAAGAAGCTTTAACTAGAGGCAAATGAAAATTATTTTGTTTGTTATCTAGTAGATTTCTATGTAAGGTTGCACATGTTTGCTGCACTTTTGCATAGACCAATTGCTGATCTATGTATGTTTTCAAGTCTGAGTTAGTGCCTATATACCTCGAGAAAGAAGATTTTTTTCAGATGCACTTGCAGCCACTGTCATCTGCCTGTGAATTGAGGCCATTGTCGAACTTCCTCTTCCATTGAATTTCATTTGCCGGAGAATTTCTATAACTTTTTAGGTTTCAAGAAGGCACCACTGCTCTTCACCAGGCCCGTAGCCAGGCAGGAGCCAGGGGGGCTGAGCCCCCTGGAACTGCCGTCAGCCCCCCTGGCACTGTCATCAGTCCCCTTGACACTAAGTAAAACTATTTTGTGTAATTTGTTTGCAGTTAAGAGTGAAAAAAAATGTAGACAGCAGATATTACTTTGTTCACAACTTTGGTGAAGGATAAATTCACAGAACATGAACAACAGCTAAATTCACAGAACATGGACAACAGCTAATACATTCATTCATCTTATTTATAAGAAGAAGTGTAAGTAACGGCAAGAATTTAGGAGATTCTCTTCTCTAGGCTCTAGAAACTTGTTTCACAGGGGAGCTTCTTTATCTGCACCTTCGCTGCCCCTGTTGCGATCTCCTGTTTAGATAGAAATTTGTGTCTTTGACGTCAACATTCACATTCCCTCCGCATCTGCGTCAAAGGTCAACAGCTTCCAAGTTTTGGGAACGAAAGGGAGTTTCATTGCTTCAGCCGGAGGTGGAATGTACTATATGCACTATGATTGAATATTGTGCACTTTTTCTTGTGATATACATATCTGTATCATCAAAAGTAGTATGGAGTGTGCAGTAAGGGATGATTTCAGTAGCAGTCAATTAACACTTCAGGCGATGTTTTAAAAGATATATAGAAAAATGACCCCCCACAAACACACATAATTTACCTACTGTTAAACTTTTGAAAAATGGAATTGGTTTACAAAGCCCCCCCCCCCCCCGATCACCCGTGAGCCCTCCTGGAGATAAATTCTAGCTACGGGCCTGCAGGTGGCAAGTGTGTAGAAGAGGCGCCATCTTTAAAATGACAAATATGGCGGTGTGAGATTCACTTGATCAGTGTTATAGTCTTGAGATCGTTTTGTAAATAACAGAGTTAGTACCTCGTGTAAATTTCAGATGTATGCATTCTGTCATAATTTTTGTCGGACTTCTAATGTTTTCATTTGGTCGCCTCGTATAATATTGAGGGCACGCAGCCAGAATTTCCTGCAATTTTTTGTTGGGTCTTAGGAGCATCCCTCAGTGTATATATACTACACTGTAATAAGTGGACTCAAGAAATTACGGTCTAAGACCGTTAATTCCCAATGCCATCGAACTACCGTAAATGAAATGACCATGACTGCTTTTTTAAAGAATATTATTTAGTTAACCTAATTAATGCAATTTTAATGAATCTGCTTTTTAAATTTATGGTCCGCACAACTGCATTTATAATCATTATCTATCTTTATTCATGACAAAGTAGTAAAACTTAAATCTGAAAGTTGTTTTCTTGTCTTATTGCTACTATGGGCTTATATACAGTGTGTCCGTAAAGTCATGGTGCACTTTTGACCGGTCACAGGAAAGCAACAAAACAAGATAGAAATGTGAAATCTTCACCAAATAAAAGGAAAACTCTCCAAGTTTCCGTACTATGATGCGCAAGCGTGTGCGCACACAGGTGATGACGCAACACCACGAACTGCGCAGCAGCGGATCAGCCCTCGCCCACGCCAGTCGAGATATGGACGGTACAGAGGCAAGTCCAGTGTGTTCTGTGGCTTGCAAAGTTCGAATCCGTGAGCAAAGTGCAATGTAAATATCGTCGCGTGTACAACGAAGCGCTTCTGTACAGTCCACATCTAGACTGGCGTGGGCGAGGGCAGATCCGCTGCTGCGCAGTTCGTGGTGTTGTGTCATCACCTGTGTGCGCACACGCTTGCGCATCATAGTACGGAAACTTGGAGAGTTTTCCTTTTATTTGGTGAAGATTTCACATTTCTATCTTGTTTTGTTGCTTTCCTGTGACCGGTCAAAAGTGCACCATGACTTTACGGACACACTGTATATAACGTGTGTGTGTGTTTTTAATATTCCAAACTATTACCAACACACTACCTTCACGAAAAGACTGGGGTCTCGTTTTTGTAAATTTACAGACAGGCTGTATTTTAGCGGTAGAATATTGTAATTTTTACGATAGCTTCTAAGAGTGCGGTAAAATGAGTTTGGTAATTAAGATTGGGACTCAGTTTGGTTTCTACCGCAATTCAAGCTAGGAGCCCGAAATAACACGACTTAGAGCACAAATTACATTCCTCCCAGTTCCCGCAACTGTAAACGCTTTCTCACTGTATTCAAGGAACCCCAAGTTCTGTTCGTAATGTAGATGAATGGCACTGGTTCGAATCCAATTCAGTTAGCCTATGCGTATAAAGTGGACTTACAATTATTAGTTTTTTCTCTTTTAACTTCCGTGGCAATCAGTTCAAATCTCTATCAGCATGATTACCGTCAACAATAAAACGTAATTTGTTGAATTGTTGCGAGAAATGATAGTTGTCTGTTTCCATGATTTTATTGACACTAAATGGAGCCGTCACAACCCAGAAGTGTCCGTGACTGTACCTGCGATTAGTAAAGAAAGAGCTGCAAGTACAGATAACATGTTGAAGAAACTTGAATCTATTCAGAATGTGTTAAGGAGACAAAGTAAGAAATATAACATATAAAAGGAATGGCTGAAATGCAATTCTGAGGTAGTTCAAGTAGGAACGTCGTACATTAACTGAGAAATATTGTTTCATCTCAAAAGTAAAACTCAGAAGTGAAATGTATGAATACCTTTACTTTGCCATATCACAGAATCAAAGTTGCTACAATTTTGTAAAATTATATTGCAACATCTTATGGAACATACTTCCATAGAAAACAAAATCTGGTGCATATTTTACACAATGCCATCTATGAAAGGACTGCCCAAACTACAGACCGCGGACCACAATTGGCTCGCCAACGTGCATGTAAAACTTATAATTTTATTGATACCTTATCTTTGGTGTAAGCAAAATGTAACGTAGCCCACGACCAATAGTTTATTCGGCATCACTGGTCCTGCATGTGATAAAGTTAGGATACCTGTGGTCTAGAACCAACTGCAGCGTCATAAGGAATTCCCAATACAAGTTATCCCCTTTTTAACAATACTTGTTTGTTTTGAACTTATATGTATTAAGAATGGCTAGATATTCTTAGTGAATAATCTATCGATTCGCGAGAGACTATGAGAACATTTCCTTCCCATTTTGCATGACAATACAGAAAAGTTAATAAAAAAAAGCTTGTTACAAAAATTAAGTCTGATGTTTCTTGAAAATGCAGCCGGTAAGAAAGTTCAAAAATGCAAACGACGTATGTAAAACTGATGCGACATCTATCTTCAGATCATCAAAAAAATATTAGTGCATCCGATAAGCATCTCACCAATCAAAATTGGCTCCTCATTCCACAAGCATTGAAATATATTAGGCATCGTTTTGAAACTGCAAGAACAACTTTCACTGCACTAACTAAATTGCCTCATCCTCTTTGAAAAATTAGAAGGGAGTCCACATATCCTGCGACCTACTTCGCTTCATGTCTGTGGTGCAGCGTGATCTGCCTGGAGTGAGTCCCGGTGAACCGTGCATTCTGACTTGCTAATGAGAACAAAGAACTGTTGTGGCTTCTCCCTCTTACCGTCACAGTGAAGAATAAATTCTATACTTCAACTCTAGAACAGTTCCATCAATGTCGTCTTCAAAGAATATGTAAAAGAAACTGCAATTCTTGTGCACCTGAGAAACGTTTGTCGTTTTTGAAACTCTATGAAGGGGCTATTTCTGAGTAAACAAACGGACTGATCGATTGTTGCCACGGTCCATATTGACTTCCGGTTTTACATGTGCAACAATGCAAACAGGTGCAGTATGTTCACAGCACTTGCATTTCCTTGGCGAATTTGCTTCAAAAATACTTAATTAGTTCTCAAATGTTAAAATAAATGTATTGTTGTGAAAATAGATACATTCGGAGAGAGTATTTAGTTGTAATTAAAATGAATGTTGATTCAGCGACTAACCACTGACGTTCCGGGCAACAACCCCGTCGGAAAGTGAATGATGCCTTGTCAAGTGAATCCACTACTTACCACGGGGGAGGAGTCACTAGTATCAGGAAATCAAGACACGTACTTTCTTAATATCGTTTTCTGGAAAATCTCGCACAACTGAATCATTCTACTTGCCTTCGATCGTGCCAATGAATGATGATGCTCTTCTTACACGAAACAAAAAAATTCAAAGAACACATATTTGCACGCACGAATCTCAAAGGACACCAAACTCAGGAACCCCTGGAACCGAGAAATTAACCTTCATGGGAACCTAACATCTTATTTTCTTTTTTCTTTTTATTCACTGAAGTCACATCATTAAACAAAATTGCAGGGCTGGATGTATTCAATTTACATCCTTACGTTATTTTCGCCCGAAAATTTAGTTTGTAGATGTCAACAATATCACACAGCGCTCGGATCAACATGCAAAGTAGGCTGCATAACCGACCGTTCGTTTTGTATTTCTCGAATTCAAGGTTCTTCTTTGGTCGGATTCGTCGGAAAAGAGTGTATAGGTTTCTTCAATAGAAGTCTAGCAAAATTTCTCCATCTACGTTATAATTGGGATCACTCGCTTTCTCTCAGTGTATTTTATTGGAAAACCGGAAGTTGAGTATGCTTGTAACTAAAAGTTACTACTAATGTCAAATTTGTAAACATCCGTTGAATTGCCAGTATACTGTCGCTTTGAAAGTAGCTTTCAAAGGAAGTTTTGAAGTGGCTAAACAGTGAGAAGTATCCGTTTGAAGTTGTGAAGTCGTTGCCGATGGTATTCTGTGACTAAACTGCCATCTTGAGTCAGCTTCATCAACAATTTAAATAAAATATATCAGTTTGCAATGCAAACAAGTTATTATTCTCTTTCATCTTAAGAACAGGAACAAATACAAACAAAAGCAAGCGACTCCTGAACAGTTGATTGCACATTGATTAATCCTGAAACCGGTCCATGAAGTTAAAATGAGATCCCACAACTTTGCTGAATACTTGCGGGACAGTCGCCAAGGGATTTAACCAGTAAGATTTTTGAAAAGTGATTTGGATTTGTATACATAGACTACTTCCTTGCATTGGGCACACGATATTTAATATTCAAAAACCCCTTCGTGATGTGGAGCAGAAAACAAAAGCTCTAAGACGACTTTGCGAGCCAAATTAGTACTATTTCAGAGATTAAAGGCTTGTCTTGTAAGCATGCATATATTTAGTGTTGCGAATTCTAACTTCCAAACCTTATTCCTTTGCTGTTTCTAAATGAAATTTAGTAGAATTCTTAGCTGTATTTACGTCATTCCCTCGTGTGTCTATATCATCTGCATATGCTAACATTATCATAATGACATTCAGGACTACTTGTTAAAGACAAGAGTTACAGTTTCAGCATGTCTCCAAAATTTACAATATGTAATTCATGGTTAACGTTATACAAGTTGAAATGCCAAAGCGAATGAGGGTACTTATTTGAAGTAACTCCACCAGGTGAAACCAACTTTATCAAACACATGCCCTCAAACTTCCTCTTGCTCACAAGCACGTATCACCTGTGAGAAGCATCTTGAACATACTCTGAGGTAGTCAAACGTTCTTATTTCCGCAAACAGTTAAATTTTTAAAGGTAGAAACAAGGGAGAAAACTGCACTTTCTCTATTGTATCTGGAGAAAGTATGGGGAAGAGGTAGATAGCTGATTCGCTTACATGGGTACCTTTACTACCGCATGCATTCTCCAACTCTTCCTTTCCGAGTTGGCCTCAGGGTGCTGATATCAAGTGCAAAAAGAATCGGCTATATGTGTAATATCTTACCACAAGTCACGAGTACAATTTCGCTCCTTTGAAAAGCCTCGTATGGACACAGTAACGGGTTCGAATACCAGGAACCCTATTCCTGACGCCTTCCAGGAAAAGCTGAGCCTGTCCTGATGCCATTCCAGAACAGTACCCTGTACAGGGTGTCCGAAAAGTTATGTAAAATACTGTGTACAAAAAGCGACAGAGACATGACCGCGGGATATTAACTTTGTCCATGTGGATATTTTTTTAAACATTAAACAAGAAAATGATTCTCTACGTTATGGGAAAAATTTACAAAGGTGTAAAGAAGTGTTAGTACGAAGTAAAAACAAACAGATAAAAAACAGCTTTGAAGTAGCTTGCAATAATTTTCGATGTGTATCGATGACCTCTGGGTATTTATCGAACTGATAAAAGAACGACACATTTTTACGTGTTTCATGCATTCCAGACGATTTATGGCTGTCTTCAGCATCATCTTTCCCTTCCCCATTTTTCATGCCTGACTTTAGTATACCTGATACCTAGTACTTCTCAGATACATTTACTGGTTTTTGTTTAGTGTTTGCATTAATTATAGTTACACCTAAATCTCAGTTCAGCTGTCTACCTTTTTTTATATATCCGATATCATAATCCACGATAAGCATTCATATCGTAAATGTTACTTTTTATCTTCTCGTAGAATGGGTAGTTAACCAAATTTAAACTATAGCTGTGTTTAGTAGTATTTAAACTGTAACTAGGGTAATTCCTCAAATTGTGAACCTATTATGCTCTATTTTTTGTCCTGTGATCAGATTTGTATGCTTCCAGTGAAGAAGTAGGTTTCAGAGTAACACAATCATACGCACATTCTATAGCGCCTATTTCGACTGTTAGCGCCAACTTCGATTTATTAGCTTAAAAATGTGTTTTTGTGCGAATTCACGGAGCATGACTAGAACTTAACAATAAATATTCAATAAATATGGGAATAAAGAGCAATCGTTCATTTGACGTCATCATGTGCAGAGTAGGTGGCAAGAACCCTGTTCTTATGGCCGAGCGCATTGATCAGACGATCTACAATCTCAATATCAAAGATTCCAGGTTAGAATCCCGATCCGGGTATGGCTGTTCCTTTGTGAATGCCCCGTTTTCTTATGCAACACCAAACTTTTCTATTATTTGAGTTTGTTTTTTTTAAATTCTGGATGAAAATGTATAAATATACGCACAAAAAAAAACTCACTTGAGTTAAAAAAACGCGTTTGGTTAAGTCATTTGGTAACCCTCAACAAAAATGGTTGTAGCCTTTACTAAATATGGCAATTTTCACCAAACATTTTTTTAAAAGACTAAAGAAATGTGCACGATTTCTAAAAAGCATTTGGTACTGTTGAACAAGTATTAACAAGTATTAACTTTATATAACTTTGTACAATCCTGGCCTAAATAATACAAATGAAAATACATTTTTATTTGAAGATGTAGCCCATCCAAATCTTTGAAAGCCATCCAGAGGCATACCCACAATAAAAAAGTCTGACACCACCACTGCTGCACAACAGGAGTGAAGAACAAACATACAGAAATTCCAGAATGCATAAAGCAATCAGAAGACGAAAAGAGATACAGGAAACAGCTGTATAAGTTGTGGTATGCGCATTAAATTAGTCAAAGGGAAAAGGTAACCACGTTGCGTTCCTGTAAAAAAGTCATAAGCAATGCAGGCGACAATAACAGTCAACAAACAAAGCATTTTATCATAAAAGAGGATCGTCTTTGAGGAGCCGCTAGTCATCTGGAAAACCTGGAGACTCTAATGGGGAATACGAGCCAAGTGATGCATTGTACTTGACCTTGAACTTCTGAAGACTTGATCTTCACTGGTTCGGCCTGCAAACAGCCCCCAGCCACATTGGCTTTTGTTTTACTGCCCCAGGGCCGTGCGTTCACTTGTTCTCTTGCCTTTTCTTAAAAAGAAAAAAAATAGAGATTTACAGAGAAGACTTCCAGCACCTGTTCTCCAGTTCCAGAAGGAGTTGCCAACTCTGGAGATATTTTCCTAGTATTGAGTCGAGTCTTTCTTATTTTGTCGCTTTTCTGCCGTTTCTTACGCTGGTCGCGACGAAGAAGGTGAGTGATGATTAGATTTGATATTGATTTTATTCTTGTTGTTTGGCGTGGCTTTTCTTCCACTTTTGGCTAGTCGCGACGATGAAGATGAGTGATGATATGGTGAAATTGATGATGGGGGCACTCGAAAAGAACACCCATGCCGAGCCATGAATTCAAACACGGGTCCTCTGGTGTCGTGGCGCGCTGTGATAACCATTCCGACTCAACATGTGCGACTCAACAGTGATGTACAGTCGCCTGCAATAATAATGGGACACTTAGATCCTGAAATACTCGCTTCCCTGCAAGGCGTAATGTGTGTTGCCTAACTCTACGGCGTTGGTAGAAGTTCCCATTGAAAATTTGCTATTGAAACCCATATATCGCCGTAGAGTTAGGAAGCGAGTATTTCAGGTTTATTTTGCCAGTGACTGTACGTTGAATTGTAGAACATGCGGGATGTTATAGTCCACGCGTTTACTTCGTTAACGTCGAAGAACTGAAGAAAGCCGCCGCTACAAACGTGGGTGGGGATAAATACAGGCGAGTTGTTTTCGTCCAATCACACTCAGCCAATGGGCGCAGCTGTCATTCTACTCGTCTACTCCACGTGGAGTCTCAGTCACATGACTGCGGATACGCTGTTGCCGTACTTTGCAACATCAAAGGTAAGACCGTGGGAAGGTGATTGTGCGCGGAGGGACAACGTGGCGTAGAATACATGTGAAGAGTAGATGTGTGGCAACACTTTGCGTTGAATGTGCTTGTTGCAGCTGGTAGGCGCGCTCCGTGGACTTCAAATCCAGCCTGTCGTTGACGTAGCTTTCGCGTCGACTATACTGCGAGTCAGGTAGCGACAGCGCATGTGGTGTTGGCTACATTAAACGCACATCGCTACGCCGGTGAATATTAATCTCTATAAAATCGGTTTCGAAATTTGAGTGTTAATAGATTTTAAAAGCAGCTGGAAAGAGCTTCAAAACAAGACGAAGCTCGTATTTGTAGGACTGTCCAATAGTAAGTAAAAGTGGTTTCACAAAATTGACAAGAACGTCTTTTTTGGCAAATTAAAAAAAAAAACTTTCTATCTGCACCGTATTAAACTTTCATCACGATCGGACCGCACGTTTTTGATTGACAGAATTTTAAGAAGAGCGGTCATTTGAAAAAAAAAAAAAAACACTTTGTTCGCACGACGATAAAAATTCAAGGTATACTGGAATAAATTTGGTTAACGCAGAATTGAATTACCTAAATTTTCATGTAACTCGTTTTAGGACTACTGGTTAATTTTTAATTGGTGTCCAAACTGGAGTATCCATAATTTTATATCCGATGGTAGGGAGCTTGCCATTTATTTGCACAATTGAGAAGCAGCTGCAAAGATTGTGGAGTTTGGCCCTTAGGACTTGAGCGTTATCGTACACACTGCAAACGTGTGTGTTTGTTTACACGCTCACGCACTTTAACGTTTCGACAATCTGGTTACCCTACTATCAAAGAAAAGCTGTAATTACATCATAAATTTCAGGCGGAAATAACAATTAGAATGAAGTCTACTCTTGTGAGCAAGAGGGCCTCCTCGATAGCGCAGTGGTAGCATTGTCTCCTTGTAATCAAGGGGTCCTGGGTTCGATACACGGTCGAGGCACATAGTGGTTCGGATCCCACTTTAAACTGTAGGTTCAGTCTCGATTACACTTACTGTGCACAAAGTGGACTTAAAACACCAAATCAATCAATCAGTCAATCTTGTGAGCAAGAGGGAATGTAGAATGCAAATTGTAAGAGATGGCAACGCTGATCGCTTTCTCCTGGAGGCTTCCATGGGCAATGTAAGCGCAGGGCCAAGGTCGAAATCTCCCACGTTAACTTGAAAGCTCATGAGAACACCTTATCGCCGAGAACAATTCTCACCGTAGAAAGAGAAAGCACTTTTCCTTTTCTACAGCATTTTCCATTTGCAAATCCTGTGCGAATGCACTCAACTCTCTATGTTGGTGTTTCTCTCCTCACTCCTCATATCTCTCTCTCTCGTCTTTCTTCTGCTTCTCACTCTACTTGTGATTCTTTAAAATTTCTTTGGACTCTTTCTCAACTTATCTCTCTCTCTTTCTCTTCCTCTACTTATCTCCCTCTTCCTCTAATTATCTCCCTTTCTCTTTATTTGCTTATCTCTCCTTCTCTACTTATCTCTCTTTCTCTTCCACTACTTATCGCTCTTTCTCCTCCTCTACTTCTCTCTCTCTCTCTTTATATTTCTCTACTTTTCCCTCTCTTTCCCTTCCTCTACTTTTCCCTCTCTTTCTCTTCCTCTATTTGTCCCTCTTCTCTTCCTCTACTTATCTCTCTCTCTTCCTCTACTTATCCCTCTTTTTCTCTTCCTCTACTTTTCCCTCTCTTTCTCTTCCTCTATTTGTCCCTCTTCTCTTCCTCTACTTATCTCTCTTTCTTCCTCTACTTATCCCTCTTTTTCTCTTCCTCTACTTATCCCTATCTTTCTCTTCCTCTACTTATCTCTCCCATTCTTCCTCTATTTATCTCTCCCATTCTTCCTCTAATTATCTCTCTCTCTCTCTCTCTGTCGTTTCTCTTTGCAGGTCTTTTTGCGCTCTCTCTCTCTCATATTTGTATCCACGGGGAGGGCAATCGGCCTTCCCAACTGCCAGGCTTTTGGATACGTTATATTATGCCTAATATTTTTAAAGGAAGATTGCAATGTTTTGTCTTTTGTCACCAAGTTTACAGGATCAACAATATATATATATATTTAACTTTGATTGAAGTCCACTTTATGCTCAAGACAGGCTAATCGGAACTAGACAATATGCCTCAAAAGGGAATCGTACCCGAGGCCCCTTGACAGAATCTCGCTTTGTTTTCTTTATTCATTCACTTTATTCCTCATATCTGATCGTTCAATTTGCCGTAATGATGGGAGAAATAATGATAGTGACATTCAATGATAACCATCTATTCTAGCCCTGAACCTTTATTTTTGGAAAACAATACTCTAATCTCTAGGGCATGGAAGTTAGCTTGGTTCCTGTTTACAGAATGATACATTCATTGGTTATATAAAACAGTGCAAGTGTATGTTAGAACTGATTCTCGGGGAGGTGAGGGACCCGGATAACTTCTGGATCCTCCATCTCTTTCAGTGCTCGAAGTGGGTTTTTTTTTTTCTGGTGGTGGGGTGTTTGCTTCAGCCTTGAGGCTAACTGGAGGATGCTCCTTTGTTTTAACATGAGAAAAGTGAGTCAAATGGGAGGAATACCATCCCCCCCAATGACCCTCCACTTCAAGCACTGGTCCCTTTTGATATTTGTCCTGTATCTCTCTTTTTGTCTCTCTCTCTAAATATTCACCATACTCTGATAGGAAGTGTGGCTGAGCCCAGAATTGTGATACGCTCACATTTTTCTCATTTTCTCATTATTTGATAAACAAAACTGCATAGAAAAACGTACTTCAATAACAACATAAAACCATATATGAGTACTTTGATGGTCTTGCACCAAACAACTTTCATAATTTGTTGTAAAAATAAATACCCTTGAATGCATAAAAAAACAATTATTTACTTGGATGAAATGATTACAAGTGAAACAATATGGTTAAGGGCATTATATAGATAATTATAGAAATTCTGCAAATTTACACAGGAACCATATATAAGGGTCATGGACTGTGAAGTAATATTTTTATGAATCACATGTGGGTCATGGACTAGGGAGTCACATTTATTATAGTCATAAGTCCATGAACCACAGATGGTACTGACTGTCTTCAATTTGCTCTAACACTTATAAATACTGAGCTGTTGACGTGGAAGGGAAGGGAAGGAAGAACAAAAAAGATGCAAGGGCACAGTAAGCAACAAAAAAAAATTCTGCTAGCCACGTGCTTGATCTCTATTTTCTGATTAGATGTTGCAAGAGAAAATAGAGAGTTGTTGCTTGAATTGCGTAATTTCTCCACATATTCCGAAAGAATTAAAGAAACGAATATTGACTGCGTAAGCCGACGTAGGAAACATGCTTTGCAACAAAGGAAAACAGCATTAATTCATGTGGAACCTGTTAACAGCACGAACGTATTAAGTTAATTGGCAACAAGCAAACGCAGACGCCTACGCAATTATAGAGAAGAATATCCACTAACCATTGTTTCCGAGAAGTGGAATGCTAAGCACGAGGAAACGCTGTAAAGGAAGGTGTGATCGATCGGGTGCGTATCAATGAAAAAGCACAGTTGAAAGGAAAAGGTTCAATAGGGGAATTGTTTGAGTTTACGCATGCGTGCTGAACGTTTTTCCTTACCCGAACACGAACAATTAAGAATGGATAATTTATGATTTGATAAGTATCGGCGTATTGACGCGAACACAATACCGAATTTCAATTGTTTCAGACTGTCGTAAAATAATATACCACAAAGTCTCGTATTGGTGAAAAAATATACAATTAAGGTTCCATGTATGTTGTAGGTTGATTCGCACTTGCTCCACGCTCGTTCATCGTTGAATCGCACCATAAAGTTGGCACTCACACTGAGACACTGTAGATGTGGTCGATTTTACCCCTCGTGAGTCGACTTTGCTCTCATCCTCATGGTCAGTCTACTTCGCCTTCATGCTTAAATGTCTTCCCAAGGGTGAGAATGAAGTTTGCCTTCATGAACAAGGGTGATATCGAGACGAGACGTGATTTGCTTTGGACGTGTCTACTGCCCGTCTTGACTAACAAATAAAAATCCTTCTCCCATTTCCACTTGTCAACATTTGTCTAACTCCCGTCTCGAATTACAAACATCCGTTTAGCTCCCGTCTCGAATTACAAACATCCGTTTAGCTCCCGTCTCGAATTACAAACATCCGTCTAGCTCCCGTCTCGAATTACAAACATCCATCTAGCTTCCGTCTCGAATTACAAACATCCGTCTAGACTTGCAAACATACGTCTAGCTCTCGTCCCAAGTTGCAGACATCCATCTAGCCCCCATCTCGACTTGCAAACATCTGTCTAACTCCCGTCTCGAATCACAAACATCCGCCTAGCTCCCGTCTCGAATTACAAACGTCCGTTTGTAAGTCGAGATAATGATGTACAACCCCCTTTCGAAATGTATTGGTATGCCACTAGTGTGCACAATTAGTTATCATGGTTAAACAAATTCTCGTAATATTCACAATACGGTGATTTCTACGATTTACTATTCGGTATCTTTGTCCAGTGACCAGCACAATACATAAAAAAACGTGTCTACAAAGATAGGCGTTAGAAGTTAGGTCTTAAATTATGTGTAATGTAAACCTTGCACGTGTCTAGTACAATAACATAATTTTACTGTTACCGCATGCGGTCGTTGTAACAGTACCTAAAACATCAAGAGTTCCATGTCCGATGTCGTTCTCCCTTTAACTTTGCATAAAAGTCCATCAATGTACTGCAGTTTCAACGTTTAACGCCGACAAGGTTGCATGCTTGTTCGTTACGTAATTCCGTGACGATGAAAATGGGCAAATAATGTTGGTGAAAATAATTGGACGGCCACGCAAGAATATTCATCCTTTGTCCGAGGTTCGAACCCACGATCTTTAACTACCGAGTGCCTCATGTTGACATCTACACCTTGGGAGTAAATTGGCATTGTTATGGATTTATTGAAAAACACGTTAAAATTCCTACAACTTACACTATCCTGGAATGGAACTTTGTATCGTGTACTGCATCTTGAATGACACTATTCTGGCTGTTTGCAATAAGGAATTAAAGGCATTTCAGGGTGTTTCAAATGATTCCGTAACACCGGTATTTTTTTCCAGTTGTACAGTCACGGACGCTTCTGGGTTGGATCATCACAACCCAGAAGTGTACGTGGCTGTATAATACATCTCGTGAAGCCAAATACTATATTATTCACAAGAAAGATGCCCAATTCTCTAAGACACAAAAGCTTTTCTTAACGTATGACTGTGGTAGAACAACTATGGAAATATTATTTCTGTTTCTATTATTATTATTATTGAATTGAATCTAACTTTTTTGGGGTGCGTCAGTACTTACAGGCTATTTTGCACCCGTCACGTTATACGGGGTCCAGCCCCTTACCTTATTCAAAACATATATAAGAACACAATTGCACCATAACTAAAATAACTTAATGTCGTTAGCTAAAACATTAAAACATTCTGACTTTGATGAAAAGCTGAGGCTGTAAAGGGGCACTCAGCACACACAAGAACAAATTACAGAACAACACACACACACAGTCCTACGAAGATTATAATGGCTGTAGGTTCAGACGCCAGAGCCTCGTTAGTCTGCAAACTACAGTGCAGGGTGTAGTGGAAGTGAGGTTGACTTTCGGGCGCCTTAGCAGAAGGTCGTCCCTTACACTCCATTATTATTATTATTATTATATATCTGCCTAGGTGTCCAATCGACTCATGGTATTGCTGTAGAATAGGGTTCGGCCTGAGGATGGCTGTTCCTTTGCGAGCATTCCTTTATCAGCATATAACCATTATGCACCCTCATCGCCCCGATTAGTCAAAAGTGCAAGAAGAGCGACACAAAAAAACTAAATTAGGTTAGCTTCAAAAATGCAGTTACAAAATATTAGTAATTGTTCCTAGCCATGGTAAAGTAGTTTGAATAATTAAATGTTACTCACAGTTTACTATGGAACCTTCTATTCACGAATATAGCGATAAATTAGCCTAAGTTCATAGTTCAACTATGAAGCATGCTAATAGCAAAGCATTTGTAATTTTATAGGAAAATCCGCAAACAATAAAATCGACCAGTATTTGTGCAAGTTGGACTTCAGCATAGCCGAATGGTTACTCTTCTTGCCTTTTCTGCCGTGCCCCAAATTAAGTTTTTAGATGGCACCAATAAAACTATTAACACATCGTACATTGACTCACTACAGTACAAGCACCATAACAACATATTCTTTTATCAGCCATTCCTAGACGTTCAAATATCATCAAGTTTTTGAACAAAGGGAATATGTTAATGCTGCAAATATATTAAAAATTTTACTACCAAATGAGTTCATAATAGTTGTAAATGGCAATTTTGGAGAGCCAGAAGGTGCTGACAACGAATTATCCAATGCAAAACCGTCTGTCAGGGTATATAAAAGTTGTTTTCATAAATTTTGTCTTTGTCCCCCTCCTTCCTTCCTCACCATTCTATTGCATACAGTTCAGACCTTTCCAACAACAAAAAAACACGTACGAGCAGAAAACTGGTTGCTTGAATGTAAATGGCGATTCGAACCAGTCTTCTCCGCTATTTCAATATAATAAGGAATGCAATATTATTATAAATTCAACTTGATCTTTTCAACCGCTCGTCAAAAGGTTGAAGAGCAGATGATATTGCCTGACGAGGTCTTAGGCAGACTGTCAGTTGGTGCCACGTCCAACCACATAACATTGTAAATTTTGAAGGGATAACCACAATAACTGTCTTGTAAAGCTATTCAGTATTCATGTGAAAATACGCCTCCAGCCGTTTCACGCATTTGTTTATTCAGTGGCTTACACCATCACACGTTATACATTACAGTAAAGTAATCGCAACGCGTTTCTTATGCTTCTTGCTTCCTCGAGGTTATTTTGCTTCAAATTTACGTTTATGGGACGGGTATGTATGAAAAGAAATGGCACTGGCATTCAAGTAAATGTCCAGAAGGAAAACAGCAATGGAGCAGAGCTGAAGTAACGCCAATGCTAAACTGCTTCGGTTCGTGTAATGGCATTCTTCACACGTTTGGGCACCTTGATGGTATCCTAGCCGTGTCTTCTGCACTCGCCTCGTCCTTCTCTAGCCAACGTCTCTTGCAGCAACCGGGGAGATTACATCGAGTCGATGACCCCTCCTCATTCCACAATCTTCAGCCAAGAAGACAAGTTTAACGAATGGAAGGGCGTCAGCGCCTTCGTTCCTCTTCCCAGAAGCGGTGACTGTGCGATTCCGCAAATGGTCGTAATCTGCACATCCCCACGTTTCATTCCGCAACCACTTAGGCGGTTAGGCACATGATTAGTGTTCGCTACCTTCATTCTTAGGCAATTTGTCGTACGCTTCACACACACGATAAACACACCAGAAAAAGCCCTTCCCATCTGCTTAGCAACAATGCATTGTTGGAATTTGGAATCGCAATACAATTGAAAATAATTCTGTAGCAACAATGATCCGGACTGCACTTCTTTTGTGCGAAATCAGAGAAGAGTCTATTAACGTCTTCCTCAATTTTAAGACTTTCAATGAGCTTGAGTTTTTAAGCCTGTGATTTAAGTCCACTTTATGCACAGATAAAGTTAATGGGTACTCTACCTACAGTTTAAAGTAGGATCCTGACCAATGTGTGCCTCCACCGGGTTTAGAACCCGGGACCGCTTGATTACAAGGCGGCGACATAACCACTACGCCATCGGGGAGGCTCAGCTTTTAAATGGGGCCTGAATAGTAGTAATATTATTCGATCACAGTGTAATTATGTAAAATACTGCAGTTACATTTCAGTGATAACTGCACTTTCTAATGGCCACGTGCACCACTGAAATTTTTAAACTGAAAAACAGTACCAGTTCAAAATCGTAAGTTCAGTACAGTTCTGTGACTACCGCATCCTTCAAAGTAAGATTTCATACTGACATGATTTAAAATAGAAATTGCAAGCAAACAGTAAATACCACTTCATTACGTAAAAAATTGGAACTTTTATGGTGAATTTGCACATGTGTAATGCAGTTACATTACTGTGAAGTTTTGCTGGGGATGCAATAATGCTACTTTTCCTAGCATTGTCGATATCACTGCATTCAGTTAGGCCAATTTATGAAGTCACTTTATTCAACTGTTATTTTATGGTAACGTCTATGTAACGCAAATTACGAGTAATCTAACGGTAAAAATAAGATTGCTTTTTAAGTGTAATTGTTTTGATAAAAGCTGTATCTTCATGTGATGTGGCTCGTGTAAATTATGAATGCAGTGAAGAACCATGTTTTAAAAAAAATCGGTTACGTTAAAAACAAATACGGGTAAATAGTGAATGTTAATCATAACAAATTGTGTCCGCCTTCAACAAGATGCGAAGTCAATACCCCTCGTCGCAGTTGTAGGTGTTGAAGCATGATTTACTATACTAGGCTCACAATAGAGCAAACATTTCATGATCAGTAAAACCAACAAAATTAATTCTGAAATGCGTATTCAGGACATGCAAATAAATACAAACATTGTGCAGTGCAGGTGTTTCGTGCAAAAGAGGTGTTGGTGTTTAAGAAGTAGGTGTGGCGAAGGTTTATATGTTATGCCAGTGCCACGCTTAAAAACAACTTAAATCTTTTGTTTACGATTCGCCCAAGCAAAGATTGAATAGGCCTGTTGTTCTGGTACATAATTATTATTACAGTGTATGCCACTATATTCTGGTTTCTATTTAATATTCGTTACATTTTGCAATAATGGGTGAACCGTGGTCAGAGCATCGAGTCCCATCTTTCTAGAACATGGTGACAAGTTGCTGCTCATGATTTTGGAGTTCCAACTGGAGGTCGAATCTGGGATTGCTCGCCAAAAAGGCGGAAGTATTGACTATTCACCTCAAATGAAGCCGTACATATGACATACTTCTTACATGAAGCATTAAAAATTAGCCTTTATTAGTTGTTGAAACTGAAACGAAAGTGCAGGCTCGACCAGGACTTGAACACAGGTCTCTGGACTACCGTGACGTATCCAACCAGCCTTAGTGTCGCTTCCGCTATTTTACTGTGTTATTTGTGTCAAGCAGTGATATTACAACGCAATTGATATCACAACGCAATCTGTTGCCTCCGTATTGTTGGTGACTGTGCAAAGTGTCTCTCAGCACGGAGTTTAATATACCTTTCCTTGTACTACACAAACAAGAAATTTAAGTGAAACTGGAAGAACATATGCACATTATGCCGGATTCCCTGATTCGAATCCTAATCGAAGCTACACATTTTGCACTTAAATGTCTACATAATACATTATGTGTGTGTCTAAAGGTAAGGTTATACTAGTTGTTTTCGAAAAATATATCGACTTCAAGTGAAATTCCATGCAGGAATGGTTCTCAATATTGCAATTGGTAATTTCTTGAATTTCGTAAAAGGGCGGAGGCAGTAAATTTTATTTTTCGGCATCTTTTCCTGCATTCAACAGTTTTTGTTTCGTGAAAACCAGAGTGCGCGCCACTGACTAGCCAAATAACTATTAGTTCTAGTGTAAAAAGTTTAATTCAAAGACGTTACGTTCCTTAAAAGCTTTCAGTTGCTTATGAAAAAGGTTCAATTTCTAACGAAAAACTTAAATATGTACAATGTACATGCATGTTCAGGAGTTTTGGTAGTGCTCATGCATGAATAAGGACTAGGCCTATATCTAATTTGCATTTGAGGAACCTTCTCAATCCATAAACTTCTAGCCCAGAGCTGTAGCATCGAGGTCTTAATGGTAACTTGGACAGGCATTAGTATAATGTCTCCATGCTCTCTTTCATTTCCTACTGCATTGCACACCCATTGTTTCTACTTTCAACTTGTAAACCAATGTTCACCGTTAGCTGATCATAAAAATGTAAGGACGTACCTGTCCAAAGCTTGATAACTGTTCGAGAGCCTTGATACCGGACAATGACTGTTGGTAGTTGCTGTTTACTCCTTCAAGGATGGTCAGTAGTCCGTAAAAGGGTTACGCGATGCATTACCAATAACCATCATAATGCAAGAAACCAGTGTTTGTTGCATGCGCTAAAAACTTCCAGTTTGTAATAATAGACTCGACATCCAAACTATCTTACTGTATCTCGGAGAAAAATCTAAGAAAGTCAACTCAACAAAGACTGTAGAGATTTGGGTCAATTACTTGTGTTGTTCTTCTAATGTCCCGTCAGAAGTGAACCTATCCACGAAACTTAGTGTAGAACTGTTGCATTATGCACTGTAAATTGTTCTTTTAGTTTTTGTTGACTTGTTCACTTGGCCGACATCATGTCAAGCTGAAATCAACAACAGACACATATGGGTAAAGGAATAGCGAAGGTAATGCCATCTATACATCCAGATTCGTAAAATGCAAAGACCCAGAAGTTACCTAGAGCGAGTTTGTGAGAATAAACAGCACATGTCCTTGCTGGAAATTTGAATGAATATGAATCCCATTGTCGCGTCTACTGCATTGAATCATTACTTTAAGGCAATATTTTTATTGTAAATTATTTAAGTATTTAAGATTGACAAATAAATACTGCAGAAGGGAAAAAAGCGAACTTAATTAAGGAACTTAAATACCAAATGGCTTATTTGTTCTTGGGAAAGTCCGTGTTAGATTGTTTAACAAACGTACTTCCGATATCTCCAGACAAGGCTACGAAGTGTTTCATTGAACTGACAAAGGAAAATGCTAAGGTCAGCACAGGAATGGTCGGAGAATATGATTTTTATAGAGTGCAAGCACTTCTTTGTATTGTAAATGTAAGCTGAAAAATTATTTTAGGTGAATGAATGAATGGATAAAAAGAGGCACTATCATATCATATACCTGGTTTATCGTAACAATTCTTATTTATTGTATATATTTATTATACACACAATATGGATTAATATAATAGAAATAAAACACAAATGCAGGTATGCAAGTAACAAAAGCAGAAGACTATTTATTAAAGCCAGACGTATAAAAATACGTGAAAAATTTTGGTTTACCGGCGGTAACATGGAGAATAATACGCCACTGCTATGATTTTATCTTCAGTGAGCCTTTATGGCTACATGAAATTCGTGCGTTTAACTCTTAGAAAAAGCTGACATAATCAACTGATAAAACAATTTTCGGCTGCTGTAAACAAGGTATATTGTAATGTGCTCTTCAGAGAAGTGCGGAAAAATGTACTCATACAAAACACTCATGTACCGTGTATGTAAGGTGCATTAGTCAGGTGTATTTTAAAATGACTGGCAAAGACGTCCGAAAATGAAGTGGTTATACGTTTTCTCATTCCTGTTAATGAATATAGAGAAAGTAACCTCGGTGGTACTGCCATAATGAAACATGCAATCCTCGCAAAAATGAAGAGAACATGGTCGAGCGTTTTGAACGGAGAAAGCATCTCTGTTTCCTAAAAATTGGTAGGTAACGGCACCAAATTCATAACGAGCACGAAATCCCAACTTCGTACGCATTCGCGAACATCTGGTCTATACTCTCACCATTATAATTACTGTGCACATTCAGCATTTACCAGTGAAAATTACCAACCTGGAAACATCACTGAGGAAAAAAAAAAAACAACGAGAGAAAGCAAGAGGACCATGACCTTGAGGAGATTGGAAAAAAGAAGAAATGATGGACCACGGTCTCACCTCTTTCTCCCCACCCAAAGTTCTTTCGATCTCGTTTTTCTACACGTCTCTAATTTAATATACAGAGCAGGTACATGCCTGGAAGTGATTTTTAGGCATTTTTCATTTCCCCTTTCTCCTCGATCGTAACGAAATATGCCGTTAACAGTTGCTCATGTTATTAAAGGTTGACGAACTGATATCGACGAAAATCTACTGGTCTTCCTTGAAAAGCAAATGAGAAAAAGAAAACAGTCTGAACTTTCGAAGAAAAATCTGTGACCGACCCATTCAAGCAAAAAAGAACAGGAATGGTGGCTGCACCTTGGACATACTAATTGAGACCTGATTCTTGACATCAGTTAGGACACTTCCTCCACAAAAGCTGCTGGAAGATGGGTTTATTGCTCGATCTCTCTATTTGTAGATTTTTTTTTTTCACGGATTGAGCTTCTTCTTTTCTTTGAGTTGGAAACGGATTTGGATGCTCCTGAGAAGTCCTTCGGGCTGCGATGTTCCGCTGTCAACGCCCTTCGAGGATCTCTTCCTGTATGGCAGCAATGGAAATGACCTTAACCCGAAGAATGGACAAATGCTTGTGAATCACAGTACGTTTCGTGGAACCGCTGAATACCGAGAAGAAGCTATTACATTTCTGCAATTAATCTTGCGTACAGCAAATGGGACAAAAGATGATGACCAGCTAGTTGATACTCAGGTTAGAATTTATATGTTTCAAGACCCGAGGAGCGGAAAACATTGCGAGGAACCACACTGATGCTTTTATATATCATAATATTTCAGCGTACATTTACAATACAATAACGTGCTTGTACTCGGTGAAAAAGCTACCCATACTCACAGCAACATGTAGTGGAGACATATGGGGGGGGGGGGGAATGGAGGTAGGGTCCCACACTTTCACATCACTAACTTTCACTTTCATTAAAGTATAATTAACCGTATATATTTTTTAATATATAGAGCATAAAGTTAATAAAACTAACTAACTAACTCTCTAGTCTTCTTAAACCCGAAGGTTCATGGCTGCAGCAACACAGGCCTTCCATCTGTCCCTATCTTGAGCAAGATCTATATACTCTTTTCCATCTCTACCGATTTCCTTTAGGTCCATCTCAACGTTGTCCCTCCATCTTCGTCTTGGCCTTCCTACAGGTCTCTTACCATCAGGTTTCCCAACAAGAATCCTGTGAACTCCTTTTTCCTCTCCCATTCGTGCCACATGGCGTGCCCACCTAAGTCTTCTTGATTTAATTATTGTAATAATATCTGGACATGAATACAAATTATGTAGTTCTGAATTATGTAACCTTCTCCACTCACCTGTCTCCTCATCCCTTTTAGGTCCAAATATTTTCCTAAGGATCTTGAGGAAGTTAATAAAACTTCAAAGTAAAAACCTTTACTTTATTTTTTGTAAACCATAATTGTGTTAACTGCTGTTGAACCAAGAAGCTGTGGAATGTCCAGAATGATTGTCTGAGATTACATACTCATGTCTCATAAATACACTTGGGGAACTTGCAGTGTTTGTCAATTTTGTGAATAAAGGTATGCAATTTTCGCCCAGTTCCTCTCAGGATTTTACAAAAATGTTGCTGAATATTTGAATGGAATTTCGTTACTAGTCATTCGAAAAAAGTAACTGGGCAAATTCCTACATTTTGATTTTAGAATAGCAATCGTGAATATTTATTTGTTAATTTCATGTCAGATGCATGATTTCCTGCCGACTAAAAAATCTAGTGAGGTTCCTTCATTCTAGAAAAAAAAACGGTGTCAGTTAATATTAGAGCCAAACAAAATCTGATAATAATACGTCAAGTTGATTAGACTGGAATGGTCACTTTAAAAATGCTGAACCTCCTTTCTCCAATGGCACAGTGTTTTACATTATATTGTCCAATTTACAACACCAGCACCATAAATATATATGACCTGCATACGAAAAACACTATATCCGCGAGAAGAACATAAATGTAGGAAAAAAAACTTCCGCCCCACTTTGCACCCTACGCCTACAACAAAACAGGAAGAAACTAATAACGAACTAAATTAGAACAAAGAGAAACGGTTGTACGTTGCCCGTCAAGCAAAAATGCCAAGAATCCACCTGTCATGGACAAAGCCTGTCACTTTCTCCACTAATAAATCCTCAATAATGAACTAATTTCAGTGAACGACTGGGTGGAAGGCTATGTTCTTATATTTCATTTCTTGTCCAAGCAATGGCGGATGTACGAGATAGCATTCTCTTATCAGATCAGGAACAAAACAATTTTTTTTGTCGCTTTCCATCTACAACTGAATGAATTTTCTTGCTTTGCGTTCGTCACGATTGATCTATTAGGAAGACCACAACCTTATATTAGAGCTAACAGCTGAAATATTTTTCGATTTCCTTTCCAAGCTCACGATGGTAAACAGTTGTTTTGCCTGAGCCTGTTAACATTAGGGAAAGTTTACCGTGGCAGCACGAAGTGATTATCTGTGCACAATGATGATTTTTAGGATCACACAACATTGAAAAAACAGTGCAAGCTTCTTCAATAATCAACCCCTATTATATTATAATCACATATACACATTTTTTACAAACAATACCAATGTACATTTTCACTGAGAGAAGTCTTCAATACACAAAGCACTTCACGTATGAGGAGTGACCTTTTTGGAAGGCACCACTTCCACATCTAGTACACACTGAACTGGCGGCTGGACTGACAACCAGTATAATCCTCAGTGGGGCATTTGTCTTGTACCCTGTCCATGCGTGTCTCGGGTTGTTGCATCATACTATGTCTAATTTAATCACCATACATCCTAATCATCACAATGAGCCAAGAGTTGCAGAAAAGTGGTATAAAACAAATCTATATTAGAAACGTGAAGGAGTCAAAAGAGGGACATTCTTTTGCAGTTTGCTGTTACACCAATGAACCAAATAATATATTCAAACGTTCTTAACTGTTCATTCGTCACGATGCATTCAAATAAAACTTCCACAAAGTAATAATTGGAAGATTTTTATCTATAAGAACCCTGAGTCTTCTTGTTCACAAGGACAGAGGGTTACTCATAATCCTATCCAAAAACAAAATTGGTATCGCATTCGATTGTTGCCAATGAACAGAAGCAAATTTGAATCAGAAGTTAGTTTTTCGTACATGAATATTTCATACAGTTATGTTGATATGTGGAATCCATCACATGCGTAAATGTGAAATCGCCACTGTTAAACATGTAATTTTTGTTTATTTGAAATGACAGTGTCCGATCTTGTCAATGATGCATTCTTAGTGCACCACACATAGCAGCTAATAAAAGTACCTTTGATGTATTTCTGTGTGTATTTGTAAGCATCAAAAGTGCATCATTAGCAGTTTAGACACATGGGTGTTTTGCTGGGGTCAACATATTTGTGACAATTGACATATTTTGGGTTCTCTGTACAGCAAGCGTTTGAATTGACTGAGCGTATAGTTCAGGCAACTTGATATTAGTAGATGTTCACTGCGTTTTGTGTTCCAAAAACAAAAAACTCTCAGTTCTGCCTTTGAAAACAAACTAGAAGCCTCCATTTCAATTAAAGAATAAACACACATAAAAAGGAGATGATTTTTATAGGTCATTACCTGCTGTGGGCTGTCTTACAACGTCATTACCGAAGTCATTATTGTTTTATTACTCAACAGACATGAATGGGTTTAGTTTCTGAAACAAAGCAGACGAGAAAAAGTGGTTGAGGTACTTTTTAGGACTGACAAAGCAGTGACGTCGCTAGCGAATGCTCAAGTTAACCACTTGCAATTTTTCTGGGGCAACTTCTTTTTCCCTCACATCGAATTCCTTCGCAACGTACCGGCAAAAGTGCTAAATCCTGCTACATCAGACACCAAGTTGTCTTTCTCTCTCACGCTGTCAACGATTTCCATTAGAAGTCATGGGACCAATTAGACACCAGACAGGCGATTAGGAGAGAGACGGGAAGAAAGGGGGAGGGAAAGAAACACTGTTTTTTTGAGACATTGACGTGACTTTCGCCTTTCAAGAGACTGAGGGTATTAGTTACTCTACGGGTAATTGCAAAAGGTGAATCTCGTCTTGCAGGTTAAAAAGACAAAAACGAAAAGTCGTCGGGTAAGTTCTGATACGGCCATCGTCACGCAATAAGAAGCAGCAGGACATTTGTCACGTGGTTCGTCCACCAGTTTCGGCCACAGTGTTACCAACTTTAATGTTTTCAAAACTGCAATGCACGTGAGGATAACAAAGACTAAATCTTGGTCATGGAAATTCCATTCGCCGCGTTTCGAGGCGGCGCTCTGTAGTATGCGTTGCACCACTTGATCTCATAAGCAGGTAACGGAAATGTTCTTCTCGGCGCCGCGACGCAGTTAGAAGAACCTTGGTGGGCGATTAGCTCAAAAGTACAGTCTGTTCCAGGACTCTGTGAAGCAACGCCTCGCATAACGGCATAGAAGGGGAGAAAACGAGTGGGCGGAGCAAAGTAGTTCGCACTGCTGAGAAAGTATGGTAGCTGCAGGCGCATTGCCCCTCCATGCAATCCCTTTTCCTCTCACACGCGTGCGATGGTCGAGTCCTCCCGAGTCACAACTTCCGCAGATAACTTGTTCGCTTGCTCCACACGCTACTGGTACGCAAAATAGATCTCATCTTGATTTTAAACGAACGTCCGTCTAGTATTGGCACCAGTCCTATCTATAATCGCGGAGAAATACCTTTTCTTATCATTCAGCATTAGTATATTTCAACTTCTTATCAATTGTAATACATTCGCGGCAAGTTTCTTTGTTTCAGTTTTTCAGTTCCATTTTATGCACTGAAGGTCTGGGACTGGACCTACAGTTTAAAGTGGAATCCGAACAGGGTATCCGTTCTCAGTATGTAATTACGCACGCCGTTACGCACGGACATAGCTGGCTGATGTGTTAGGGATTGGGGGGGGGGGGCAAATTGCAATGTATATGAGAGATAAATCGGGAAGTTTGGAAGATTCAGTGAAAAACGTGTCTAGTGAACGAGGCATGACGGTTCAACAATTTTCGAATTACTTACATAACTTATGTGAATTATATAACTTAACATGGCTCAAAATTAAAAACTGTTTATTTCCTTTGTATTGATTGATTGCGTTGGTGTTTTAAGTCCACTTGATGCCCAGTAAGGTTAATCGGGACTGGACTTACAGTTTAAAGTGGGATCCGAACCACTATGAGCCTCCACCGGGTATCGATCCCGGGGCCCCTTGATTACAAGGCGATGACGCTACCAGGGAGGTTCATTTCCTATGTACCAATAATGTTCATTACATATCAACAAAACACGATTTCTGAGCCCTATTAAGTTTTAAAAGCAGTTGCTTTAATAATATGTATTAAATTATTATTACCTTTAACTTAGCTTATGTCCTAAAAAAACACAATAACTAAAAAGTTGGGACACATTATGATCTACATGCAAAGCTCCCCCCCCCAAAAAAAAATAATTGGAGGATTTTATTTTTAAACTTTAAAGTTCATTCTAAGGCACGTAAAGTTTGAGGGGGAGGACGGAGAAGTTTCGGGGTGGTGGGTTGGGGGCAGTGTCCCTAGTCACTCCTCAGCGACGTACCTGCCGGGTCGTTAAAGTATGCAATATTGATTCATCGATACCATCTCCGCCAACAAGCTTACGCGCCACGACTTTCCCAGTCTTGTGGGTTTTCCTGAAAGTCAAAAGAACAACAGGCCTGACCTTGTTCTCTTTTCGGGACTGCCTCTGGAACGGGCGAAACTTTAAATACTCGTCCAACAACTCCGCATCTCCAACATGCATTAACGCTCAAAAGATGTACTTGATAGAAAGAAAGAAAAAAATGACCTTGGCCTGCCGCTGACCCAACCAAAAGCCTCGTCCTTAGGAACAATTTTCGAATGCAGAAGACCACGCAAACAAATCTTTCCACCTTCCAACAAATGTCGACCAAGACTCGCTCCCTTGACAACAGAAGCTAACTCAGGGACTTGATTTACTGGATGGGCTCTCGCCACGAAAAACGTGTGCGGCCAATGAGGTATTCCCAACGTTCTCGTCTTTTAATTTATAGCACGTGCATGAAGCAGACAGCCGTCATCCATCCTCGTGCAAATTAAAGGGATCCGCGCTGCACCTCGGACACCTTGTCACACGTACCTTACATGCATTTCTGGCGAGCCTTTGAAATCACAGATGAGTCAACGGTGACCGATTGCGCACCACGTACCAACTGTATGATATTCAATGAATGTGTGTCGAAATTAGGCAATCCGCCTGGCTTGCAGAGCTACAAGAGACGAAATAACGTTTGGTGCTGTAGCCGACCCCCACGTCGGAGTGGTTAGCACATCGCGCTACGACGCCAGGGGTCCGGGTTCGAATCCCGGCTTGGGCATGGATGTTAGTGAGTGTCCATTCATCAATTTCATCATGTCATCATCATTCATCCCCAACTTCGCAAATTAGCCTAAAGTGGCACCAAAAGCGAAGTAAAATAAAGCAAATCAAACCAAATTTTAAAAAAGTTTAATAGGCTTACGTAGCCAAGAAACCAGTAGCGTACGCAGGATTTCATCAAGGGGGGGGGGGTTATTTCGAAAACTTTCTACAAATTCACATTCCCATTGTTTTATTATACTTTAATTAATTAATAATAATAATTAATTAATAATACTTACAATTAATTAATTAGTTTAATTACTACTAATAATACTACTAATGCAGCTGCTGTTACTACTTATATCACTACTATTATTAAGTAGTAGAGATCTACATAAATATATTTATGAAAGCAATAGAACAAAATTACATTTTTTTGTTTCTTTGTTACTAAATAATTGTCTAGTCAACTGTTATTTGTATATGATAGGTGAGACATTCTAAGTGTGAATAAAATCCATAAAAACAAGCAAATATATTAAATTTATTGAAAAAATCAAAATATGAAACTCATTCAAGGGTCCGCGGTGGTCTAGTCTGACAACCTCGTGGGAGATCCGGGTTCGATTCCAGGAATTGGTTGCAATTTATCCAGCCTTGTCTCCGCATCCAGCCTCATATCAATAAGTACCTGAGAGCAACCCTGGGGGATAAAGGCTGCCGGAGCATGGTGCTGATCACATCCCCTGCAAAATGGCCGAGATGGAGAATGTGTGGGGCACAGCACACCACTACATGTGCCTTCATGGCACGGTGCTAAATGCACGGGGAAATTTACAATACATTTACCTATGGAACTCACCCAGAATGATGATGAGGGCGCGAGAATACACGTTGCCAAATTCCACTTAGTCTATGTTTTCGTTCAAAAGTACGTTTATAGACATTCCAACACATTTATCACTTCTAGGTGATTCACAAAGCACTTCTTCAACATTATTTAATGATGTGGATGTAGACTCAGCATCACTTGACAGTTCACAAGGGGATGTGAATGTTTGCAATAACGTCGGCAGACTGCGACGAAGGAAGGAATTTTCACAATTCTCGCGAGAGACTGCGCGACTTTTTGCAAAAGAATTGCAAAATTGGACTTTTTGGCCGCTTAGATTGTGTTTGGAATGTTGTTTTTCTCCATGCTGCATTGGAATAATAATTCAAATTATTATTATTAGTATTATTATATACTGTCGCAGATCTTTGACTGTGATAAATTAGCCATTTTTAATTTTTTCTACAACTTTTGCCATAATATTTCAAAAGCTCAAGGGGGGGGTTAAACCCGGTAACCCCCCCCCCCCTTGCGTACGCCACTGCAAGAAACTATTGCGAATATCTAGACAATAGCGAACCACATGAAGATGAATGCTGTAGAAGGAATTATAAGCGATGTAGTTTTTCAGAATTTGGAATATCATAGCGATTTCTCGAAAGGAGACGAAATTTTAAAAACGAGTTCGTTGACGTCCGCCTAAAGCCCTTACTTTTCTGTAGCAGCGAGGTGAAAGAACCTAGTTGGAATTCAATTTTTGCCTCTTGCACAGGAGAGCATGGAGGGATACACAGACTCTTGAACCAATCGGGTTGGATTACGGCCCGTTTCGCCTTATTGCGTTTTCACCTTTCCCAATACAATTTCAAATGATTTGTGACACGAACTTTCTAAGGCGAAACGGGACATCCCATTTCGCTTTATCCTGTTTCGCCTTACACACAAAAAATTTCCCACCAGGGAATATTATCGACATGAAGGGTCATTATTATTTTTAAGGTATTATTAACCTAACCTAACCTAACCGACAGGACAATGGAAGCCAAGGTAGGCAACATCACAAGCTCTGCGCTCCCATTATGAATTACCCTTCAAGTCGATAATATTCCCAGGTGGGAAATTTTTGTGTGTAAGGCGAAATGGGATGTCCCTTTTCGCCTTAGAAAGTTCGTGTCACGTAAATCATTTGAAATTCTATTGGTATTAGGGGAGGTGAAAACGCAATAAGGCGAAATGGAATGAGGCGAAACGGGAGGACACGTCGGGTTGATACAGTTGTGGTGACGGGAAGTTCTTGTAGCCGAAAATTATGGCTCAGAGTAACAGTCCGGGGCCGGCCTCGTGGCGGTGTGGTTAGCACATTGCACTACAACGCCAGGGGTTCCAGGTTCGAATCCTGGCCTGGGCATGGTTGTTTGTGTCTCTATTCATCATATCATCACTCATCACTTCGCAAATTAGCCAAAAGTGGCACAAAAAGCGAAGTAAAATAAATCAAACAGTCCGGGGTCGCCACGAGTTAACGAATGTGACTTCCATTCTCTGCCTCTTCCTGAACTGCGAGCGAAGGTTGCAGGTAGACAGTAGAAGGTGCCGTTATTTTCCACGACCACAATATTTAAAGTACTCTTTTCATATTATTTCCATCTGCTAATTCATATTGGAAACAGAGTACGCACAAGTTTTAGTTACCTGTTTTGGTACTAAAGGGATATATTTTTACTCGTTCAACTCCATGCCTACACGAGACCAGCAGTGAATTGCAAGTCCACTGTACAGAGGTAAACTCACGAATACACCTGTGCATACTGCTTTTGATAACAGATCCACCATATTTAATTCTTCGAAAATAAAAACTTAAGTATTTTGGAAAAGATGAAACAACAGGGTAACGGAGAAGGTTACATAATACTGAACTGCATGATCTATATTTATCTCCTGATATTATTGGGATAATCAAATCACGAAGACTTGGTGGAGAGTCCATACAGCACGCATGTATGAGGATAAAAAAGTTTGCAGGGCCCGTGTTGAGAAGAACCTAGTGGTTCGAGACTTGAAGAGAGGCAAAGACGAGGATAATAGTATTATGACGAACCCGAAGGAAACAAGTAAGGATGGTAAAGAATGGACAACTTGACCACGATAAGGACAGATGCAAGACTTCTATTAGTCTTGATCCTATGGTTTAGCAATGTCCAAAGTACGTTTGCACCTACAACCTTAAGTCACAGAAACGTATGGCAAAAAGACCTAATTTTACAAATGTATTTCGTGCGGGTTTTCAGTGAAGCAGTGTGTAACAAATGTAAACACCAACTCATTAAGACGTGCTTTAATGTATACGTAATTACAAGCGGCTGCGACAACTTCTCAGACTCCGTGTGTATTCTTCAGAACACTGGGTCAGTAAGTCACCTTCGCAAGGAAGAGTGACCCGATCATTTGCAAACTTACGTAACAATATGAACCGGCAAGGAGAACTGGGCAAGCAGTAATAATGTCAGAATGAGAAAAAAAAGAAGAAAAAAAAGAATCAGCATTCAAAACGGAAAGATTCAGTGGTTGTGTCCCAGCTGACCCGTAGGAGTTAAGGTCGCATGCGCTGGATGAGAAAACAGGTTATGGAAAATTATTAGTAGTTTGAGGTTACTGAAAAACTCCCACGTATTTCTGATCTTAACTTGCATTGGACATTAGCCACGAATATTGACATTAGATTTTCTTAACTTTGATTAATGCAACTTTGATTAATCTGTTGGAGATTTCATTATGATACCAGATGAGCAATAATCCATAACTTGATTATGATGTACAAAAAGACCTATCCACAGTCGAAGCAAAGATGTATTATACATACAGAAATCGAAATCAAATTTATGCTTCAATGTATTAAATTTCAATTGTGCAATATTTGTTAAATCATAATAATAGTACAAAATGAGAGCAGCGATATTCTGGTTACCAGGGCCTGTCACACGGGGAACCCAGGTCTGGTTCCCGTGTTGGAATTTATAGACTAATGTAACTCATAAATATTATTGTTCAATTAATTTTGTTTCACTCTGTCAGGTTCAAGAATTGACACAAAACGCCAACGAAGCAGTCTATAACTTCTGTACCGTATCAATAAAATATCATTTCTCAAAAACCCGTAGCATATAGAGGAGACAAATAGTTGAAAACCTAGTGCTGGACAATTTGCCTGACAATACGTATCTCATTGTACATCACGAAAGCCACAGTTACGTATAAGCCAAAAATAAATAAGACTGCTACCTTTAGAAATTCTAACTAGCGCCGCTGTGGTGAAACAGTGAAATTCCGCTTGGTCAGAGAGTTCTAGACAAATGTAGGTCTTGGGGTGAAACCACAAATGTCGTGGTCATCCGGATATTCCCAAAGAATTTGAGACGCTTCAGGAAACACACAGACTGGTCGAAACTTTTCCTCCATACGCAGGAAAGGATCTGCTTCCAATCTAATGGAAAAGCAAGATTTCGAAAGTATAAAAGGATTGCAATGATCTCCCTCACTTCCCGGAAGCAATTTTTACATATGAATTTTCACATTCTATTCCAATGCACAAGTATTTGTTGTTTGTTTTGAACGTCAAAGTTGTTTTTGTAAATAACAGTGGTAAGTTCCACGCTATAGGATGATAGGATGTGTTAATATTAATGATTGTTATCATTTCAATTTGAGAAGGGCTAATTTTAATATTTATTGCTAAAATTTGTGTCTCGAGTTCGCATCGCTATTTGACGTCATCACGCAGTGCACTTTGGAAAGAAACAGCATGAAGTCGGGCACATTCGCGCATATTAAGGAAAGTGTTTGAGAATCCTTCTTACGAGGAGAAATTTGCGATATGTCATACGTCCACATTTCTCATATGATCATAATAATCATACCTTGAATCACTTTGGCAAAGACCATACGCACAATGCTTACCCGGCATATTTTCAAGGCAAGATCTGATCTGTGTGCCTGAAATATGGCAGCGGAGCGTGATTTCGCGCAATGAATTGTTCGCTGAATATCAGCCATTCGTTGTAGTCAAACCTTAGGGTAGTGCATTACAAAATACATACATTAAAATCAACAAACTATGATTGCCCCTTTTCCTCCTTTTTTAATATTTTGTCAGTACTTCGAATCGTTCGCTACCATCCTTAAAAAGGCCCCTTTTGTCACTATATTTCTTCGATGTCCAAACTTTCAAGACTGAATAAGGATTCAATTTGTATACCCCTAATCACAATGGGAGTGGGGCGAGAATAAGCAAAAAAAACTAATTTCGTATCTGAAACTATAGATTCAGTGCTAATTAGCTAATTTATTCATAGCATGAACTTAAAATAAACTTCTGACAATTTGCAACTGGATTTTTTTTTAAACTTCAGAATATTTCGCAGAAAGTTTATGTTCAGATGTGCTAATTCGAACTGGGCCCCTCAGTGTAAACTGAAATTTTAACCAATGTGCCTTTACCGGTAATCTCAACCGGGACCCCTTTCAATACAAGGCGACCTCATACGTCAAAGAATATTTTACAAATGCCATAACATACGGTAGTGTCTTTTGTAGGGTAGGGTGTATATTAAAGACCTTAGTTTACAATAATTATGTATTTGCATAATATTACGCTTTGCTGCATCAGTGTTCTAAGAAACTACCACGTGCACAAAAGCACACCTGCACTTGTAAGTCTGAAGAAGATATAATTATACGGGACGTCAACTTCGTTCATTAACGAACAAGTAACGCAAGTAATAAACACATAAGAAACGATACCGAAATGACTTCATTCTAGTGACCTTGCATCGTAAAATCAGTCTGTGCTTGTAACCCCGCCCTGCAAGTCGTTAAAAGCTGCTGCAAAAATAGAACCACCACTATGCAACTGGGTTTCTGGCTTCCTTATCTCCTACTGAACCAATTTTGTTAGTTTGAAAAGAGACGTTTAAGAAAAGTTGATGATTTAGGTAAAGAGGGCATGTTAACTAGCACGGTCCTCCCAGTACTTTACACAAAAACACATCTTCTACATGGTGCTTCCATAATTGAAGTTTCTTGCACATTAAGTTTGTTAGTGATGGGTTTCAGCACAACTACAAGACTCGAATACAGCACTACATCAAATATTTCATGTATTTTTTCTTATCTCACGTGATTTACAGTTCAGTAAAAAATGATCTATATTCAGGCCTTGTAAACATATCTTTTTACAAAATAATCACATTTTATCTTCTATCAAAAAAGTCAAATGTTGTTCTACGTATGTCCATCTTATGTTCATGCTAATCGAGATTGGATCTACAGTTTAAAGCAGGATCAGATCCACTGTGCAGTGTGCATCCACCGAGGACCCTTTGATTACAAGCCGAGAGCGTTACAACTAAGCCATCTTCTATCCATTCATTCAATACACCTTTCAAAATTATATGGTTACTTTTCATGCACAAAAATGCTTATTTACTCATCGAATTATTGGTACGTAGTAGATGTCAATGTCAACAAATTTGAAAGCTATGTACTCTGCAAAAATTAAGAAACTAACTTCTTTTTTCATATTTACACATTGATTTCAAAACCACCAATTTGACGTTTTTTAAACAGCCGTGGTCTTCTGTAACTGAAATGTAGACCTACAACACATGGTGACTCATACACAGATTGAAATCTCTGAAGTACATTCACTCATTTATTAGTCAGCATTCTTCCTTTTAATACTTAATATTTTCTGGATAACATGTACATAGTACAAATTGCATCCCCGATGGCATAGTGGTAACATCGTCGCCATGTAATCAAGGTATTCCGGTTTCGATATCCGGTGGAGGTACATGGCACAGTCGTTCGGATCTCACTTCGAACTGTAGGTTCAGTCGCGATTAGTCTTTTGTGCATAAAGTGGACTAAAAGAACGTAGCTATATTAAAGAATACATCTACGTGAAATATTGATTCTAATTTCTCACTCATTATACTTTGTTTCTGTCACTGGGTTCATTTGTTCTTCCACAATGCTCTCACCAATGTTGATAATTGAACCTTAGTTACTTGTTGTGAATAAATGTTCAAATACTAACTGGGACATTTTTACGTACAGACAAGTCGCTTTAGGCTTCACAAATAGCTGCCTGGTGCGGGAAAGAAATATTTTTCTTGTATTTCCTCGTTATAGTAGTTCTGGGCCCACCCACTACCAAAGCAAATGAGTACCTTGGTTTAACCCTGGAGCGACGGGAGGAGTTAAAGGTGCGGTTGCAGCAAGCAATTTTGGGTGGGAAGTGACGTATGAGCCTGTATGAAGGTAGCCCAAAACATTCCAAAGTACCACATGGGAAAATACAATTCTTGAAACTTTTAAAATGCACCTGTTAAGTAATAGTGGCTTATTCAGTGTATGACCACACCAAATATTTATGTGTGTTTATAATGTAGAGCTTCGTTGCTCAGTATAGAGTCTTGACTTCTACTATCCCAAAGGCAACAAAGGATACAAAACAATAACGAATAAGTGTTTGTGACAGAAACATTATTTGTAGAGAGGCCACGCGATTGTGAAGAACTTGGTTAATTAATTGAGTAATACAGCCAGTATCCGAACAAATTTCCCAGCACTTGCAATCGCGATGGAATCGTTCGAGCATGAAAACTTATTTTCCTCACAGCAGAGTTGTGACACTCCTTCTAAACAACGAACAGATTATATGTGAAATTTCTCGTGAGAACAACGGACAAACACTTTGCGCCGCTAAGTGAGAACACGAAAACGATATCTGGCTGTAATGTAAAAATAAGTCAAACGAGGTAACAACAATACATAAAAACTGAGATTCAAGGAACAACAGCAAGAATTTGTTCAGCAAAACACTGTTGATCTTGTTGTTCTTACATGAACATTTACATTCAGTGATTGGTCTTGGCAAGAATGTGAGGTTCGCTCATAAATTATTTCAGGCAGCACTTGTTCAGTCTGAGTTATCATAACTGAATGATCATCACGGTATATGATGAGTTGTCAGCACTGAATCTGGCTGCATTTAACGTAAGCATTCATATCAGTTATCAATTATTTTACTAAAAATTAGTTGTTTCAAATAAGATCAATGACTCTCGCTGTATTTTCCCTAAGCATTGAGATTCAGTGATCAATTCCTTTTAGCAAGAATTCGTTCAGTGTGATTAAATACCAGCACTGATATACTTTCTGCATTTCACTAAATCACTGAGGTCCAGTGATCAGAAGATTTAAGAAAGTGTTGTTTCAGCGTAATTTGAAGTATATTCAACGCAGTTGGCCACCGCTTTCAACAACTCTTATAACACAGGTTAGTACTCGTTATGCAATATAAATATAATTGTCTGCATGCTAAAGATATGTGCGTAAGAAGAAGCGGGACGTTATAGATCGAAAATGCCGGCATCTGAGCCATGCCTCGCCGTCTACAGTCACGCGCTATCTCGGCCCCGAGCCAAAATGAACGCACTGTATTACAAACCGGTATCAGCGTAGTACTCAAAAGAAGTCGACTGTAACTTGAATTTGCACTGATACAAATAGCGAACGAAAGCAATGAAGACATGGTTCAATGTGCATTTTCTATTCATATTTGTATTTTTCGTATTCTTGTAATTGTTCTGCTTGTCTAGTTTAATCACGGACGGTAAATTGATGAAATAATTAAATAAGCAAATACATTGATTTGCTTTATTTTACTTCACTTTTTGTGACACTTTTGGCTAATTTGCGAAGTTGGGTATGAGTGATGATATGATGAAATTGATGAATGGACACTCACAAACATCCATGCCCAGGCCAGGATTCGAACCCGGGATCCCTAGCGCCGTAGTGCCATGTGCCACGGGGGCCGGCGAAAAAATACATTGAAAACTATGCCTCATCCAGTATTCGAACCTAGGAGCCCTGGCTTCCTAGACCTCTATGTTAATCATTGCACCATAACTGTACGTTTTTGTCATCAATTCCATCACATCATCACTCATTCTCATCTTTGCGATTAGCCAAAAAGCGAAGTAAAAACAAATCAGACAATCAAAATTGGTTGCTGTATGCACTCATTTTCAATCAAAACGCCTACACCAGAAGCACTTGTTCTCACAGAAAAGAGGATGCTTTGGAGAATCGCCTTGCAATTCGCACTAGTAACCTAACTTCCAGTCTTTTTTCCAGGTGACTGACGCTGCAGTCCTCCGAAGGTATACAAAAGTGCCAGAGTAAATTTCGAACCTCTTCTAACTCGGACAAACCCTTCAGGAGAGCCACGAAGCGTAAACAGCTTTTCCTGGCCGAGGAAGTATCACGTTTTCCCAGTCTTGGAGACCATATTTCACGCAAGTCAAGAGGGCTCAGCGCATGCACCCAGTCTTCTCCCTGCAACATGATGAGAAAACGCCAAGATCACGAAGATCTGCGGTGGACTGTTCCCATGCAGACCGGCCACATCCTGTTCAAACGCAGATTACGGGGGGAGGGGGGGGGGTAAACACAGGAACCACACTTCGGTACACCTTTCTCGCGAGGTGGAAACAAATGGGGTTGTAAGCCAACACGTTTGTTTACAAGAGGACAATGAAGGTGCAGGTGGCTTTCAGAAGATTTCGTGGTGCAATAAACACCAATTGTTTCTTTGTTTTTGGAAACACGCATTGCGGCCCTTTCTCCCAACAAGAAGCTAAGACATACTATTATTCTAAAAATGATCTTGTGGTTGCTTGATTTTATTTATTATACTTAGATTTTCTGCCCATTTTGGCAAATCGCGAAGATGAGGATGAATAATGATAAGATTAAATGGATTAAAAAAGACAATAACAAACATAAAGGGACGACGATACAACACGAGCCCTACTGGCCCTGAGTCCAGGCACCAGAGCCTCGCAAGTCTGCAAATTGCAGTCCAGGGAGTACTACGTGAAAGGCAGTTTGACGTTTGGGTGTCTTCGGAAAGGGTCATCCTTCCAACAAAAATGATCCTCTGCATATATACTTAAAATGAGAGTGGTCAATATCCAGTCTCCAACGGTTGACCTCCAAGGACCTCCGTGGCGGAGTGGTTAGCACAGCGAGCTACGACGTCAAGAGCTTCGGGTTCGAATTCCGGTCTGGGCAAGGGGTGTTCTTTGTTAGTTCCTTCATCAATTTTATCATATTGTAACCGACTGTTTACATAAAGAAGGAAAATGAACCAAGGCACCCCTTTTTGAAAGAATAGACTGTCCCAAAGACAAAGAGGAATAAGCGCTCGTGCATTTTTTTTTTCGCGCGGAGATGTTACAACAGTTGGCGCGGAGATTTCGACTGAGAGGTGGTCGCACTAGTCTGTTCGGTCCGTTTAGTTTTAACAAACCTTCGTGGACATTACTATTACTCGTTAAGTTTCTATCGATAAAACGCCACGAGTGATCAGCCGAAGTGAAAAACTCCATTGAGTTTTTGCGCAGTGAATTGGCAAAGACTGAAAGTGTGAACATAACTTGTGTTTCCTGCTTCGTTATTGGAGCAATTATGGAAAACGGCTCAGCCACTGCGATCCTAGATTGACATTCTTAATTGTATTCGCTGAGGAAGACAGAAGGATACCATTTCCGTAACATCTTTGGCTGTTATGCATTTGAAGCTTCGGAACGAGTCATAACTCTCGAAGCAGCCAATCAACAAAGCGAGCCGCTGACGTCATCTCAACACAGAACCTATCCCTAAGACTCCTGATCACGCTCTACACGCCCACTAGGCTCGCTAGACAGACTCGCGTAGTCCGCTGGAGCAGGCACGTATCCAGAGGGGGGGCTTAGGGGGCTCGAGACCCCCCCGAAAGTTTTATGTTTACACTAGATAAAATGAGGTTTTTGGTTTCTTGTGGTGTGAATTAAAATAATGTGACAATAATTTAAGGAGAGAAATAATTATCGAGGCAATGCGCAAATGTTCCGTAACCCTGTTATTGATAATAGCACGTATCCAAGATGGGGCGTGCCTTCCCCGTGGCGCAGCGGCAGCGTCGTCGCCTTGTAATCAAGGGGTCCCGGGTTCGATACCCGGTGGAGGCACAAGTGGTTCGGATCCCACTTTAAACTGTAGGTCCAGTCCCGATTAGCCTTACTGTGCATAAAGTGGACTTAAAACACCAACTCAAACCAAACCAAGATGGGGCACAGGGGGCTCGACCCTCTCCCCAGGAAATTTTTCAGTTTACGTTAGATAAAATTAGGTTTTTGGCTTCTTGAATAATCTGAAAATAATTTAAGGAGAGAAATAATTATCGAGGCAAGACTGAGAATATTGTATACCCCTGTTATTGTTAATAGCACGTATCCAAGGTGGGGATGAGGTGGCTCGAGCCCCCCTCGGGAAATTTTTCAATTTACACTAGATAAAATTAGATTTTTGGCATCTTGAATAATGTGAAGATAATAAATTTATAAATCTGAGAGAAATAATTATCGAGACAAGACGAAGAGTGTTCTATAACCCTATTATTGTCAATAGCACATATCAAAGGTGGGAATTAGGAGGCTCGAGACCCCCTTCAGGAAATGTTTCTGTTTACACTAGATAAAATTAGGATTTTGGCTTCTTGAATAATGTGATGATAATTTGGGAGAAATAATTATCGAGACAAGACAGAGAATATTCTATAACCCTGTTATTGTTAATAGCACGTGTCGAAGGTGGGGTTGAGGTGGCTCGAGCCCCCTCCAGGATTTATTTTTATTTTTCAGTAGATAAAATTAGGTTTTTGGCTTTTTGAATAATGTGACGATGATTTAAGGAGATAGACAATTATCGAGGTAAGACGGAGAATGTTCTATAACCCTGTTGTTGATAATATTGCCCGTAAACTTTTCTTGCTCTTTCGGTGTTGTCGCAGCGCACTTGAGCATTATGTAGAGACTTGTCAGCATTTGGAAGCTGCACAACAAAGGTACCGCCACACGTAGGGCGATTCGTTGTAATTTCTAATCTCTGGAAGGCGGGAGAGGGTACGTTCTTGAATGAGAGGAGTCAACTACTGGCAATATTAACGAATCGTTTTATCTGTGGAACGTTCTAGAATATAATGAGGATATAAATACGCGGATTCAATTTTTCGGTTCATCTCTACAAAGAATCGGTTAATGAGATTTCAGAGGTAAATGTGACAATTCATACAGTCGATTAGTGATCAGTCAGCGTTCTCTGGTTGCTTTATAAGATATAGTGATTCGAAAATGAAGACATTGACGACAGTAGAACTTCCGGGGCCTCAATGTAGTGCTAGTTCGGGTCGAGGGCCGAAGAGATCAAGGCCTCTCTCTCTCTCTCTCTAAAGTGAATATTTCAGCAGTACTGGATTTTGGAGTGGTTTATTAAAACAGAAATAAGCTGCATAGATCAACTGAAAATCAAAGTTTTGAGATGATTTATTTTTGCCAGAACTAAATTTCGTATATGCAGTCCGAGAATTTCATGCTATAAAAAATACTTTTGTATAAGCCTACTGGGTTCAAAATACATTCAAACACTTAACTATCATAAAGAGACAGCCGAAAATTTTATGAATGTCGAGAAGAGAAAGCAAGAAGATGTTGCATATGTAGACATTTTAGGCGGAAATCAGGCTCTACCAGGACCCGAATCAGGGCTCTACCAACTGAGCCACCTAGCCATCCTTGACTTCAACTGATTTTTCGTTAAAATGTCTACATATTACATGTCCTGTATATCAAATCGTAAGGTGTTGCCTGTATAGTGAACAAGCACAGAAAATATAGGAGAGAGAAGAAAACTGAGGAGCATTCCCACCGGTTGAGGAGAATTTTTTTCTTCTGTGGTCAAGAAGAGCTACTACTTCGAGGAAGTCGAAATTAGGTTTGTGCGGCCTTTTGTGTCGCTACGGTATGAATCGTTGCTGTTGATTGGCCCATTCCAATCGACATGTATCGCGTGTCCCTTCGGTCTGAAAACTTCCTAAGTCTTGAAAATCCAAGTCACAAAATGGAAAATTAGGGCCTTGTTAAGGTTAGGTGTGAAGGCAGGCAGACGACAGCACCCTAAAGGATCATATCCAAACCTACAGGAAGAACACATCTTACTTCAATCTCCAATACGGAATGATAAAAACTTCTGGTGAGTTGATTTTAAAAAATGTGTCCGAGATAAAGAGTGGCGTGCCCAGGATTTTCGGAAGGGAGAGGAGTTACGCATGCTATTTTTGGTGGTCAGTCCTGATTTTGCCATTTTTTTCCTGTCTTTGACGTTCTTCATTCTTCTTTTTTTTTTTTAAAAAAAAAGGAATACTGGGTCAAATGGGGTTATGACCTCACCAACCCTCCCTTGGGCACGTCACTGGAGATAAATGAATAAGCATTTGATCATACTGGGAGACGAAACATTAGATGTGTTGGGAACGGAAGGGTTTTCATTGTGCATTAATTGTTTCGTGATCCAGCTGTATTCGAGAAGACTTCCTTTGTTTCGTGCCGATATATGACAAGACAGCGGAAGCTCCGCTGTGACAGGCATTTTTGCACACTTGTGAGTGCTAAGGCCTGAATCTGAACAATTTGGTGGGTTTCGGCTTTTATAAGAGCTGCAAACATGGGAGGACCAGACACGTTAGTGGTGTTTTAGGCTCGAATCAGATACGTATTCGAGAGCTGTTTGCGTCCAGTTTGCAGCCCACAATTTAAATCTCGCGTTGTCGAGTGGATTGTCCATCCCATGCATGTGTAACAGCTTCGTAAAAACACTCAAAGACACCATAGATGTTTTTATGCCTGATGAGAAGAAATGGACAAACACACATACTGAGATGGTTCCGGCACACAATGTTAATGCATGGAAACAGAGGAGTCGAGTGGTAAAAAATGTTCCGATTTCACTTTCTGATTAAAATGACAGCCTTACAGTGGCGACGATTAAAGGGATAGTTGCTTCCCATTTTTTTTTGCCTTAACATTATGGCCTCTTAATGTTAAGCCTTGTCTACCAAGAGAAAGTAAACTTTCCTTGCACCGTCCTCCCCCCCCCCCCCTGTTTTGGAACCCAATTGCCACCACTGGTCTTAAACATACAATTGTGAGGTTCTAACTATACCCCTTAAAAAAATGGTGTTGAGCCCCCCCCCCCCCCCGAAAGGAATTGCTGGATACGTGCCTGCGCTGGAGATGTTCCGAAAGTAATTCGACTATACCCGGCTTTCGGCAGAAGACGGAACATTCAGTGAACAACGAAGATTATTAGAGAAGAGATCACTGGTGTCTTGAGCTCTCGTGTGTTAAAACCCCCAAGCCTAGTTTTGATAGAAAATCCCCTGTAAAGTTTGATGAATATAGAGGTAATCCGATCTAAAAACCGGCGAGATGTCCGTAAGTAGGCCTACATGTTAATATGTTTAATATTTTTATAAACAAATGAAAGTTTAGATTTTTCCTTGTTTCGTCAAGATAATTCAAAGTACTGGTGTTGACTTTTTGTATTGGGTTTTCTCATGTTAAGAACCACTGGCGTATCAGGGAAAGTAAGGAAAGATAACCTGTTATTGTTTTCTCTCATGCATTAAAAAGTATAATAATATTTGAAATCAGTTTATCTCAATCGAACTGTAACTAAAAAGCAAAGCTAAGAATAATAAACTAAAATCACGTCTAATCGTTATACTATCATCACCCATTCTCATCTTCGCGATTAGCCAAAAGTGGCAGATACGTAAGGAAAATAAACAATATACAGGGGAATTCAAAATGAATGGTACAACTTTACACAGTTGTTACTATTTATGATAGAAAATCTGACAAGGCATCAATATAAAGAAGAACTCTGGAAGTTTTACTCACATGACTCACATTATAAAGACTCAACATGGGAACCACGTGGAATGTGGAAAAGGTCCATACGGTAATCAAGTACTTGCTATGCACGAGACAGCAAGTCGTTGTCAACGGTTTCGATGGCACCAACAATTCGCAGTTGTAACTTTGGCAAATCTTTCGGAAGGGTGAAACATATGCATTACTACCGAAACGCATGCGGAAATGTCTTTGCACCATTGTGATCAAATCAGTTCTCGACAGCTCCAACGCACAATACGGCTTCTACTGGCCATTAGCCATTTTGCGACACTGGCGATCCTGGTGGAGCATCGGCTAAGCGGAATAACCCCTGCTAAGTGGGAATAAAACTTCCAGAGTGTTTCTTTATATTGATGCCTTGTCTGATTTTCTATCAACTGTGTAAAGTTGTACCACTCATTCTGAATTACCCTATATATCTATCAATCTGTCTAACGGCGTAGTAGTGTCGCTGTGGACTTGTAATCAAGGCATTCCGAGTTCGTTCCCCGGTGGAGGCACATTGCACAGTGCTTTGGAGGTTTCGACCCAGTAGAAACTTGAGATCCAGTCCCGATTAGCCTGACGCAGCATAAAGTGAGCTTAAACTTTGGAACGCTGGGCAATTTGGCGACTGCATCTTGTGAGGCTGAATTTCTTTTAGTTGTCACTGAAGATTTATTACTAGTTTTACACATCTCGGTTGATTGATTGATTAAATTAGGTTGTTTTACGTCGCTCTTCTGCCACTTTTGGCTAATCGCGACGTTGGGGATGAGAACAATCGCGAACACATATAGACAACACAACACAATTCCTACAACATTGGCACGACTTGGAGCCTAACTCTGGCAGAATAAAACTGGGGGCTTAACTTTGGGGGAGGAGGGGAAGCAGAATTGAAAAGTATTCCATCCAATAAAAATTGTATCTACGGTTTTTTTTAAAATAACTTTTACATTTGCGAAATATTGCTCTTTATTACTTTGCTCACCAGGTTTCACAAGGTTAACAAAAGTATTCTTAAATTGTAATAAACCTGAAAATTGGGGGTGGGGGCAAGTGCCCCTTCCGCCTGCCAAGTTACGCCTATGCCTACAGAAGATTATTCTGTCTTCAGGTTCAGGCGCAAAACGCAATCACCAGTGACACTCAGTACGTGTTAGTTGGGAACGAACCAATCAACATCAACGTTTCACACCATGACAAGCTGCACAAATCTGCATTCTGTTAGTGAAATCCGCAAGTGACACATGACATGGTACTTATTAGCGTGTGCTAATAAACATATTTTTGTTTCCTAAAATAAGGAAATATTACAAGGCAAATAATCCACTTCATATTGTACATTTGCTATGAAAAAATTGGTTTTCAAATACAGGGTTTCTATAAATTACTAGTTATACAAAAGTAACCGTTAATTGTGAAGAAAATGTATGTGTGACAGAAATGGTTTATACATCAATGAATACAGCATATCTTCAAGTTTGTTGTTGCACGTTGTTAGTTTCAGACGCCGCCACAGGAGGCGTGAGTGTGATCTTATACCTTTATAAAAGTACCGACTTGGATTGGTGATGGTGGAACGATTCCTTGGCCACCTCGTCGACGTTGATGGAAAGAGGGGGGACAAACACACGTTCTTTAATGTAACTCCAGGTAGAGAAATCCAGGGTCCAATCAGGCGAATGAGGTGGCCACGGAATCGTTCCACCACGACCAATTCAAGTCGGTACTTGTGTCATAAACAAACGCTCACGGCTCCAGTGGCGGCGTCTGAAACTAACAACGTGCGACAATAAACTTGAAGATATGCTGTATTCATTGATGTATAAACCATTTCTGTTACAGATACACTTTCTTCACAATTAACGGTTCCTTTTGTATAACTAATTTATAGAAACCCTGTATATTAGGACAATAGATCATACTGAAAATTATTTCTTCTTATTCTTTCAGGTACTACGTGGAAGAGAGGTTAACATTTCGATGTCTTCTCGGAAAGCCATTCTGCCACCCCAAGACATTCCTCGGGAGAGAGGTTATCGTTCGATGTCAAAGAGGTACCCTGTGAAATGTTAAACAAGGTAAGGTGATCGCCATTTACTATTACCATAGATAAACGTATTATCTCTTGAACTGCTGTAAAACTTTTGCTCTAGAGGCGAAAGCAAAATGGTGGCAGTGGCGCCTCTCAGCGGTGACTAGTAGATCTTCTTGCGAACAGTAAATCATAGCGAAGATGGTTTGCTAATAATACGTTTATCTGTGCTATTACGATAATTGTCGAATGTTGGGATAGTACATTTAATGACGCTTCTTTGTACTTCCATGCCTCTTTCCTTACATCATCCGTTTACCTCCTCGCCTCGATTAACCTGATAAAAGAGGCGACATCAATTAAATAATTTATACTAATTGCCTCAGGCATCTTTAGGGAGGAGGGCATCGCCCCACGGCCCCTTAATCCGCTGCGCCACGGGCATAAGTGATTTGTGAATCAGTTCTGCGAAGAAGAAATCTGAATGAAACAACAATACAGACTTCTCCAATTACATTTCTCGTTCCACTCATCCCTATATCCGGTCCACTCGTTTCTCAATGAAACTCCCCCTCTTTTGCCTTAAACAGCATTAGCATTTTTTACGGCTCGTACCAATTAATGACACGCTGTTGAATGCGCATTGTTACATAACACTTCCGCGCCGTGAGCTAATCCCTCCGGCGCCATTTTACAACTAGTTCTCGCCTGATAAGAAATGTGAGCCAGAATCGTTGACATTAATTCTTCCAGTTCGTATAACTGCACGCTTTCGCATGGAGCATACGTGCACCGAATTCAAATGTTGCGATTTCAAGGTGTTTGCTTTAATAGCATGCGTAAAACGCGCGACTTCTAGATTGGGTACTAGATTGGGTACTGCGGGTATATTGTTCGTTGAGAATTGAAAGGTTACCTGGAAGACGGACGTAACAAACAGTGCGGAGGTAATCAACAAAAATTATATGACACTATTCGTGTATACTTACCTACAATAAACAATTCCGCCCCACAACCCCCAAAAGGGTTTATGGGCCCTTGAAGAACATCCGCCTGTGCCTGCAATGCCTTTCCACCTTCCGGGACATGGGTGTGGACGTACGAGCTCCACACATTCACGATCTCAGCTATTGGTGAAGGGGATGTGATCAGCACCACGCTCCAACCGTGTTAAATCCATTGCTACCTATTTTATTGGAGGCTGGGTGAACCTCAGAGCTGCCTTATGCAGGGACATGGTCTAAAAATTCCCAATTTACATCACCCACTCCGTGAATCGAACCCAGGTCTCCACGTGGCAGTGAGATGGAATTGAAAATTGTACGAACCACAAAATTATGAAAGGCTACCAGGAAAGTAACACTGAGGAAACTTTAGAAATTGACTGAAGACAAAAATCAAACAAAAATAGGCAGATAAGGGTTGAAAATAATAGAAAGTACGCTGTAGAAAGTAGGGAATGGGGAAGAATTTAGTGACAATACAATTGGAATAGCACATCGAATTAGGAAACTTCTTTGCCATTCTGAAACTTTTAAGTAAAAGCTTAGTGTGAAGAGGAGAGGCTATTTCCCTTTCGTTTAATCCTATTGTATCCAATATCTTTCGTTGTATAGAGCCGTATCCTATTAAATCAATCAGCATTTTGAAACTTCCTTTTCCCCATTTCTTGCTCATGTCACCCACAGTAATTCCAAAATCTAGCTCAGATCCACCATCTCCGGTTCAATTCTTCCCTCATCAACTGTTCTGGTAATTCCCAGTTTGTTGTTTCCATTAACTTTCAGTAACACCCTCCACTTTCACATCTGTAGAATTTCCTATTACTCTTTCTCAAGATCCATATAACCTTAAATGGACAATGTTTAGTACTTTGCGCGCCTGTTCCAAAAATCTAGGTACACTTCAAAATCCTTAAACAATTTTTGTTTACACCTTACAATCCACTGTGCTTCAGTTATTTTTGTTTATACGTCTTCAAGCTTTTTGTCACCTTGGAATTCAAACTCAATTCACCTACCTCTACTTTCTACAACAACACTCCTTCCTCAATTTCATATTTTTTTATCACTTTTCCATTTCATTATGTATGACCTTGGTTGTGTGATGCGTGTGCGCTCTGAACTCTTCAAATTCAGGAACATATCTTTCGCAAACTATAACAACATATGACAAAATGGTAAAAGAGTATAGGAGTCATTCCATGCCAAATCAGCACAGATATGTGCAATTTTCAACCTGACCATCTTCGATTTTTATGAATTTTGGGGAGTTGAAAGTATGCATGGAAAATTTTGAGTCTCGTTTGTCTTGTAATTGTCAAATTATTCAAGGTCACAGTTCGCAGAAATTGCCCTATCTGAGCTCGTAATGTAACTCTGCTCCTATTTGGCCTAGGAAACTGAAATCAAGTTAATTGTACAGGGAATTGTACAAGCTTTCCAATGATATGTAACAAGCCCACCTTTGGATAGAAATAAAATTTTGTCAGGTGATGTTGACCTTTGACCGCGAATATCTCAAAACATGTCATCGCCAAAATTCATGAAAAAATATATTTGGCACACCATGCTATATTCTAAAACACATGAGAAAATCAACCTGGGACTGCAATGGGATCAAAAGATACAAAATAATATGTGTAGCTATGTGACTGATAAAGGCCTCATTACAATGTACTAGGGTGAGTCAAAAGTACCTTTTCACCACTTATGAGATGTAAGGGAGTTACGCTGGGTGCAGTTCGTCATGATAGAAACATGTTAGGCCCACAGTTGTGGGTGTCAAGTGGAGGTCCGCCATATTGTTGGCCGTCATATTGAATTCAACTCAAACGTTTTCAATGGAAAGGGGGTGATGTGATATATCAAACCAGGCTAGACACACACAACTATAGGCCTAACATGACTCATACGAAAGACAAAATAGACACTCTCAGATTGTCATAACGAAATGATCTAAAAAAAATCCCACAATCGTCTATGTTTTACCTGGGAAGTTTGTCAAAATTTCTTTGGCTTAGTTACAAAAAAAAAAACACCTATTTTATTTTTGTTATTTAGTGTCACTTTTCTGCCACTAATGGCAGACGTACAATGGGAGGAACACTCACAATGAACACCCGTGTCCTGGCCGGGATTAAAACCAAGGACCTCTGGCGTCGTACAGCGTTGTGCTAACCACTACGCCACGGAGGTCGGCAGAAACACGCCTGTCAATAAATGTTCTGAAGAAAGAGAGGGAGAATATTAAAAAATATATATTTTACATACCCTGCAATGTAGGCAACTACACTCTTACACGAATTCCGCTGTATATCTCTCCGACCACTTCACATATTGCAAGACACACACACATACATATATCCGGCTACTGCTTGCCAAAACGCGCACTGGGTGCTGGTCAGGTCATGTGAAAAATAACCAACGGGTTGTGAAAGTTACTTGAAACTTCCGCACAGCGAAGAGCACATCACTGAAACACAACATGCGTGCCTGCTGTATCAGCCTCGTATCAAAACCAAACCAAGCTGAACATCCAGGAGGTCAACTTTCACTGGTAACCTGAGATCTTTCCCGGTAAACTGACTGCAACCAGGAAGATATTTTCCTCTCTCGGATTACGCTCGAGGACCTCGAGCGGGTAGCAAGTGCGGACGCACTCAGCTCAACCAGAAGGGGATTGAAATGAAGTTGTAGCCAGCGGCGCTTGTAGACCATTGCACATATTCACACATGAAGATAACAAGGGGTTTGATAGCAAATTTGTGGATATCAAGCTCTTGAATCTGTGTTAAACCCGGAATTCATTTTATTAAGGCTTATCGTTCATCTTTGCGCGCTCTCTCTCAAAATCATTAGTCAGTGTTAATTATGAGTGTGCTTTGTACCGATAATCATTTCCTTTTCTACTACGCCACAGTGACCTGTTACGACTGATGTTATCATGATTTGCAACGGACAGTGAAATTGCGTGTATGTGTTTGTCGGGAACTTGATTTTGCAAAGCTCATGGGCGTAACTTGGGATGGGGGGGGGGGGGTAGAAGCGAACTTGGGGCTTAACGTTGGGGGACAGAATAAAAAATCTATCCCATAAAAATATTATCACGACTATTTTGCTAAATTATTTAAATTTACGAAATCATAAAAATTACTCATTACACTGCTTCTCAGGTCCGAAGACGTTAACGAAAGTGCCATTAACTTGAAATTTTAATAAACCTGCATATTTGAGGAGGCAAGTGCCCCCTTCCACCAGTCCAATCACTCCCTCTCCGCAAACCTTATCCAGAAATGACACTGTTGGCATGGAAAAGCTGTTAAGTACTGTATATGAGCAAGCCTTAGCTATGAGTTTATGCATAGATAGGGTCATCGAAACTGGACCTAGAATTTAAAGTAGGGTCTGAACCACTATGAGGCTCCACAGGGTGTCGAAGTCGGAAAACCTCGATTACAAGGCGACGACGTTATCACTACGCCATCGTGGAAGCCTGTTAGCAGGTCTTTGATACGTCTAGGCGCCATAAGCCAGATCTCACTATTGTTTTGCTTTAACGGTAAGTGTGGTATTCTTAGACAGTTGTGCTTGCTTTGGCAAAACACTTTGGAAAACATAACCTTCAAATGGATTCTCTGTCAGTAGGTAGTTCAGATCAAAAGGTGTTGAAAACAAGAATGGCGGCAAACAAGCTGGCAGCTACTTGATACCTGGATTTTACAGAACTCCGCTTTTAGTTTAACGGTGACTTGAACTTTATTTTTCTTTTCGGGTTTGTTTACCTTGAGAGTGCAATGTAAATGGAGCAAGGAAAATGTTTTGTTAATAGAGCTGAACCAATCGTTAGGTGTTCGCGAGATACACAGAAAAAGAAACATACACATAAATAAAGCTCTGGGCAAGATCTATCTGTAACGTCCGGTGTTTGGTTACGAGCAGAGCTAGACTATCCAGCTCCAAATTAAGAAGGGGTCCAGACCACCCTCAGTCATGCAACCCGCATTGGTCGGCATAGGCATTCACTTTTCAGATGTTAGTTTTAACCCCCAACCTGAACCATGCTAATATTTTTGTAGGAAGATAAGTGGTGGCTCCCCCTTGCTACTGTCGCGAGAAAGATAGAGAAGCGTTAAGGGAGATTAGCGAAATGGTAAAAATTGTTGGCATGTAGAACAGAAGAGGTGAATCAAGATATCTAAGTGTGATGAATAGATGAAGTCATTGGTTAGTCGTGGGTGAGACGAGATGACGAAGACGGCCGATATGAAGTTCAGCTGCTGGGGGGGGTAGCAATGAATCCTGCGACCTGGGTCTTTCTGACCGATGTTTGGATAACTGGGTTACTGTAGTCCCCCAGCCCTATCCACATCCTGACCACAGATTCTTCCAGAAGGTCTTCCAGTTTACTGCATATCCAAATTTTGATGGAGCAGCAGGAAGCAAACTGTGCATCTGCATCCACTTGCAATACTAGTGCTGAATTATTACAGTACAGCATATTTATGACCACTGCAATCATCTTTATTGTAGCCTAGGTAGATTTAGAGATATAATTTTTAAAGAGTTACTATTGGTAAATTTCGAATAATAATTTCAGTCTAAAACTCAGTGCAATAAACATTAGTTTCAGATCAGACTGATCTCGATTTACGCTGTTAGAAAATGCTTTATTTCCAGCGCCATCTCTATGTCTATCAGGATCCTACATTTCATCTCGCAGCACTCGTGGATATTACGATGACTTCGATTATGACATGCACGCGAAGGTCAGGGATATAATAAAACAGCCACTAATCACCTCAATTCATTGTGTGCTGTCTCAGTATAGCTATCAACATTGCTATCATTACAAAGCCACACAACACGGTAAGTGTCATATTCGTGGAGCAATTAAACCATGTCCCCTCGCGTAAAACGCACGACACTGCGCGATTGCGTAACAATACTACAAACGTCGTTGATTACATTTCTAAAAATGTAAGTATTTTTGCGCGTGAGAGGTGATAAAATTTTGTTGATGTACGTAAGAACTATCAGAAGCAACTCGCAGGATTCCTCAATTCGCAAGGTGCCTCATTTGTTCGCTAACGCGGAGGGTGATGTTATTTTCTAACATCTCTGAGTGTTCTGCATTTGCAACTTGGAAGCGAGTCGCAACTCTCCAAGCATCCAATCAACAAGTGAGCCGGTGACGTCATCTCAAGCCAGCACACATCGCTAATCCTCTTGCTACTGTTTCTTAGAGTGTTTCCTTTAATAGAACGAATATTAATGATCAATCGGTTCATTGAACTCTCCAGCCTAACTATTGCCTATTTTGGGGCCTGCTCGAAAAGGTTCTTGAAGAACGAATGGTGGCAGTGTTTAGAACTGAGTGAAGGAAACTACGCGTATATACTGTAGTGTGGATACTTATTGTATTGAATCTTATATTCTCTAGTTTACCCCGCGTCTGTGCCAGTGGGCTGTAAGCAGTGGCGTATACTCAGTCCAAGATCTGGGCTCTCTCACTATGTCACGTGGTCGTAGGCTATGCATAGAAATAAGTTTACTAACTCCTAAGATATCAAGTTGCCAAATCATATGAAATCAGGTTTGCCAAATCATATGAAATCAGGTTTGCCAAATCATATGAAATCAGGTTTGCCAAATCATATGAAATCAGGTTTGCCAACTCATAGAAAATCAGGTTGCCAACTCATAGAAAATCAGGTTGCCAACTCATAGAAAATCAGGTTGCCAACTCATAGGAAATCAGGTTGCCAACTCATAGGAAATCAGGTTGCCAACTCCATAATCACCCTCATCATTTCACGGATATGAATAATTTTATTTACAATTTCTAATCGATTTTCCTCCTGCATTTTATTCTGTAGACTTCAGGCTTCGCAGATAGCCTAGGTAGCCTAGAATATACGCTCCTGGCTGTAAGGGCTGATCCTTTCTGAAGACACAAAAATGTCAGCCTCTCTTCCACGTAGTACAACCTGGACTAACGAGGCTCTGGCGTCTCGACTTACAGCTACTTTAATGATCTGTGGGGCACGTGTTGTGGCCATTCCATCTGTGTTTGTAATTGTCTTCTCAGCATCATTTTACCACCTTTCATCCTCATCTTCGCGATTAGCCAAAAGTGGCAGAAAAGTGAGTAAAATTAACCAATCACGTCTTAGGTGGTCTCACAGTGAGCCATTTAAGTCTCGTTCTTCACCGCTAGGGGAGCCAAGTGTCAATTATACATGGACTGACAGCCGGAGAAACGTAACAATCCGCTCAAACTGATAGAGAACCCAGGATAAATAGCCACGAGAACGGAAACTGACTTTGCCCAATCATTTACCATTTCCGGCGTTCAACGTACACGTCTTCCTACTGATAACGCCCACAATAGACACGGATAACGTCAGAGCTTCATTCCAATTGCATCTAAACTCAACCAACAAAGAAGTGCACAGACATTCGCATCACACTCTAGGGGTTACCCAACTGGTCTGAATCGACAAACAGTACTTGGCTAAACCATAAAACCTGTTGTCCATTCGACGTGAGGAAAGCATGGGTGGAGGAACTGAAATGGATGTTCAGGCATGCTAGAAAGAGAGAAAAAAATACGGCGGTGGGAGAATAGGAAGTTGGAAAAAAAATCCTCCCCGATACTGCCTACGGATGACTTGACATGGGCTCCCGAGGTCGTTAAACCAGAGTCCGACTGCCCGCAGGTGGCCGACCGTGGCTGAGCGAAACCTTGCTGCAGCGGAGGTTGTCCTGCACACGATTTCCCAATATGCAATCCGTGGGTTACTTCCCTGATACCTCTTCTGATTTATCGAGTCGTCATGGTGCCTGGTCACACCACATTAACAATCTGCTGGTCCTTTTAAAGTTGGTCTCTCGTTCGGTCACACCTCCAGTAGAACGTCCTTGTCCTTAGTAAGGACTGCGAGTTAGGAACAGTTATCACCAGTATTCATACTGATGTTCCTTCCTAGAAATACCTTCTGAACTCTTGTCAAAGGTCTCATGTCTCCGAGCTTATTTAAGCCGCCATTGAAACTTTGTCGTAGCTTGGCTCCTGAAAATCGTTCACACAAGGCTACTACTAGCATGGTTCAGGTTGGGGGTTAAAACTAACAATCTGAAAAGTGAATGCCTATTAGCAAAAATTTGAACTAAAAACCTGAAAATTGAATGCTTGTGCCATCTAGTAGCAAAAACCTGAAGTATATTTCTTTTAATTTTATTTATTTATTTTATTTTATTTTACAAAGTACATGTAGTAGACCTTTGGTTTTTGCAGCGTGATATTCATGGCTTAAACAAGAATACCGAAAACAAGGCAACGAGCCAAAACACAATCAATACCACATTTTATGTAACAATATGGACTCTAGAAGGAAAATATGTAATGTAACTCAAATATTGAGTTTTGTTTGAAGTCCGCTTTAGACACAGATAGGTTGATCGGGACTGGACCTACAGTTTAAAGTGGGACACGAAACACTATGTGCTCCACCGGGAATCGAACCCGGGCCCCTTCACTGCAAGGCGACGGACGACTGTACCACAACGACATTGGGGATACGTAAAAATATGTAACATCAGTTACAACACCGTAATTAGCCTACATCTTCAATTTTGCAGCATACAAATAATATACATACATAATATACATACATATAATCTTGGCAGTACAGGGGTTGTATTACACCAATTATGGCAGTTACTATATTGGCAAAGACATCTGCAGAATAAAAACTAAACACATGTACAGTACTAGGTGTGCAAAACTTCCTCTTCGAGTATTAATCATCATGGAACCAGCAATGTTTCGACAAATTTTTACATTTTTTTTTTACAAATTTTATCATTATACAATGGAGCTCTGGGTGACAACTGCAGTCTCTTATCTTATGGGCATGGTTATCTATGAGGATATAGCTTTTCTGTGTTGACCAAATGGTGATGAGCATCTACATATATGGTAGCGTAGTGGTAATGTCGCCGCTTTGTAATCAAGGGATTCCGGGTTCAATACCCGGTGGAGGCACATTGCACAGTGGTTCGGATCCCACAGTAGGTCCAGTCCTGATTAGCTTATTTGTGCATAAAGTGGACTTAAAACACTACAACTTTAAAAAAAAAGTCCAATGCGTGATGAAGATTTGCGTAGGAGATACTTGCGTAAGTAAAGAAGCAGAAGACGCCGTTGCCGAGAGCCGGAAAATACGGGATGGGAGTCGATGCACCGACCACACCTATAACACAATGAAAAACTGGTCTGGTAAGCCTTGGTCCTCACCGGGCTGTAACAGGAGTTTTAGCTGTTCTAGTTGGCGTGGGACGACATGACTGCCGTCTCTAGACATGTGCCTATCCACTGAATTTTATCTTCTACGATGGATCCGAAATAGAGTTGAAATGTAGGAGGTCACCGGTTGCATCACGTGTACCAGGAAGAGGACAATCCGTTGCTATGGAGTTGGATCACTTGGAATAATGTTCTCGTCATTGTAGTCAACAGCTGGACCAGCACTCACATTCGGCATGCCATATGCATTTTGTAAGATTGTGGAGCATAGGTGGGATCTGAGTAAGGATGGACAATATCTCAAGAAAATATCGTCACAGACGATACGATATTTTTTCAGTTTCGTGATATCGGCGATATATCGTGACGATATATCGTCGACACGATATATATCGTCAAAATATCGTGACGATATATCGTCTAGTTCAGTGGTTCCCAAAGTGTGGCGCCGCGGCGTCCTGGGGAACCGTGGCTGGCTTACAGGGGCGCCATGAAATGTTCAAATATGTTCACTGAAACGATATGATTGTTCCAAATATGTGCTTATTTAGTACTTTTTACACATAAAATGTCTCTGAATTAGAAATATGTGTTTATTTTTTTAACTTAAGGCAAGGAACCTAACCACGCTAACTGAGCGTTTCAAGTGTTAGATAGGCCTACATTCTGACGTCGGCGCCGTGAAACGAAAAAGGTTGGGAACCCCTGGTCTAGTTGATATCTCCTGAACAATATTTTCTTTCAATGTCGAAGTTTATTCTCTGCCTAAATACGCATTTCACTGCAAGCTCTGTAGGATCCACTAAATTTAATATAATCTATAGCTATCATCTGATATCTCCTTCTTCCTCGGACCCTTTCCCTGTTAACCATTGCCTTTAGCAAGCAATTTCTTGTTAGCTAGTGTCTTAAGATCAATTCCTTCTCCTCTTCTTGATGTATATCTTTAAAATGGATATCTTATGAGTAAAAAATAATGAATCTCTCCCCACAATCTCAACAATGGTTTAGGATGAATGTGTACTGAATACCAGCACCAGTTAGTGGCTAAATTTCAAGTAGGGTTAACCAGAAAAAAGGGAGCAGACAGCGTGGCAACACTGTTTTAAGGCCAAGCACCGACTACCACAGTGTCAAAAAGGATGTCACAGTCGCCACACAAGTTTCAACTCTAGGTGAAAAGGTGTAATTTCTTAGACGCATAAGCTGATAAACTGTGCAGAAGTATGATACATTACCCTCCTTTCCGGAACAATGATACAATAAATCGCTTGCACCAAAAACCGATGGCATGACACATCCGGTCAATCGACCAACTCCTGGAAATTGCCATCGTTTAATTTCAAATTACAACAAACAGAAAAGCTTAGATGGTTACAGGTTAATTAAATACTACTCCAGCAGAATAACTGCTGAAGAAAAAATTAACCCGAAAAGTAGTGTAAAAAAACAGATCATAACTTCAAGTTTTAATCGTTTTGACCCCGCAGGGGTTGCTATGTCAAAAGAAAGTGGAAAAAAAGTACGATGTTGCAATAATATAATTTATTGAATAATTTTCCTGGACGTTGACGTAGAAATCGAAAATATCAAAAAAAGTGGTTCTCTAGAAATATCCTTTCTCAATGATCAGATAGAATTTGCAAATTTTCTGTCGACTGGTTCAAGAGATAATCGCGACCAAAATTACGCCACAGACTGGACGAGAAAAATGCTCAAAATTCTAGCACGGTATAAGATCACCTTAATACAAGACATCAGGTTCCGAAAGGGCTAGACTCTACTTTACGTCCTTATTGCCTTTTGGTGGTAACCGATGGGAGTTAACAACACTGCAGGCTCGTCTTTGTGTCCGCGTTGGGAATGCATGTGTTTTGCTCGTTTGCGTTCTGTGTAGTGATTGCTTGCTCCTTTGCGTTCGCGGTGCGTTGCGCATGTGTATGGTGCACGTTTATCCCCAGTAATAATTTAGTGCATAGTTCAGAACTGTGCTTGCAGACAGCCGGCATCTCTTCGGGTAAGTACCTTTTTCTTTTTACACTTTCTGTTCACGATAGCCCCACTAACCATTCACGGGTAGCCCCACTAACCATTCACGTTAGCTCCAAAAACCATGCACGGGTAGTCCCACGAACCATTCACGGGGACGAGGTATGCCTACGAGGTTAGGTTAGGTTCCATTAGCACTCATTTCAACCCTAAATATGTGCTTCATCATGGAAAAATTTCCTCAGTACGTTCAATTACGCATATCCGGACAACATCGGTTTTATCGATTTCCTCCTCCAGGTAATTTTTCCTAGCTTTGGGATTTACGTTGTTGAATTCCTTATACAATAACCTTTCCAACGATATATGACATGTATTCGTTAGGAAAAGTACGTACTTTTATCTCAGAAAGTTTTAAAAATTTAAAAGATAATAGTCTTTCATGCGAGATGCCACACAAAGCAAATTTTTGGCTAAATTTTCCTTATAAATTCAAATATTTTCTTGAGGGAGGTGTGTAACAGTTAATAACAAAACAAAATAACTATACATTCTGGTATATTGAATGCACACAATGTGCAAAAGTAAAGAAAAATTGCTGTGCTGGATATTCACCCCTCTGGTGTCTCGAGTAGAAGTATCTCCTCACGGCTATATTACTGGTTTTATTATTATTACTCGTGGTATACATCTGTATATAGCCCCTTTCCAATTATCTTCCAACGAAAGACTGTCCACTCTTTTTCTGTAGCCATGACTCGATAAAATAATCAGAGGGGGAAAATTATCATTGCTTATTCACTTTTGTCTCATACCAACTGGCGGTACGCATCAGAAAAAACTTTCTCTCCACATACGCACGTGAATGAGTGTGGCTCTTCTATCATGACCATCTACGGCAATCTGACTCCACAAGAGAATTTCACCTTGACTTATTTTATATCCTAAGACCCGATTCTGTCACAATCTACTTATTTATTGTCTACACCAGGAGGCAAAAAGTGTGAAATATTTTGAAAAGTGAAATTATCAAGAAGTGATTTTCAACCTCGTAGAGATCTCTACACTTGTCGGGGATTCTCCATGATCAGATCCTGGACAGGAAAGTATACCAGCGTCATTTTTGAAGGGGCTGGTGGGCTCAAGCCTGGTTTCAAAATACCCATCGAGCTCAAAACACTACTGAGGTCTTGATTAAAATTGCTATTTTGTCGAGACCTAAAATTATAGTGACTTTCCCCTGATATTTTGCAAGGAAAGCAAAGTGTGAAGTCCAGTAATACAATTGTTGCTCTGTAATCAATGGATCCCAGGTTTGATACCCAATCGGGACACATTACTTCGAACCCAACTTTAAACTGTAAGTACAGTCCCGATTAGCCCAAACTGAACTTAAAACTTATAGTTTTTAGTCCTTTATTTTTTTTATTAATAAAAATCAACACAAGATGGCAGAGTAAAAAATAGTTTTTGAATTATGAAGTTGCGCATACTTTACTAATGATTGCTGAAACTTTTCTATCAAGAAAATGTCAGCATTTGGTGGTATAAAAAAATAATGTTGGAGGAGGGAGAGCCTTAGTTGTGGGGTTGTGCAAGAGCTTTATATAGCGGATAGTCGTGTGGGCACTCGATGATTAAATGATTAGAAATTTGGGTAAATTTCTCGTAAGGGAAGACGGATGAAATTTATTCCTTCTTTACATTTCAATATTCCTACTTACGTATTCTGCATTGAGAAACATTGTTGAAGGTGGCATTTCGCTTATTTCGCCGAAAGAAGCTATATTTGCGACATATCGAGTAAGTTTTCTTGGTTGTTTCTTCCCTTCCGTAACACGCGAAATGACCGTCACAGTTTCACCACCGTAGTCACTATGCAATGTTTCCACCCCACCACGCTAAGAAAGTGCAAGATAAGCGAAATTGAGTGTACCGCGATCGGCACAATTGCTCATTATTTACCGGTGAGGAGGAATGTCAGAAATGTGAAATTCGTTATTCTTACTATTTTTGGTCTCCTAATAGTGAATGTGAAGTTGAAGTTTGGAACTAATTTGGGGCCAGGTGACTCCGGCCAATTTCTAACTTGCCTTTAACACGGACTCTATAGAGAAAGCCGAGTAGCCGGAGCGGAGCGGAGACGGGGCCGCGGTAGTGGAAGGGGGCGGTAGGCCAATTTTTCCAGGGGCGGAGCCCGGAAACTGTGGGAAATTTGGACCCAAAAATTATTGCAAACAATAATATTTCTTGAGTTTAAATTTCCCACAGATTCCGGGCTCCGCCCTGCACCACGCATCCTGCACACGTCATTTTCAAAACGTTGAGCACGTTCAACTGAACGTACGTATTTAAACGTGTGACCAGTTACATAAACGCGTGTTTGGAAACACTGGTCCGGATTACGTCATCACACACAGGCTACATCCACCTGTAAGTAAACGGATGGACGAGCTCTCGTGCATCGGTCACACATTTATATCGAAAAATATATGATTTACCGGCAAAATTCAATGAACGATGCGAGAAAACACTTCCCCGAACTTCCAGAAGTATAAAGAAACTAATTTACCGAAATTTGGTTTATTATTCCACGTTTCGAACAATTTCACATTAGTCATCCATTTTGTTCTGTAGAATACTCTTGAAAAAGACATGCCTAATGTGTCGAAATTTTGAGTAATAAAAAAGGATTTAGTAACTGGAAAGACAATCAGTTTTAATCGATGCAATGGCTGTGGAAACAATTCTCAAAGAAACGTCGATACCTTAATGAAGATTTGAATTCCACGGCCTATTCGTTCTTTTAGATCAAATGAAATGGCATCAAACTTGGATTCCTGTGCCAATTAGATTTCCCAGTGATTGCCTTGTGCAAATTTTACGAAGATGCTCACCCCATCTACCAAGAGGCGAAACAAAAAAGTGAAATGCAAACTGGAAAAACCTGACCGTAAATCACGTGCTGTCAAACACAGAGCAAATGCAAACAGTGCACCTGTTTCACTGGAGGCCGTTTCTCCCTGAAGAATCCACGTCACGCGGTAAGGTTGAAGAATCAAATGCCGTCGAACGTATGCCGAAACAGAATGGATTTACTCAGTATTTTCAAATTGTTTGTGTCAGGTCACTCTTGGAGTATTAACCCTTGGTCACATGGGCTGTTTCTCACGGCATTAGCTACAGAGTGTAGGCCCGGTCAGGTAGAGTGAAATTATTTCTATAACCTCTCTGGTTTTATGCATTTGCAGTTTGGGAACGAGCCGTAACTCCCAAAACAAGCATTCATCAAAATTAATTCCCCCGCTCAGAAAATTTTCCTGCCACACCTATTTTTCTAGGGCAGCCACGCTCTATCGTTATATAAATAATTGTTTGTGTACGGTTTATTACGTGCTTATAGAACGCTGGTGCTTCCAATTAAGCAACCAATCTGATTTCTCCTGATTCCACGAATTGTTTAGGCATACTTAAAAATATCCAAAATAACTTAAATCCTATCCTAAACAAAGTAATGCATAAATAACGTAGTCAAATAGTTCAATCAAATATAGTTAATATGCACTATTCATTATTGCCGGCCCCCCGTGGCGAAATGGTTATATAGCGCGCTACGACGCAAGGGGTCCCGGGTTCGATTCCCGGCCTGGGCTTGGGTGTTCTTTGTGAGCGCCCCGTCATGAACTTCATCAGTCATCCTCGCCAATCAGTGGATCGTTTAATTTATCGAATCAAATCATGAAGTGAAAATATCACTTTAAATAAAACAATATAAATTCATAAAAGCGTTAAAAATTCAATGAAAAGTACACAAAAAGAGCATTTTAGATAGAGATTATGTTGGATTTCATTAAAAATTTGCCACTTTGATAGAGGTCAAATAAGATTGGTTGATTTTATTTTACTTCGCTTCTCTGCTACTTTTGGCTAATCGCGAAGATGAAGATGTTGAAATTGATGAAGAGGCATTAACAAAGATCATCCATGCCCAGCCCGGGGTTCGAACTCGATAAAGTAAGAGTTTAATGTTGAGGACACCCAGTTTTGGAATAGATATATTGAACGTTGCACCTATGGACATAGGAAATGAAAATGGTAATTTATAAATTTTTATTATCGTTCCATAATTCTTGGATTTAACGTTCAACATGTTCTGCATATTGCTGTTGGTCAATAATACGAAATATTAATGTGATATAATGTTTACATGGCAGTGGCGGCGATTGGGTTCCAAAAACTGGGGGGGGGGGGACAGTTTACTTACCTTGGTAGATAAGGTTTAGCATAGTGCGGGAGGAAAAGTGGCAAAAAAGTGGGGTTAACTCCCCCCTCGCCCCCTTATCGCCGCCACTGTTACATGGCCATTATATGGCACACCTGTACGTCAAACTAAAGAATAAAAATCTGTATTTTTCATAAAATCATGGTTATGTACCCGTTCCGTTGTATATTGTGTAGGCCTTGCACCAACCTAGGACTAGTCAGTAATACGCGTACTTGGATAAACGCAGATAAGAATAAGGAGGGGTTGATGTTTTGTGTTCTCCACACACAACGGCGGAATCACCTTTTCGCACAAAAAAAAATGTGCATGTACATGACTACACAAATAAAATAAAAGACAAAGAGGTAAGAAACGGGAAAAAGGAATGCCGTTCCTCGCAAGACAAGTCAAAATACAAATGCCAAACATTTCGTACACAGCGTAGCCAGACAATGATGGAAGCGATCAGGAAAACACGCGGTGAGACATGAGAAAGCGGCAGATCGCTTCACACCCCTTCCACAGAACAAAGGCGTGTTATCGCATTGTCGACGCTCGTGTTGTTCATCGGTTTCACCAATGCCGCGTCGTGTTGCGTACCTCTGCGCTCTCGGCGATACAAGACGGAGTGGATCAAACGGCTTGCTTGTTACTAACACCTACACCGCGTGTTACCGTTACGGATGTGTGTACAGGCGACACGATAGCATCGGAATTGATTGCGAACCGGTGACTTTTGGATATCGCCTATTGTGTTTGGCGGGAGGGGTAACACGCCGAATCTCCGTTCGCACATTTCGCGTCGTTGTGCCTAACTGTCCCCTCCAGATAGGCATCTCTTGCGAAACTCTCGTGTGCGACATGTTTGCTAGGCTGAACAGATTATGCAACCGGAAGTTCTTGGATCCACATATACAGTAAACGAATTTGACACTTCTATGTAATTGATACAACGCAATTTTGATTCACCTACTCTAATAGTTTTGAAACATTTATTAGAAAAGTTTTAGCTTTCACCAAGAAAAATTAGACTAATAACATGAGGTAATAGAAAATTCTACTTAAACACAATTGAAAAATGTTCGAGTTGCTACTTGGACAAACATGTTGCATGAAGAAGGGAATTGCAGCACTACTGAGGCGGGTGCACACCATGGGCATATTCGCCAAGTAGGCAAAAGTCGGATATTGTCCAGTGAATGGTGTAATACAGAACATGAACATATTCAGAAAATAGGCAAAATTTCGATATTGTCCAGTGAATGATGTAATACAAACATGAACATATTCAGAAAATAGGCAAATTTTGTGTCCAGTGAATGATGTAATACAAACCATGAACATATTCAGAAAGTAGGCAAAATGTACATATTGTCCAGAGAATGATGTAATACAAACCATGAACATATTCAAAAAGTAGGCAAAATTTTGATATTGCCCAGTGAATGCTGTAATACAAACCATGAACATATTCAGAAAATAGGCAAAATTTACATATTGTCCAGTGAATGGTGTAATACAAACCATGAACATATTCAGAAAATAGGCAAAATTTACATATTGTCCAGTGAATGGTGTAATACAAACCATGAACATATTCAGAAAATAGGCAAATTTTGTGTCCAGTGAATGATGTAATACAAACCATGAACATATTCAGAAAGTAGGCAAAATGTACATATTGTCCAGAGAATGATGTAATACAAACCATGAACATATTCAAAAAGTAGGCAAAATTTTGATATTGCCCAGTGAATGCTGTAATACAAACCATGAACATATTCAGAAAATAGGCAAAATTTACATATTGTCCAGTGAATGGTGTAATACAAACATGAACATATTCAGAAAATAGGCAAAATTTGAATATTGTCCAGTGAATAGTGTAATACCATCAAATTGTCTGCAACAATACACACTTAGCCAATCTCCGTGGCAGGTCCTAGGTTTGAATCCTATCATTCTCTTTTCGGCGATTAAGTGACGTCAAAAAGTACGTGTGGTAGCCAACACTGTTGCTTTGTAATCGAAAGGTCTTGTACCCTTGTAAGCAGTTTCGATCCCCCTTTAAATTGTAGAGCCAGTCTCGATTAGCCTAAATAGTAAAACGGGGACTCATCAGTGTCCTACATAGCCAGTACCATAATTGATTAAACAAGATTAATTTCATCGGATGGGGGGCTAGCCTTATTGCTTCCCTAGCTTCTCTTAAGATCTGCTCATTGGTCGGCACTTTAGATATTTGTAACAGTCGATTGCATGACTGCACCGCTATTTATCATCTTTTTAATAGGTGTCAACACTTTGGATTGTTGAGTGCACAGTAAGTACATATCACGTCGAGAATGCCAGCTAACGTGGTGGGTAATCATGTGATCATTCAGTGGATTGAATCTACTTCGAACTGTATTTATCGTATTTAGCCTATGTGTATAAAGTGCATTTTTGGTGCAGAAGGTCTTTTGGTGCCAGGGTGTTGAAGGATTCCCGATTGGTTGTTTCTGGATGACAAGCTTGCGTTGTTAGCGTGATGGTGTAACGGGGAATTCTGAGAACTTCAATAGGTCGGTTATTTCCTGCTATTATTTCCTCATCTTGCCAGACGACCTTGTAGTTGGCGAGAGGAATCATTATTTGCAGATCCTCAGAGTACTGAGGATATAGCAATAGTAGTAGCCGTTATAATAATAATAATGAATTTGCAATAAAACTGCTTCGCATTATTTCATAATAGTTATTATTATGAAATAATAATAATAATCATAACAGTATTATTGTTATTATTCTACTTTTCAAGTTTTGTCAGTCTGCTGACCCCCTCCCGCTACAAACCTTTTAGGCAACGGCTATGAATATCGCATCCACCGATTCGTCTCTTGTTGACTAAAGAATTATCATAAGGTTTTTGTCCCGTGAAGACCAATAAGATATCCAGCCCACTGTGGCACGGTCTCGAGCTTACCATCTTAGTGGTAGACAACTTCCGACTGTGAAGGATCTGCATTTGTTTGGTAAAATTGAATAACAAGAGACAGAGAATGAATGGGTGTGTGGTGGGAGCAAGGAGGGCGGGACATTATTTTTTTTAAATTACTCTTCTCTTTGATGACAGTGGCATCAGAATTCAGAACCACTGACAAGTATTAGATTTATTCTTACTTAGAGCCTCCCAGATGGCGTAGTGGGAATGCCGTCGCCTCGTAATGAAGGGGTCCCGGGTTTGATTCCCGGTGGAGACACATTGCATAGTGGCTTGGATCCCACTTTAAACTGTAAGTCCAGGCCAGCATAAAGTGGACTTAAAATAAGAACTAAATAAAAACTTATTATTACTTAGATTGTAATTTCAAGTACAATCTTGTGCTCAATAGGTGGCAGGCTCAAACCTTAATATATAAATTCCATGTTAAATACATTAAGTGGATGTGAATACAAATCATAGCTCTGTGTATTATAACAATTCTTTGTGTTTAGAAGTGTGTCATGCTTTTGCATGATTCTTTATGCACTTTACACCTATAATAAAAGTTTACTTAAAATACCGCGATAAAATAGTAGTAAAAATTAGGAATAATTATCGTAATATATTTTTGTTTCTAAAACCAATTCACTAAATTCTTTAAAACTGCTCAGCTCTGACGTATCCTGTAATATGTTAGCAGTATGAATTTGTTAACGTACTGTTATATGCTTGTATTGCTGGGTAAATGCTTCTGGGAATGCAGCTGTGTGTCCACTGTCAAACTTTTCCGGTGGAAGCGCCGATGAGAATTTAGTGATAAGAAAATTTCGCCTAAATCAAAAATGCATTACAATGTCTTTTTAAGGCAGAATTAAGCGCAATCATATCACTCGGTGTTCGCCCGTAAACCAAAATATCAATATTTTTTTTCCCCTCAAAAATGATGGTAGACCAGTGACACAGTTGGGTCACGAAAGTAGACTACATCCCGAAGCGGAATTTGCTACAGTAACCAACATGTAATATTACATACCTTAGGCCCGAATTATTATTCACCTAATAAACTTTCACACAAAAAGCTTATATCAGGATGACATCAACCCACAATTGCACTTCAAAATCGCAAACTTGGAGGGAAGAGGAGGGAAGAAAATTCAATTTACCATTCAGCCTGGCAAGATAAAGACAAAGAAGAAATTATATGTTGGAAAAAGAAGCAATGGTTAGAGCGAGGCATGCCACTTTTAAGCAGCAATGACCATCATTACGCAAGAATCTGGGACAGGATTCCACCCCTTTGGTTTCGATGCCTGCAGAGCAAGCTTTCATTTCTTCCGCAGCGCCATCTTGTGCTGATGATGGTGGTTGCGTGAACGAATTAAAAAGCAAAGACCGCAACCAATCATTACGCACGTTTCTTTGTTTGTCGTGAGTGATAAAGAATCGGAGGAAGTTCTGGTCAATGGAGCAGCCGTTAAGATTCATTTGCTTAATTGTTTTCTCCTGGAATGGAGGCGTTTGTTGAGTCAACGACCATACTTTTTACATAACAGGCAAGGCTTGAAGACTCATGTCGATCTTTCAACGTAAGTGTTGTCTGTGACTTGCTGATATACCCAATATAAGATTATCACCCACATTACACTGGGAATGCCTAGATAACCGCTACCATTTCATACATACAGAACTCTAAATCCATCAGATTAAGGTTGATGCACTTTCGGTGCATGAGTTGACACAGTTATAAGTGTGATCGTGCCTGATCTGTTCAACTGATGTATTTTAGTAAATCACACGGAACAGCACCTACAAAAGTACCCCTTGATGTATTTATGTGCATTTTGATGCATCAAAAAATCACCCTAGCAATGCATGCAATGTAATGTATTGCTGTGGTGCACTGTAATGTATTGTTCAAGGCAAAAACATGATACATATTTGTGTCAACAGACACATTTTGGGTTGTGTGTGTGTTAATTCTACACGTAGAAAAATCTGTCAACTAATATTTTGCTCTAAGTTTTGTCTCAAAATACAACTAGTTTAGAAAAGAGCATTTATGACAATCGCAGATACTAATATTGTGCTCACATGTTAACTGTTTTTTTTAACAGTGACCACAGTAAAAACAGTTGAATAATTCTGTTTTTCAGCCATAACAGTTATACACCTACGAGGGAAAGACAATCAAATCCCAACGTGGGCACTCTGCGACTCGTTATACGTGGAGGAATCAAAAAGTAATGCCTCCTCGTATATTTTTTTGTAATGTGTTGATGTGTTATTACTATGTGATATATTAGACTTTCACTAACACTTGTGTACTTTATGTTTCAGATTGACTGAAGGAAGCCATGGATTTGATGCATAAACAGAGCTGTGATTGAGTTCTTGGCAAAAGAGGGTTGCCCCTTGTAGAAATGCATAGGAGGTTAACAAATGTCTATGGGGACACTGTAGTGGACGTGAGCAATGTCAGATGTTGGGTGAAGAGGTTCAACGAAGGATATTGCAAATAAACCGCCCAGCGGACGTCAATGAACATCACTGACGGAGGACAAGAAACGCCGGGCAGATGAATTGATTCGTCAGGATCGGCGGATCACAATCGAGGAGTTGGCAGCCGTACTTAACGTGTCTTATGGGTCTTCTCAGGTCTTAGTCTGTGACTTAGGATACCACAAAGTGTGTGCTAAGTGGGTTCCCAAAGAACTGACCGCAGACATGCGCACTAGGCGTGAGGAAGTGTCGCAAGAGCTCCTGGCCACGTTTGAAGCACATCAGAACGACTTTTTCAAAGATTGGGTTACTGGATATGAAACATGGGCGTATATGTATGACCCAGAGAGTCAAATGCAATCGATGCAATGGCGCCATAGTGGTTCTCCACGTCCCAAAAAAATTCAAGTTTGCAAGATCAACGCAGAAAGTGATGACATGGTGCAGACAACAAACTCCAGAGTTTTGCCAACATGGATTTGACACTTGGGTTCAACGTTGGCGTAGATGCATTGAACTGAACGGTGATTATGTGGAACGGTAGGCATATGTAGAAGGGGCTTCAGGCTTCACTATGATGTATAGTTTATCTTGATTGATGCATTATTATAGATCTGGGATGGCAGGAGGCATTACTTTTTGATACCCCGTAGCATTTTTTTTTATCAAATATGACCATTTGATTGTAATTTTAACGAAAAATATTTGCAATATTCTCACTGTTGGTCATCAATACTCTATGTTGGTCTTCAGGCTATTCTTAAAAGTTTGTCTAAATTTTGCACAAGTGGATTTGGTTGTATTTTTCTATTTAACATTACTTCTCCAACATCTTTGGTTAATTATTCTGGTGAGGATGAATGATAATTAAAAGGAGTGAGATGAAGATATGATCACAAAGGATGACCGTCAGCATGATATAGTCCGAACTTTTCTACCACTTTTGGCTAATCGGGAAGACGAGGGTGAGTGATGATATGATGAAGTTGATTGATTGATTTGTTGTTTTAAGTCCACTTTATGCACAGTAAGGCTAGTCGGGACTGGGCCTAGAGTATCGGGTATCGAACATGAAGTTGATGTAGGGACACTCGCAAAGAACACCCATGCCCAGGCAAGGATTCGAACCCGGGACCCTTGGCATCTTGTGCCACTCCGCCACGGAGATCGGCAGGCAGTCCTTTGAGCCGTAAAGTGTGTGGAGCGGTTTGCTTTCTATTGAGTAACAAATGGCCTGTCTACACCTTTTTGTTTACTTTGGATATCAGACTCCATTACTATTCATATGCAAGCAGCTAGAGTCTGATTACTTTCATAACATCTCCAGCTGATCGCGCATGCCTAGCCAGCGAGTCTACCAGCAGTGTAGAGCCTGAGCAAGACGGGTAGCAATAGGTGCTGGATTGAGATGACGTCATCGGCCCAGTTGCTGATTTGAAGCTTCCGAAGTTATGACTCGCTTTTGGGCTGCAAATGCAAAACAACAAGAGACGTTAAGAAAATAACCTCGCTCTACCAAAGACTTGCTGAATATTCAAGAATCGAACCTGGGACTGCTCGCCTTTTCAAAGGACAAAGACGCGTTCCAGTAACGAGCGAAACAATAACAGCGATCCTTACCGAGTAACTGGTGTTTGGCCACGACCGCCCTTCCGCCTCACGCAAGAAACATAAAAGAAAACACTTAATTTTTTTTTTCCGGAGAGAAATTTGCATGCGCGTTAACAACAGCTGAGAGCATTATAACGGGGATCATAACAGCTTTTAAAAAATCGTCTGGATGTGGAATATTATATATTCACAAATATGCTCTAAAATGTTAGCAGTATTGCCCTTGCACACGCAGACGGTCACGCAATATGAACTTGGTGCGTGGTGAAAATAGCTTCCACACGTGGCACGACGATTATGCGCAGCAACAGAAAGAAACGCACAATGTCGAACTCTCCGAAAACTATATTACTAGTTGACGAATACAAAATTCAAGTCTGTGATAAAAACAGTCCCGGTGGAGGCACAAGTGGTTCGGATCCCACTTTAAACTGTAGGTCCAGTCCCGATTAGCCTTCCTGTGCACAAAGTGGACTTAAAACCAACACAGTTAAAGTCGATTTTATCCTCGTATAGATGGGACTGGACCTACAGTTTAAAGTAGGATCCAAACCGATATGTGCCACCACCGAGGATCGAACCCGCACAAATTACAAGGCAATTACCTTATCACTACGCCATCTGTGGCGAGCTAAGTAATTATGTAACACTAGATGGCAGCACAATGCGGTTATTTTGTAATATTTTTTAAGTTATCTTTCATCGCTTTTTTTTACTTCCCGCTTAATCTCGACGATTAGAATAAATAGGGAAAAGTAGATGTCGCAACAGACGTCCTAACCAAGAATTTGAGCCAGGGAACCTGGCTTTGTAAAATTCCGATAAGGAGGGGAAAATATTGTGGCGAAATCTACTATTTGTATTGGTGTGTATCTGATTATTTAATGTCAATATCCTATCCGTTTAGTTTATTCGCGAAAATAAAATAGCTCATGATCGGGTGTGCAAACAAAACCATTACAGGTGTTTCTGCTACTATTTCAGTATAAAATTGTCATTCAGTACTGTACTTGAAAATTTGTTAAAATAAAAAATTAAAAAATGGATACGGCAAATTTTATGCATTTCTTCACGATATTTCGAAAATATCAAGCATAGAAATGGAAATGGTGGTAAAAATATGGGTATCTATTCAACAGTTAAATATCACTTTATTTTCATTAAACATTTTTGAATTTGGATGTAAAAAAAGAGGACATATTGTGAATGCCTTTCGTTCATATTGCATGCAGATTCGATAGTAGATTTTAGATTTATTTTCTTTTTGTGCGAGCCATAGGCTTTACGCACTACATTCCATAGGTTTGATTTTTCTACAATATCTTGTTACATTTAGTTTTCTTTTAAGCTGTCTCTTACTTTGTCCCCTATATACACATTCTTCCCCTCCCTCGACAGTTCTTCATCCTCGCCCCACTTCTCTTTTCCTGCATTCTCACCAAAAAACGCATACATTTTACTTTACACACACTTACACTATAAAGATGGCTCGTCTGGAGCATGACTAATTTCGCTGCCTTCTCTAATAGCTTTCCCCGCCGTTCTCTTACTTCTCCCAGGTATTTCCCCACTTGCTGCCCAGTTTCATTTATCTTTATTCTGTCGTCTCTTCTATCACCTCCCTCCCTGTTAAGTTTTTCATCCATTTGTCCCTTAGGTCACGTTTAGAAGGGCAGTTCAGTAGGATATGCTTGTCCGTCTCCTCCCCATCGCACAATGGACATATCGTTTCCCCCGTTTCGTTTCTCTTTCTTGGTTGTTTCCATCCCCCTAATCTGAACCATGCCAGCGCGCCTCTAAGGGGTAAGAAGAGCCCGTGTTACTCCATCACAGCTCTTACGAGTTCCCGAGCTTCGTCCTGGCTGAGGTACTGGAGAAACCATGCACAAAAACAATCGGGCAACGAGAGCAATTATCTTATATTGATGCAAGAGGGTGCTGATGCATGAACATTGCACAAATATTAAATGTGTAAGCGTAACGTGGTGACAACAAACCACCATAAAAAGGAAAAATAAGATTGATTCCATACCACAAAAAGATCAACGAAACGTAAATTGCGATGAGTTGAATGTCCTGCAATATGAAAACTAAAGAAATATCGCAGATTCAGTGATTCGAAAGCAGGAGATAAATTTGGAGCAGATTCAATGTTTGTATATCTGGAAGTTAATTCCACATTGTTGTAAAAAGGAGCAGGTGCGTAGCTAGCCTACCCGGGGGGCCCGAGGTAAAATACCAGAAGACCGTAATGCATTTTTCTGATTTATTTATTTTGTTAGACTGGCCTACTGCGGGTGGATTATAGTGACATGTGACGGGGGTGTGACGCTCAAAGCTGCACGTCTGTTGTAATTATGCCACTCCCATTATTAGCAGAGGGTATATCCACTAAGGTACTCCATGTTATTAGTCTCTAGCAATTATCAAAAACAAATAAACACATCTTTAATCATAATTAAGACAATTATATTACATCCCATATGCTCAAATCATGCATTTTTTTGAATTCGTAGATCCAGCCACTGTAATAGCGGTATCTGAGGGCCCTGCTTGAGTAATCGGCCCCGGGGTCACCATGGGTCTCGCTACGCCCCTGGGAAAGAGAAAGGTTACAGTTCATGAAAGATCATTTGGTGGAGGATGTTATTTTCGCGGATGAGAGTTATATTTAGGGATCACATGTTAGGAGGATATATGGCACACGTCAAAGAAATAATTATATTAAAAAAAAAATTCACGTAGCAGTATCAATTATGGTGGTTGTAATTTGGGAATGCATAGCAAGAGCTTGAGTGTCATTATCTGGCAACCTTGATGGAAAAAGTACACAGACGGACTTAAAAAAATGGATATCTGGAATAGTTTGAAATACAATCAAGATAATCATCGCAAGCACAAGTCGTATTTGATACGAGTGGCAGTGGCTGAATTATAACTGTCTTAAGTTCTGTAAACAACATACTCTATTTTCCCGACATCAACGTCATAAAACATTATGACAAGAATTGGATAAAAGGGCGGAACAACTGCAAATAAGTCAAAAGATAATTTACAAGATGATTACGAGAGGAAAGGCCGCGATTTGGGTACTGGTCACATTTGTTATCACTTCATTCATTCTCATGGAGTGGTGGTCTCGTTGGCCTTCGTGGCGAAGTGGTCAGCTGAGGGCGCTACGAAGCCAGGGGTCCTGGGTTCGAATCCCGGCTAGGACTTGGATGTTTGTGTATGTCCGTAATGAGAAAATTGAGAATACAGTAAAAATTGATTTCAGAAAAATGTGACACTACCGCATATGGATATCCCTTTAAAAAAAGAAAAAAGTAAGGCGTCTGACTGCCAAGCGGGAGACCCGCGTTCGAGTCCCGGCGTGGGTGATCTAAGGTCGTAATTCATCGGTCGTTGTATCAGCATACAGCAGATAACCCAGCCTCAAATAAATGATTACCTGAGGCACCCTTCGTGAGTGAAGGTGACCGGGGCGTGGTGCTGCACATCACCTTCAAAAAAGTAATCAACTTCCGCACCCCTTTTCTGAAACGTATTATCAACCGAAAAGGAAATTAACTTTTGCAATGTTACGTTATATGAAAGTGACTACACGATTTCGTATTTTTTTTTTTTTTTTGGACGTGCATTTTCTTTTTCAAAGGAATAATTTCAGATTACGTAGCGAACTTTTTTCTTTTACCCAACGCAATGCACGCAAATTGTACACTTAGCAACTGATTTCTTCTTCTTGTCACCTGTGTACCATATTTTACATTTGATTAATAACTGGATTTTGTAACTATCAGTTGCATTAAAAAGGTTCAAAAAGTGTGTTTTTAAAACCAACGATGTGTGTTGTAAGGAGTGAGTGACCCTTTTCGAAGACACCCAAACGCAAATCCTAGACTATATTTTGCAGGCTAACGGGCTCTGGCGTCTGGACTCGCAGACAGTATACTATAATCCTCTGTGTGGGGGCTTGTGTTGTGTGCTGTCCATGCACGTTTGTTATTCTCTCTTCTTCATTTTGACCTTATAGCCATTCATCCTAATCTTCGTGATTATCATTAGCCAAGAGTGGCATAAAATCGAAGTAAAATAAAGCAAATCTACAAATCAATTAAAAGTAAGGATAGCCGACCTCCGTAGCGGAGTGGTTACCACAGCGCCCAAGTTCGAATCCCGGCCTGGACATGGATGTTCTTTGTGAGTGTTCCTTCGTCACTTTCATCATATCATCACTCATCTTGATCGTCGCGACAAGCCAAAAGTGGCAGAAAAACCACGTTAAATAAAATCATACGTAAGGATAAGTTTTAGTTTCGTATTTCACCACATGGTAAAAAACGACTGTAACTTGTATTTGTAAGACTACTTTCTTGGAGCATAAAGCACAATATTTGTCATTGGCCTGAGTTAAACATGTTTGTTGGTTTCGAATTTGCAAACATGTGGCTGTTGTGGATAAATCAACAAGAATTCTAGTAGTATTCTTCAGTTTCCTTGGCATTCTTTCATAGATACCTACTAAAAATTGCTTGGTATGTAATGTAGGGGCTAACATCTATGTTTATTTTCAACATCGCACCCCTAAATTTCATTCTACACCGCCTCAGCACTCGTAGATTACTCCTGGCGCCGTAAGATTGTTTCTTTGTGTTCTCGTACCTACGCATGTATGCTGAAAAAGTAGGTTTTAATGGACGATATTAAAACATGACTTACCCTCTTGTGGAAACTGAAGACTATTCGTCCTGCAACAATCGACGGTTACAACTGAGCCTCGATGTAATTAACGGTCATCGCGTTGAGCTGAAGAGAAATAAATCCAGCAGTCACAACACAGTATCTTAGCTCAGCGCCAAAAAAAAAAAAGCACTGAACAAAACAAGAAACCTTAAACACCGAACTTCATTTCACATGAAACTGTTTAGGCACCAACTGAAGCACAGTCAAAGCACTGCACCGACGATTGCACAGTTGTTTTGGGGAAACATTTGCAGGGCACCGGGTAAACACGAGCCAAAGCACAACTCTACGTCCGACAGCAGACGACACTTGTCAACAAACGGTGGAACTCCCTCCACCACACGCCGAGAGATGTTAGGAGCGAATGGGCGCTGCTTCCAGGCTGGAATACTCCTCGCAGGTAAAACGAGCGCAACAGGTATCACGTGATTGCTTACCCATGATGCCCGCGGGCACGATGCGATGCAAGGGTTGCCAGCGCAAGTAGGTTTATGCCGAAGGTTCGTGTGCACGTGGATTCATCAATATAGCTTTGGCAAGTAAGATTGTGACTAAAGGGTTCGCTTTCGGAACCTGACTGTTTATCGTTTTGTTCTATAAATTGACTTGTAAAATATTTAAATAAAAAGATCGCACCCATATGGAAAACAACAGTTTTGACGAAAACCCAATGAAAGGGACAATTTTACCGAAAAATGTGTAACGATTACTACCGAAAGCACTCAGAAAATCATAAAAATAATCTTCAAGAATCACGTATTGTAAACAAAACATCTGTTTTAAGCTTGCATAATTTCAGACGTTTATGATGGCTGCTGTATATGTTTCAAATTCAATTTAATATGCATGGCCTTGTAATCAAGAGGTCCCGAGTTCGATACCCGGTGGATCCCACTTTAAACTGTAGATACAGTCCCGATTAGCCTTACTGTACATAAAGTGGACTTAAAACGCCAAATCAATCAATATGCATGGAATTTAAAAATGAAATATCTGTTGAACTGTAACGTATTTGGAGTTACAATTTTTAATATGTGCATAATAATAAATGACAAAAATTATGAGATGCATACCACTTTTTATAAAAGTGAAATTAATGATAGCCAAAATGATAACAAAACAGGCCATATGTAAGACCATATGTGGGTGATCGTCATAACTGCTTGATTTATATTTCATGGCTGTTCTGGTGCTGCATTTGAGCAACATTTTTTTTTCAAGATGACGAACAATTGTCTTTTTTCCGTCGTTGCACGTGTTACAAAGTCTGTAAATTGATAGATATTGACCTGATATTTTAATGACAGCAAGGAGTACCTTGGGGTACCGAACCAGAGTTCTATTTGAGCATATCGACCAATGGGAATATAGCGGACCATATCATTGCTATAAGCAAACAAGCAAAATGAGAGAGGTGCTTGCAAATACTAAATAGGTAGAAAAGTTGAAAAGTGTGTTTTGTTTTGAGTTTTGCTTATGTACAGCCAACGGCAAAGATAATAGTAGGCAAATTGCCCATCATTATTTTCATAATTTATTATTATTATTAATTAATTATAATTATTATTATTCCACATGCTGTGCTATTTCAAGGTATGGAATTTGGTTGATTCGAAGCAAGTGTTGGCCTCTACTTATTGACATTCTTATTTCAATTCATTATCATCACGGTGTGGAAACAAACTGAATGAAAATGGTGATGGACAATTAGCCTACTCTTTCTTTTGCCGTTGGGTGTACAATCAGGCTAACGTAAGTTGGAAGTGAATTCAGTCAGCTGAGGTCTGCTCCCAACAAGATTGAGACCAGCTACTTTGAATAAAAGTATATATAGGTAATAAATATTATATTTTCATATTGCACTGCATACCTAAGATAGGCACTGTGTTATGAAAATGTAATATTTATAGCTATATTGCGTGTCGAGCTTTTAATCATAATAAATCTGTTAAATCTCTATTGTATGACTGAATTCTTCATCACTAAAGGATGTACTTTAAATATCAGTCATGTGCGTCGCCAATAGGTGGGGGCGAGGGTGGGCTCTAGCCCACTTAAAATAGTCTCAGCCCATCCGTCTGCCCACCTAATGAATACATGATATACGTCGTATATAATTTAGATAACGCAAAGTAACAAGCTGGTAAATAATTATAGTATCAAGCACACAAAGCGGCCTTAACAATTGACTGACATAGCTCAGTTTCACTTCGAAGATAAAGAACGTTTCAGATTCCGCATGAGGTTGCTTTCCTTTCATTAACGTGCGAAAAGTGATTACGTGCGCCAAATTGATGAAATTAAACTTTCAACACATGTTAATAGAATGAGTATACCTACAAAAGTAGGAAAATTTATTGAATAAATTTGATCAAAATGGTCATTCCAGAATTCTTTTTACTATTCCGGTAGCTGTGACCAAATGAGTTTCAGTAAATTAAATCTTTTTTTGAATGTTACCAGTTGAATCTATTTTTTTCATTATTACGTTTACAAGCTTCGTTTGTCTTTCAAAATCATAGCGAAGCTTTTCTTTAGTAACCGATGAAAGCATATTTCGCTTTATTTTTATAATATTAATTTTTTTTTTACAAAATACAGGAAATTTATATGTTGATTCTTTTAACACTAATAAAAATTGCGTACAAAATATTTGTAATAATTGCATAATATGCATAAATTTAATCCATGAACAAAGAATGTTCCAGTACAGTACAACGTTGATGGGGTGTGGAGGAGAGTACATCCTCGTGAAACGTCGCTTCACCTTGAAAAATTCCTAGCGCCGGCCCTGGCCGACCACCGAACCAGAGCCCACCTAAATATATTTTATGCACCCTTGAGCCCACCCCAAGAAATATTTCTGGAGAAGCCACTGATATCAGTGCCTCCAGGTCAGGAACTTGTGTTTGAGTGTTCAGCTGCCGCCACTTTTGGCTATTTGCGAATTCAAGTGTTGAAGTTTCATAATGCAAGCTCTCACTGAGGAAAGTGCTAAATAGGCCACGTATGGTATACCCCTTCGATCATAATACACGTCATCTACTTCTTACATGGACAATTGAACTCTTTCATTTTTATTTTAGCCGCTATGACTAAAAATACATTGTTTGTAAGTCCACTTTATGCTAAGATAGGTTATTCTTGTCTGGACCTACGATTTAAAGTTGTATGTGAACGAATTTGCAATGTACACTCCTGTTAAGATAAAGCGGCACATACTTCAACTGTCCAACCTTATACAATATGCCTCGATGGCGCAGTTGTAGTGTCGTCGCCTTGTAATCAAGGGGTCCCAGGGTCGATTCCCGGTGGAGGCACATAGTGGTTCGGATCCCACTTTAAACTGTAGGTCCAGTCCCGATTAGCTTTACTGTGCATAAAGTGGACTTAAAACACCAAATCAATCAATCAATCAATTATACAATATGCCACTTAATGTGAACAGGACCTCTGCCAGGGATCGAATCCGGGACCAAGACAACAGCTATACCACCCACTATGACAACACATACATTTTTTCTTTTATTTTTAATTGAATTTTATAAATAAACTAGTGCACATCCTATGGTTTTATATAATGCTTTCTTTACACAGCTCAGCAACATACGGTGACTCACATAAATACTATTCGGACAGGAATAATTAAATTTTCATTAAGAGCATGTTGCACAAATTTTAAAGAAAGGGTAAACAAAATATTATAGTAAATACTATGAGGTATAATGCAATGAAGAAATACAGTTTAATGTCAGAAAATAACATTGATCTTAATACTATATCCACTTTAATATTCACACACCTTGAGTAAATTAGAAATAACTAATAATATGTAAATATAAATATAACTTTGGAGTATGCCGCTTTTGATTGATGTCTTTCTTCAACAGTCTCGCTCCAACATTGATGTCGAAATGATAATGCCGCCTGCTTGTTTTCAAGGGGTACCAAGTTCGATCCCCGGTGGAGGCACGTAGTGGTTTGGATTCCACATTAAACTATAGGTCCAGCCCAAATTAATATATCTGTGCATTAGTGAATTTGAAACAAACAACTGCGTAGTGAATTCGAAACCAAATATTGGCCCATTCATGTCGTAGTCGTCTTGTGTATCGGCTTTTGACATAATTCCGTGTTTCTCACTCTTTTATCCAATTCTTGTTTTATGAGATTGAGATCAGGAGACTGGGATGGCGTTTCCATAGCCTTTGGACAGCTATAGAGCAGAAATTCCATCATCAGATATGATTTGCGCTTGGGATCATTATCTCGTCAGAATCTGAAATTAACTCTGTATTCAAATTTTCCCTCAAAATTGCCAGGTAATGTTGTTCCTTGTTCATGGTGTTTGCTATAAATCTATTCCCCCCCTTGAGTTGATGCTGTGCATCCTCATATCACATCACCACCAACATTTATCATATGAGACTTACTCTCGTCCACGAAAATAACTTTTCTACCTGTTTTCATCCTATCCTTCTTTTTCACGACAGTAGAATACTTGTAGCTACTCTCCTGCGATAACCGACTTTCTTGGGCAGTCAGAAGACATGTTTCCGGATATACAGAGCGTGATGAGTAAATATTACAAACCAAATTATCTATCACCATGTTTATGCTCTTTGTTTTGCCCAATACGAGCTGCAAGATTTGATACAAAACGCCAAACAAGCTGCGATAACCTCTGTACAGTCACGGACACTTATGTGTTGTTATAAACCCATTTACTTGCAATGGGTCCTTTCAACCCAGCAGCGTCCGTGACTGTACCAGCATACGTAACAATCCATTCATGGAAAAGACGTAGGATGCAAGAGAAAATTGATGAAAATAGTCATGAACAATTTGCCATCCAATACTTATGCATCCCACTGTATAGCAGACTTACAGTCTGCTCCAAGTTACATTGCTGCTTTAGGTTTTTTTTAGTTTTGTATTTTTCCTGATTTTTTTGTATCGGCCTTTCTGGGGTTTGTAATTTATATTTTCCTCTTCAATCACGGTACTCTAAGACACATTTAACATCTTGCAATTCCCCTGAAATGGATGAAACAAGTACAAATGTAAAGTTCTCAACGAAATATTTTGGCAGTTGCATCAGAATTCAACTGAATATAACGCATGAAAACACCAAAATTTGGTAAAATAATTTTAAAATAACAAATAGTAACAAAATATATTTGGGAACTCAGTTAAACTATACAAGGTCGCCAGTCTCTCAGATATTTACACAAGTATTCGAAAATTGGCAGCGATAATGGTCATAGTAGCAAAGTTTTGTACAAATTGCATGAAATATTGTTTATCGTGGCTTGTTTGATGACCAAGGGCTTATGTGAAAATTGCCACGCCCCTTGTGTGCACACTGAATATTAGTATACCACGTCTATAATATCTTCAGGGTAATGGGTTCTTATTAAGAATGCCAATCAGAAAGCAGAATAGCCAAAGGATATGAGAAAATGCGAGTCTATATTCTGAAAATGTTCATAATATGCAGAAATTATGTATTCGAGGTAATATATATACATATATCTACATAGATTATATTCTTTTGGCTTCTTGTTTTCTTCTTCTATGACCCTGGCCTTCATCCTCTTTCTTCTACTAATATGAATTTCTTCTGTGGGAAAAGGATAGGCTTCTTCTTCTTTCCTCTAGATAAATCTTATTTAGATTTCTTCTTTCCCACATGGAAGAACATGGATCATCTATTTCTCCTATCTACATCGATCATATATTTCTTCTATCTTTGCAGAATATATCATCTATTTTCTTATTTCTTCTATCTTTGAAGAATAGATCATCTATTTTCTTATTTCTTCTATTTGCCCTCCTTTCACAGGCATCGAGAACCGAACCAAAGCTCCAATGGATTCAGGGGCGACAAATATGGATATAGCGCCACCTCGTATGCCGAACTGAAAATATACAGCCGAAGATCGATAAAGGCAAGCGCTAACTTTGGCCCAGTACGTCTAAAGGAATTAGAGCAAACCGTAGGTAGTGCTACCAAGGACCAAACAACCAAACTCTGGTGATATACAACTCGACAGAGAAAATGAAAAACCATAGTTTTGAACTACCATCTCCACTTCTTAACTTTGCTGTACGTTTAACATATGAGTATATAATTAACTATTGTAGTTTCTATTTACATTTATGTTTCTTATACTTTATGTACATTTTTATAATCAATATTAACTTACTTCTCATTTGTTTTAATGAATATCATACTATTCCGTATCCTCCTATTTTGCCAATTAACATTTTTTCCAGCTTTTCTTTGCGCTGCCATCTGTTGTCGCGTTCTTTAAGAGTGGCCTGGAGGTTGGCATGAAAGTAGTTTCCTGGCCCGATGCGATACAGAGACACCGTGCCCGGCTGACTAGGCACGTGACAAAATTGCTGTGCCACCTACCGTCATAGCACAAAGACACGCACATTATGCTATTTTATATAGAGTAGTATTCACAGTACAGTAAGGGTGCAGGAACGCAGGGACGTAGTTGTAATAATTAACACAAATTATTGTGACTGAAATGAAAGTATATGTGTGAAATATATACTTTGAGGCTGACATTCATTTTCCAGAGGAGGCCATGGCTCCATTTACCCCCCCCCCCAACCCCTTTATGGACGTCCATGGGTACTAGAATTATGTTCTTTCTTCTGCAATACTCACGTATTTATTTAGGTATTTTGGAAAAGGCACGTAAGTCACAAACTGCAATTTTCTGTTCCTTCTTTTTTAAATCTCACTGAATCAATTAAATAAAATGTTATAATTTTATATTGGGAATCTGTAAAGATTCCAAACAGTGGCGATCCAACATATATGTATATAATATCTGCAGTGGCGGCGATTGGGTGCAAAAACTAGGTTACTTCTCACGGTAGACATGAAGAGGTCATTGTGCGGAGGCAGAAAGTGGCAAAAAGTAGATGGGCACCTGTTCCCCAATCCCCCCTCCACGCCAATCCTAATCGCCGCCACTGCATATGTAATGTTTGCTTATAAAACAATAAACATAAAAAAAACTGCCTGCTGTGAAGTGATTATAACAGGTCGGTATTCGAATCCCGGCCTTGGCCTGGATATTTTTCGTGAGTGTCTTTTCATCAAATTCATCATAGCATCACTCATCTTCATCTTCCTCGTGCATTTATAAGGAATCGGTAGGGTGGAAATGCTTGCGGAACTTTGAACTCTGTATTTCCTGAAGATTTATCGTAGAAGTATCTGAAGGACGTTGCAGATAGCATAGCAGTCAATGTTGCAGTCTTATAAATAGAGATGGAGACACGTTCATGGTTTGAATCCCACTTTAAATTTTAACCCCATTCTTGATTAATCTATCTGCTTTTGTGTAAATAAGAAGAACTTAATCAATGTTTTGAGCACCTCTTTGTAGTTAACTACTCGTTCAGCAGCTTGAGGTCAGATATCATCTGTATGTTGGCATACTGAAAAAAAATCAAGATTTCTTCACATGTAATTCTTGATATTAAAAAAAAACTATAGCTAGTAGCTATAGCTAATGGTTCGTGCTAATATTGAATATTAATTTAAAGGCTTGTATTTCTTCTTACCATGTTAAGCATAAGCCTTATTTGAATGACATCTTTCTTCCCTAATTTCAAGTTTCCAATTATTTAATTTTAAAAAAAAGCATGACAGGGACATGGGAAATTTTTTCTTAGCATAATATGAAATTCAACATGTATTTTGCTAAAATAGTTGTAAAAAAGTTTACACCTTGATACATGCTGCAATATGTGCGATGAGGCGGGGGAGATGGAATTAGAACACATTTCTTTAGTAATTAATTTACTTTAGCTATTTCCAAGTCACTTTTGCTACTAGGTGCACCATATTTAAGACGTTAGATGCTGGGACAGATCAAGTAAAGTGTTCATTTTTAGTAATAGGACAGTATCATACATGCTGTCGTAATTATATAATTTATTTGAATTATGACACGATCGGGCGGGAGGGGGACGAGCCATCGGCCTTTTGGGGATCTGCACGTCTGTCATAGACACTTGTGGTCAGTGGCGGCGAATGGGTTCCAAAACTGGGGGGTAATGATGCCAAAACTGGGAGGCAAGGACAATTTATTAGCATAGTGCAGAGGGAAAAGTGGCAAAAAGTGGGGGGCAACTGCTCCCCCTAATCGCCGCCACTGCTTGTGGGGGATTACCATTGGTTTTTACACTATCTTATAAAATTCACATCAATTCCTGCTGGACACCTGGTATGGTGTCTGTCACCTCGGAGCCGAGCGAGTGCGTTGAGTGGTCGACTTGCGAATTCGCAACAAAGAGACTGGTTTGAGTCCTGGCCATTGTTTGATCGCCATTGACAGTGGCGTAGCAACATTTCGCGAGGCCCTGGGCGAGATTAGAATGCGAGGCCCACATCCTTTATTTAAATGTGAATTTTCAATGTGAATCGATACAAAATATTCAGGGATACGTCAGTAAATTATCATATTTAAATAATAGTAATAAATTACTGACGAAAATTATATTTAATAATTTCATTCACCCTGAAAATATATTTCTGTTTCCCGGAATCTGAAATCTGAAGCTGTAGGAAGGAAGTAAGAACTGCTAATACCTATTACCCATGTCCTCCTCGGGTTGAAAACAACGCGTTTAAATGTCTAACACTTGCTTCTTCGTAGTTGGAGGTGCTTTATTAAAATATGAAATTCGGGAAGTGCAAGGTCAACAGAAAGAAGAATTTCACATGAGAAATACAGATACGACAACAATTTAAACTTCTTTCGGGGGCCCCTTAAGCTTAGGGCCCGCCTTTCTGTTATGTGATGCCCCTGATTTTACGTATATAACGTTTTACTAGAATTTAATGCCAGATAAAAATAATGTTGTAATTTTATTGGCCACAAAAATTAGTATTTTGCATCTTTTTCCTCACTTCTATTTAATACATTTTTCGTATTCATCCCATGGGACGTGAGGGCCCCGTTTTTGCTAGGCACAACACGCCAAACACCTCCAAACTGTGAATGAAAATCGGTCGTCATGAGAGTTTTAGTACACATCTCTGGCAACACTGCGCCAGTCGTTCATGTTGATCACAACCGCAAGCATGAGGAGCACGAACAGATCTGCCCTCAGGGTTCGAACCACAAGAAGTAAGGTTTTTCCTCGTGCGGCTCGCAAAACCAAGGCAAGAAAACTGGGTTCGTGCTAGCATAGGCAGGTACAGATCTGCGAACACGTACATACACGGTGGCCGAATTCTACAACGGAATGGATCCGAAGGAAAGTCATCGGTAAAAAAAGAACTCCCTTTTCCTGCCCGTTGAACACGCCTCGATGCAAGGACCGAGAGAAACACTTTTTCCTGTTCAATGTTTTTACAATTTTGCACTTGCGTCACCGCGTCAGAGCTCCGTTCTTCTCATTTTTACGAAAAGTCTGAAGCACAGACTGTGACAAGTCCGTTAATTGACCAGTGGCGGTAACACGATGAATGAAATTAACCCGTTTGACGTTCCACGCGAAATTACTGAACCTGTATAAGCGATTACATTAATTATTCCTATCATATGAAAGGTTGTTGTTCAAGCGATAAAACATTCTCATGACAAACGAGGAAGAGGGGGAAAGCTTCCGTGAAAGGGGCAGCCAACGGTTTTTTTGTGCTGTGCAAGTGCTTGTAAACACGTGCTCTACACGCGAATGTGTCAAAGTAACAGCTATGCGATTATAAATGTCTTGTGATGTGACGTTTGTTGGTGCATTTGCTTTGAACGTCAGCTTCATTCTTCACTTGTGGTGAGAATTTTCGGATTGCACGGGCATAGGTTTTCCGGGACAGTCCAGATTTATCCCGAAAAATGCTTTCAGGATGTCTTGGTCCCGGTTTTTGTTTCTCCTTTCAAATGCAAAACATTTTCCATTCAGTAACTGCTCTTTCCCTTTATACTATTCGAAGTTAGCGTACAGGATGGTTCGAAAGTCTTCTTACACCAAGATAGTTATGACAGCGGAACGAATTAAACTTGCTCTCTGCCTTCAGATGGCTGACATAAGGAACTATAATGTGGAGCTTACACAGAACAGCAAAACAATAATGGAACTGCAATATGACTTCATTGCAAGATTTGACAAAGGCCCAACCGAGACACAATAGTCTCACACAGGACATACAGACAAATTATTTGTGTCATGAAAATGGTGGAAGGGAAGTCATACTGACCTTCTGGATTGGTAACTTCGTAAATTGTTCTGCAGTAGTTAACAAGACATTTGGACCACCTTGTATAGTTATGAAGTATAAACTCCAAAACATATAAATCTGCGTAGAGAACTACGCAATTGAAATTGTGGTCAGAAAACAAGTAATTTTAAGGTGCGGAGCATAGTTCGATTTATATAATTTGAAGGCTGTTTTTTCTTTCTGATAGTCGCAGTTTGTGTGCAGTCGTAGATCTAAAAAACTTATTAATGGATTCTTTTATAAAGTTTATTCGTGTTCAAAGAGCTTCATTTTGTTTTATCAGTATCGACGAAAGGGGGAGGGCAATGTACTTTTCCTCGGTAGACGAGGCTTAGCATTAAAAGAGACATAGTGCAAGGACAGAAAAGTGTCAAAAAGTGGGAGGGGACTACTGCCACCCTAATCGATATTTCTTGAAGTTGGCGGGAATTTCTGATGCTCATCCACAAATAGATAGAGCAGAATCAGACATGTTGTATCGCAGTCCAATATTTGTATATCACTGATATTTTTCGATATATCAAAAAATCTCTCAAGGACCGTACTTTTAGCGGTCCGAGGCCTGTACGTCCGTATGAACATAAAATTACCGTACGCAGTCAGAGTGGTACGTTTGGCAACGCCGAACTTGAAATTTATCAAATTAATGTAAATAGCAGTGTATTCTCACTGAATGCAGTCAAATCACTTTATTATTCACACGGGAGCATAAAAGAAGTTAGGCAACAATGGATATCCGGAAATTAGATAACTGAAATTGTTCACAACAATGACGTTAACAATTCAACTTTACATTCCCTTCGTCTAACGGTCCTATGAGCTTGGTATTCATTTTTTGTATACTGAACGAATGTGAATTCCTGACGCGAAAAAAATAATAGCAATAATAATAAACAAAAGCCTTTCCCATTTCAGATGCTCATGCATGTGTGTGATAGAGTATATTGCACATGGATTATGTGTGTTTGTTTTCTCTGTTTGTTCTCACATAATGCACAATCGGGAAAGTTTCTTTGCATGAGTTGTTTTCGTGAGGAGCGATGATCGGGTAACCGTTCGTGCATGTGGCAGTTGCATAATATTCTTCGTGCATTAATGTGAGGAAATATGCGCGTGTGCAAGATATTTCTCGGTTTGGCTTCCTGATAATTCAACTTTGTTTTCACTGTGTTGCTTGGAAAGCAAGGCAACATTGAAACTGTACGATGAACTGCGTTTGAGTCCACGAATCCGTATCTTCCACATGTGCTTGCGGCTTTGGTGTTCACTTACCTAATGTTCAAGTTCCTATGTTGTGGATTTCAGTGAATGGTGACTCTTTCTGAGTGTGTTTTTTTTCTAATTGTAAGAAGCCTGAACCAATGTAGCAGTCGTGACAACGTAACATCAGCCAACCTGTAAAAAATTCGTCAAGCCTTGAACCTACCAAAACGAATTTTTTAGTTCCAGCGTCGGACTGGCACATCTGGAAATACTGGCCAATGCTCTCTACAAGAACAATTGGTCCTATGAGCGCCGACTTTAGGGGTGCAAGTAGGGTGACCATACGTCCCGTTTTGACCGGGACAGTCCCGTTTAGGAGACGTGTCCCGATCGTCCCGTCCATTTTTTTAAAAACAATCCTCAATATGCCCCGTTTTATAAAAATCTAGAAGTTAGCTCGAAAATTAGATCTAAATTTGAAACATTTCATGCAAATATAAACAGTCGATGGAATATGGAAACACTGTTTCAATAGAAATTTGTTATTTTTTATATTTAGCATGTCTTTCCTACCGTAATTCCGTATAAGAATCCAAATGCTACAATTTCGTCGAGAAGATTCGAGCAGGCAGAAGTTTACTGTTTCAGTTACCTAGCGTCGCGGTTTTTATTGTTTTGTGCGTGTTCCTTTATTTCTAGAGCAGTGAATAAGTATGACCAAGAAGCGTACATGTATAGTTTCAATGCGAGTCTGCACGAAGAATTTAAATTCCTATGTCTCGACGTCACAAATTCAACAGACAATTTCTGACGAATTAGTGAATGGTAATGTATTTTGTAATTCAGAAGACGAAAGAAAGTTGTTCGATCAGTGGCAATTTGCATGCGAAATCGTAACACAACTTCGAAAAGACTGGAAAGAAAATAAAAGTAAGATTTGCTTGTCCGATAAATGGGTACAGATTTTTTGGTAAGTTACAGAACTAGATCGCATAAAGTATGACGTCATTCTGAATGCGGTGGAAATTGTGTTACACTTGGCTATGCATTCACTCCCCTTGAGCGTGTTTGCTCCATCATGAATAATATGAAGATGAAAAATCTTGCTTACATGTTTCAACAATGAAGTCTATCTTATTGGTATGAGTTAACTTAACCGAGAATTTTGAGGGGTGGTGATCATGAACAGTTTACTGGGGCTAAAATATAAGGTATGCCCAAATGAAAAGGAGACCTTTGCTGTAGCGGCGTTGTATCTAATCGAAGAAGGTAAATATGATTGTCGATAGATGGCGCGGTGTTTGTCCCAGTTTGCAAGTGTAGCGAACGACTTCGCCTGCTGTTTCATCAGTTGGCGAGAGTGGTTTTGAGCGGATGGGTGTATTATGGATTACTCCAGATCAGTGCTGAGAGCTGTAATCCAATTTCTTCGCGCAGAAAGCGAGCATGCTTCACAAATTTATCGCAGGCCGTACTGCAACACGTTGCTGAGGCTTAAACAGACCATCAAAAACAAGCGCAGAGGTAAGCTCTCGAAGGGGATAGTGCTGCTCCAGGACAACGCTAGGCCACATGTGGCCAAGAAGACCTGCTGAGAACATTTCAATGGAAAGTCCTCACACATCCTCCATACAGCCCCGATATTTCCCCATGTGACTCCCATATCTTCGGCCTCTTAAAACAATCACTGAAAGGTCAACGGTTCACCTGTGACAAGGAAGGCAGAACACTGTGGAAAACTGGATCCGTAAGCACTAGGTGCAAGGCATTTTCTGCCCCCAGGAAATTTGTCAAAAAGATAAAAAACATTATTGTTGTTAATCTTGTCCCCAAATATTCATGCGAAGTTGGCGCCTCTGATTGTTCCACCCTGGGCCAATACATTTATCAGATAGGATGTACCGAAATACCAATTGGTTGTGTATTTTCCCTGAACAGTGCACGCGAACTGCGAAAATATTTTTGTTAATATGGCATCATACGACATCACTGCAACCTATCTCAATCACAACAGCAATGACAAACTGACAAGGAACTAATTGCGTAGACGGTCTATCTCGGCGAGGACTTTGTAAAAATGCTAGAAAAACCATATTTATCTAAATGTTACACACTGACTATCTAATAATTGATTTGATACTTTTCTTGTGTGCTTTGTGTCACTTTTGGCTAATCGCGAAGATGAGGATGATTGCTGATAACATGAAATTGATGAAAAGATAATCACAGGGACATGGACAGAACACAACACAAGTTCTACAGCGAATTATACTGACTGTAGATCAACACGCGCACGCCAGAGCCCCCTTAGTCTGCAAAATGCAGTGGAAGACAGGTTGAGACAGTAACTACATCATTTTATTTTAAATAAATATTTTTCAGTGATATACAGGGAGGTTATTTCAGTCGTTCACCGCCAGCGTGTCGGCCGTTCGGCGGAATCTTCATGCAACAGGTCCCGGCAAATTGCGTTCAGGAAGTCCGTAACAGAAACCGCTTGTTTTGTAATGTTTCCACTTTTCACAATTACAGTTACAATTACAATTGAAATAAGCACGTACCTTGTCGCAAGGATGCTGTGTGTGTGTGTGGAAAAGGTGTCCTCCCAAATACAAATATTTCTGGCACCTTATTTCTGACAGAAAATCTTAGATTAGTCATCGCTACTTTATCCTCAGTTGTCGCGACAGCGCCGGCAGCTTATCGGGGGTTGGGTGAGTTGTCAGCCGCGAGAGGGCGCTTCATACTGCACGTGTCGGCAGTGATGCCAACCGTAGGGACATGTCCCTAAGCATAGGGACTTTTCACTAAATTTCGCCCGCGTAGGAACGTAGGGACAGATTTTGCCAAATGAGGGAAAACGTAGGTACTTTTTTCAATCTTGGTAAATGACATTTTATGAATTAGTTTATCTGGATACTTTAGCGAAGAGGAGAAAAAAGAACTAACTAACAAATCTCCATCAGAATTTTGGAACATGTTATCGGTTACCAAAAACTTTCAAGGCAAGTTCCTTTTTGAAAACATTTCCACTCTCGCGAAAATAGTGCTAACATTGCCACATTCTAAAGCGGAAACGGAAAGAATATTTTCAATGTTAAGTGATACAAAAACAAAAAAGGGAAATAAAATGGGACCAGAATTGTTAAAGACTGCAGGAAATACAGCATCACCAACCAACATCTATCTCTGCACAGCAGCAGCATGTATGACTTCAAATAACATAATCAACAGTAAACGACTCAACGTTATTCATTAGGGGTGTGCGGGATCCTTTACTTTAAAAAGTCGTTAATTCTCGACGTTTTCTGCCTTGTAAGTTTCTGGAACTTATCGAAAATTGTAAGTTTTTATTCTAGAAATGCAAAAACAATCACTTAAAGTGAAAATGACTTGTAAAATTCGAGATTTCCAGTGCTTCGGGAAATTTCGAACATTTCCCGTCCTGAAAATTTTCCGACTTGGTCGGGAAATTGCAAATTTTTCAGTCCCGAATGTCGGGATTTAAAAAAATTACCGTCCCGATCCCGTCCCGACCCAAAAAATTCTGTCCCGCACACCCCTATTATTCATTAAGGCAAGAATTTACAATACCGGACCCTTCTGTAATTTCTATGCTACGTCTTATACTCACGAAATAATTATTCGTGATGATTTATCTCAAGTTAACATGTTGGGGTGAGGGGGAAAAAATGTTAATTAACGTGTAGAAGTTGTAAAATAAGCATTTCAATTCTCGCAATGATTCTCCGTATACAAGTATGGTAGCCATATTTGTTGATATGAACAAATTACAATTAGTTACGCTGTCTACAGCGTTGCCACACTGTTGATTTCATACTTGGAGAGCATGGATTGTGTAAGAATAGCGGAAGAGAACAGTAAAAAAGTTGTTAATGTTATACAGATTGTTAGGTGGAGTGTGCAGGAGGGCTAATTAATAAACTTATTCATTTCAGTATATTGCCCAAAGAACGTGCTTACATGTGACAGCGACAATCACGATGTAGAAGAACTGATTTGATTACAGGTAAATTTGGCAACATTACATCAATCATAAAATTGCAGGATACTAAAATGGCGTCTTCGATGATGTTAAAGTGCTACGAAAAAAATATTTTTTATCGGTTCGTAATCACAATTACCGCAAAACCATTCAGGAATAGCCCCACTGAGCATTCTCGGTAAGGTTAGGTTAAGTTAGGTTAGGCAAGGCAAACATAGTTAAAATTTGGGCTCGAAAAACGGGTAGCCCAACAAACCATTGACGGATAGCCCCACGAACCATTCAGGTACAAAAAAGGTAAAGTGTTCCCCTGTGCATAGCACCACGCCATGAAGGCGTATAAGGGGTGTGAGGGTAACGCCCCACACTTTCTTGATCCGGTCGTGAGTGGGGGTGATGTGATCAGCATCACGCCCCTGACCGCCTTTACCCCCCAGGGTTTCCCCCAGGTACCCATGTTATTCGACGCTGGGTAGGCGCCGGGGCCGCTTCCAGGTACGGTTAGGTTAAGTTAGGATAGGCAAATGTAAATTCGCTCCTTCATTAATTGTGGAAGCACCGAGCAGAAAGATTTGGTAAGTAAATGTGTATATTTTATCTTCTGTTTTGCATGCTCATGAGGTGATAATTTTTTTAGTCGCTTTACTTGGCGTAGGGACATTTGGTCAGTTGTAGGGACATTTTGACTACGTCTGTAGGGACATTGCCGAAAAATGGTTAGCAACACTGTCGGCTACCAGACGTCAGTGTACGTTCATGTTCACTTCTGTTTGCGTTTATCAGTACACGTGTTGCTTATACTGTGTTATTGTAATGTGCTACTCATGGCCAGTGCTTTATTGTGTGTTAATTGTTATTCATTCATTAGTTATGTCGTTAAACAAATATAGTCTTGAACAGAGAGTTTTTATGTACGATAATTACGTGAAAACGAATTCTTGCAGAAAAGTGGTCAGGGAATTACGATAGACAGGATCTCTTGAACCTAAGAAACGTGTTGTATTGCTGTTAAAGGAGGTCATTTTCAACATCTCTTATAACACAGGAGGTTAGTGATCATCATTATTATTACTTTTAAATATCATTTTACGCTTTCGGTTTGCTTTATGCGCCGGGATGCTGTCTTCCCTTTCTGACAACTGACGATAAAGTAACGATGTCTAATCTAAGATTTTCTGTCAGAAATAAGGTGCCAGAAATATTTGTATTTGGGAGGACACCTTTTCCACACACACACAGCATCCTTGCGACAAGGTACGTGCTTATTTCAATTGTAATTGTAACTGTAATTGTGAAAAGTGGAAACATTACAAAACAAGCGGTTTCTGTTACGGACTTCCTGAACGCAATTTGCCGGGACCTGTTGCATGAAGAGTCCGCCGAACGGCCGACACGCTGGCGGTGAACGACTGAAATAACCTCCCTGTAGTAATTTGACAATGTTTAGTTTCGTCAGATTTATTTGTGTATCACCTTGTCTTCCGATGGTGTAAAATCTCATGAAACTTGACGGACTCGAACATACATAAAGGGGAGAATAAAACACTATCGGAGCGTGGTGCTGATAACATCACCTCCACAAATGGCCGAGATTGTGAGTGAAGGGATCCTACCTACCTCTACATCCCTCTCCCATATCCCTCACGCTATATTGCAATGTGCAGGGATTAGAAAATAAAATAATATTGTACTCTGTAAAACTCGTTCAGACATATACCAGGTAGTTGAAAAATGATCTGTTGAAAGGAAGAAAAGATAAACAATGAAACACCCTAACTTCATGCATCATTTCAGACGCCGTAAAACGAGAACAAAAGATGATCGATCATGTCTGGTCCATGGAGGAGGTTGGTCGGTCAGTTGCAGCATTCCAGCCTAAAAGATCCTCGCCCATGAACGCATTCCTCTTGCTCTAAGCATTGTCCTGCCGTCAATTCCCTTTAACAGTGACTGCTGTTGTGATTTAAATGCCATGAGATGTGTCCAGCTGTCTCTTGCTTCTTTGTTTTCCATCCATGATCTGTGGATTATCTCTTTCTCCCCTCTTTCATTCTTTGTTTTTCTTTTAGTTTGTTCTTTCACATTCTTCCTTCCGTTCTTATCTTCTGTCCATCCTTTTTCTCTTTCCTTCGTTTACTCTTTTTTCCTATTTTGTATTTCACTGTTTCTGTCGATTTTCCTTCATTTCCTTGTAGTCTTCCATCATTCTTCCTTCACCCATTTGTATCTTCTTTATTTATTTCTTTATATTTCTCTTTGTTTTCAATCAGTCTTCCTTTCTTTTTCGTTCTTCTGCCTTCCATTTCCATTTTATTTTTCTATTCTTCAGTCCTCCGTTTCCTTTTCGTCATTTCTGCCTTCCTTCTTCCTTGAAGGAACAATAAGCAAAATAAGTATAATTCAGTTTTGAACTATTGTGAGACGATTGCAATCAACAAGATAGATTGAGAATAGAAGACAATTTATCGATTAAAAAATCTTCGGCCTATTGAACCGAGAATTCTATACGGACAAGCGTAGCGGAAAACATGATCTTGTTATCAGTTAATAATCAATTATCAATAATCAATACTGCAATTATGATTACTTACATTCTCGTTGTAGAAGAATGAAGACTAAATGGCTTTCAGTAACTTCGGTGCTGAATGATTTTGAAATATGGAGGAGACTACGTCTTCCTCAATGATCAACTATATTCTCCCAATCTTTAGGTAAGCAGCTGGCTCGAATTCTACAGGATTGCCCAAAAATAAATCATGCAGTGCAACGTATTCTCGAACACCCATCACGGTTCGAGTGAGCACGAAATAGATTAAAATTTGTTGATGCCAAGTCAAGAGCGTACGGTGGGTGCGGCTGTTTTGATGAGGATTTCTGTGAGGCCTCAGTCATGCGCCGCAGTGCCAGCGAAGAAAGGAAGAAAGAGTATAGCATATTGCAGCTTTTGTAACTTGCCCTGCCCATACGTTGCAGATGTGGAACAATTGTAGCCTGACCCAATCTAACTTTGTGGCTAATTCTTCTGTTGTTTGTTTATGGGCATTCGCGAGGACTGCTGTGTTGTGAGGTCACAAGTAACACGACTCTTACTTATGCATCCATTCAGTATTTGGTTTATTTTCTACCGCTTTCGGTTAACTACAACAATGAAGCTGAATGACAACTTGATGAAATGGAAAAAATCGGCAGAACTCAAACTTTCGGCGGCGAGATGGATACTCGGCCACCAAAACGGTGAGTAATTAATTGTTACATAAATCTCAGGCCTGGGGCAAAAAAAACGTGAAACGGATCAAAATCATTTGATTAGAATAGAAAAACTCTTCGTGGAGGAAAAACTTTACTAGAACTCGCATTGTTGTTCTGGATCAGCCAAACAATCACTTGAGCTACGTCGTATTGTTGACTGATTTCATTGAGAGCGAAGTGAGGTCATTGTTCTGTCTCGAATTGATCGCTATCTTAAGAGCCCTCTCAGGAAATGGATGATATAAAGACAACAGACTATAAACAATCGATTAGAAGAGGTGAGATGGTTATCTGCAGAAAATTTCCCGAGGGCTTCAGCTGGTAAAAAGTTTCCTCGAATTCTTTCATTTTTAAAGTCTGCAGTCGCCAAAGAATTTCCTTTTGGTGTTCTCAACAGCGCACAAAAAAAATTCAAGCGAGCTTTCTCTCTCTCTTTCTATCTTTATTTTTACTTGCTTCTTTATCTCTTTTCGTTCATTCTTTCCCTGTTTCTGTATTTCTTGCTCTCCTTCAGTTCCACTTTTCTATCTTCGTTTCTTTCTATCCTTATTTCTCTTTCATTCACTTAAGCGTATTTCTCTTTTAATCTTCTATTCTTTCACAGCTTTTGTATCTCCTCTCTTATTTTTATTTTTCTGTCTTCGTTTCTTTTTATTCTTCTATCTCTTTCTCTCTCTCCGCGTCTGTAATTCTATGTCTTTTCTCTTTATTGCTTTAATCTTGTTTCTGTATCTATTTTCTTTCATTCTTCCACAGTTTTTACGTATGTTCCTTATATCTTTTTCTCCTTGTTCTTCCTGTCCTTCTCTCTCTCTCTCTTTCTTTCCCCAATTGTATTTCAGTTTATTTTCCATTTATTTATTTCTCTCCCTCTTCATTCTTCCCCTGTTTCTGTATCTTTTTCTCTCTATTTCTTTTCATCTTTCTCTTTCAAGTAAGTCCTCACATTTATGTGTAAGAAGTCACATTTTGCAAAAAGTACATCAGAAGAAATTTCGCCTTGACGATTAAAATTACTGTGAATCCAGACATGCAATTTCTTCTCGCGTGTCAGATTTCAAGCTTTCCGTTCGTCTTTCTCCCTGTTCGGTGTCATTTGCCTCTGTAAATCCCCTTGTTAGAACCAAGAGCTCCGGCGAAAGCATGAGAAATGCGCCTGGGATCTTGCAGTTAAAATAAACCGTCTGTTATCATTAACGGGTGCTCAAACAGTTTCTTTTTTCCGACCAAGGGAAGACACTTTCACTAAATGACAGTTCTTGTCCCACACGCGACTCGATCTTCTTCTTCTTCCCGACCGAAAGCCGCAATTAAAACATTTTGCTGATGATCATTAGTCGTTCAAAATATTAAAACACGATTTTATATTCTACTTTGGGAATGGGATGTGATTCATGGCAGAAAATGCTTAGGAGTTTTTACTAATTGTCTGGCGAAAGCGGCGTTTATGTAGTTGGAAACTGCCATAGAACAGGCTGTGGCGGAAAAATCGGGTAATTTGGACACCCGCCCAGGGCGCCGACCTCTGGAGGGGCGCTGAAATTTCTCACAATCAATGCCCTTGAAGTTGTGCTAAGAGGTCTTGTAAGTGTCTACAAAAAGCTAATTCCATGAAAATATGAAAACAGTGGATTTGTTTTCATGGTTCAGTGCCAAATTTCTGGATATTACTGTTATTTTCACAAAGACTCATTCCATGTCAAATCAACCGATAAAAAATATTTTTGAACCTTAAAGATTCAGATTTTTTAGATTTTTTGTTTATACATTGCACCTATCAAGAAAACAAAAACTCCCAAATTTCAGATTTTTTCGGCTCTTAGTTTTTTAGTTATTGACTTTCAAAAAAGATAAAAAATCCCAAAAATTGATGACATTTTGAAATCTTTAAACAGCTGTAGATAAAAAACTATTTGACCTAGAGAGCTCAAATTGGAGTCATTCTCTTCCGCTTTCAATGATCTTTAATTTGAAATGCAACATGAATATTTTAATTTTTAAAAAACTTGAAAGAAGTTCTTTTGAAAATCTCAAAAACACCATTTTTTATTTTTTTCACAAACATATATGATTTGAATACATCAATTGACTATTTGTGTGCAAAATTTCATAATGGGACGGCAATGGGTTCCTATGGAAATTATATTTTTGTAATGTAATATGTGCGAAATTTGCTAAATTTATTGACTTACATGTTATAACCACAACTATATGCTGAGTGGTTGATGTTGAAGTCTTCACATTAGTGTATTTTATAATTTTTGGAGTACAAATAACATGAAAATACCTAAAATTTATCACTTTTAATATGAGGTAAGCAAATTGAAAAATGTGCGAGGGGGAGCCATTAAATAACAGGAATTTTATTCTAAACTTCAATAGATTTATGCACAACGAAAATTTGTGTTTCGGTACTCAAAAAGGTTCCTTAGCAACATGCCATAAAGGTGTCGTGACAGTTGAGCAGGATGCGTCTGCGCAGTAGCTCGTACAGCATGGCCTGCTCCACTGTTGACTTGCACCATAGAAGAGCTACATGAGGTGACCTCCCCGGGAAACGAACACCTATCTGTCTATCTACACACACACACACACACACACACTTTCATAAATAATCACCTAAAAAAAGTAGCCTAGCGTTGCGTAACACGAGGTTCAGACTCCTGGATTTGCAGGCAATGTAATTTATTTATTTATTTATTAACCAGTCGCCTATAACAGAGCGAATGCTCAAATTACAATAGGCATTACAATTTGCTATATACAATATAATTTACATAAATATATAATACATGATACAAACACATAGTAATTATTACACAAAAGCCTTGATAAATACGAATACAAAAGGTTATACAAATACAAAAGTTACACAAATACAAAAATTTACATACATATATTACAAATTTTAAACAGAGGAGAAAACTAAAGGACAGAAGAAACAAAACATAAACAAGTAACAAACTATAAAAGCTTGAGAATAATAAAGAAATTATACGAATACCACTATTTAATAAGAAACATAAATAATCAATACAAAGCAAAAGTTCAAATTTGAATTCGTTTATATGTATACAAAATTTAAAAAGCTATAAATTGTATTTGAGACTATAAATATATCACTCTAGAATTGGATCTGTTTTATTTGTATATTATATCTAATATGTTATTTAAACCACATAGAAAGTTTTTAATATTAAAAGCAAAATCCAAATCAATTCCATTCGAGACAATATTATTATGTTTACTTAATAATCTAATGATTGGAGAATTTTGATGGAATTTTGTGTTTGATTTATTGCAGTAAAATGGTTGTCTTTCTCTTAATACCTTATAATTGACGTTAAAGTTTATCAACTGTAAAAGATTTTCACACTCAAGTATACCATTGATAAGTTTGTATAGGAATATATGGTCAGCCGTTTCGCGTCTTCGTTGAAGTGTATCACATGAGAATTCATTTAGTAATTTAACATAGGAGATGCGATCTGCATATGAAGATCTCTTGTATTTTTTGTAGTAAATATGTCGTAAAAATTTATTCTGAACTTTTTCAATTTTATTGATATGGCATGAGATGTATGGGTTCCATACCGTACTCCCGTATTCTAATTTTGCTCGTACAAGATTATTAAATAAATATACTAAGGAGTTGATATTAAATATATTTTTGGAGTTTCTTAAAACAAAGCCAAGTATTTTATAAGAGTCGTTAACTACTTTTTCAATATGAGTATCAAAGGTGAGTTTGTTGTTTAACCATATTCCTAAATCCTTGGTAATGCTTTTTTCTACTTAAAGAATTACTGTTAATTATATATTTGTGAGTGTATCTTATATGTTGTCGTACAAAAGAAAGTACAAAGTATTTATTGACATTAAAAGAAAGCTTATTTGTTTGTGACCAAACCTAACAATTAAATAAATCGGATTGGAGAGCTAGACAGTCAGTCTCATGATTTACTCTCTAGTATATTTTTACATCATCGGCAAACAATAAGCACTTGGAATATTTAATTGTTCGTGGTAAGTCATTAATATATAATCGAAAAAATAAAGGGCCCAAATTTGAACCCTGTGGTACGCCTGAGTGCACAATAAACGGAAAAGAGGTTACCTGATTATATGTTACAAATTGGGTTCGATTACTTAAATAAGAAGCTACTAGTTTTAATAAACTTAAGGAAAAGCCAAAGTTTGATACTTTCTGAACCAAAATTGAGTGGTCTAATTTGCAAAAGCTTTGGCAAAATCAATATATATTACATCTACTGGGGATCCCTCATTAAATGAGTCAAAAACAAATTGGGTTATGTGATCAAGTTAGTTGTAGTACTTCTGTTCGGGTAAAACCCATGTTGCTCTGTAGTTATAAATGGTTTGACATGGTTAAATATTTTTTAAAAATATTTTTATAAATAATTTGTTCAAATATCTTAGACGGAGCGGAAATGGGAGATATAGGTCGATAGTTTTTTACATCACAAGCATTACCAGATTTTTGAGTCCTTTTTTTTCGTCCCTATGTGTGTGTGATTGTCTCTTTATTCATTTCAACTTATCACTATTTATCATCATGTCGCGACTAACCAAAAGTGTAAGATAAGCGAAGAAATATAAACTAACAATATCAGTTCTAATATTCGAATTTGTGTTGTAGTTAAGTTGATAAAACGCATCAGGCCATTCCCGATGGCGTATTGGTAGGTAGCGTCGCCAGAATCAATACCCGGTGGAGGCACATATGGCTCGGATCCCACTTCAAACTGTAGGTCCAGTGCCGATTAGCATATCTGTTCATAAAAAAATCTCAAGGAACAAAACACAACACACAGTAAAATACAGGGTGTTCATAAAGTCTATGCTTTAGACGTCGACAGAAAATAAAATCTAGCTAAGATCACATCGGTGTCTCCCGAGTGGCAGGCAGATATGTTACAGTTATGAACGTATTGTATTTTTACACCCTTTCCCTGCAAAATTGTAAAAATCCACAGTTTTGCATTTCACGGGTTGTTTCAATGAAGTGCATAATAAGTTTCCTCACCCTATCTAAAGGGGGAAAATTATTCGTGCGTGTAGCAGCGGCGATTAGATGTCATCGAAACAGGGGGCAAGAACAGTTTGCTTTCTCTTGTAGAAAAGGCCATAGTACGGGGGGCAACTGCCCCACTTATTCACCGCTGCTGCGTACGTGTAATACATCAGCGTCAGCCACGCCGGTAAAATTCGACTGTGGTGGAATGCGTTTACAAACATTGTAAATTAGAACCACGGTATTATATTGCCACACTGCAAAACATTGAGGGAAAAGAAAACTATTACTCCTGTCGGTCAATGCAGAATTTGCCTATCTCGCTATGACTAATACAATGGCAAGAGCGAGAAGACAAATGGTCTGTGTTAGAAGCCGAAATTGACGTTCATTATTTGCCAATGTTTCGCCTCCGCAAAGAAATAATACACAGATAATGCGAACATGTTTGTCTTGTAGTCTCGACTATGTAGTAATGGCACCGTCATGGATTGACGCCCACCGAAGCGACAAGCACTCAAAGAAGTTCAAAGACTTCCGACAATGACAATCTGCATTCCAAATGTGGCTCTAGGTAGGAGCACACCTCATTGACAACGCTCTTTATGACGTATCACCTGATAGTTTGGAGGATGCTGTATTCTAATTTTATTGCCTGTAATTTAAACCCGGACCGTCCTTAATATTCTTCCTATGTACGTCATGCTCTTGTTGGACAAATCTTCGACGTACAGCAATTTCCGGTATTAAAAGTCAGAAGTTATTAATGACAAGATTTCAATCTTATCTGGTCGTTGCTCTGTGTCAGTCCTCTAAGAGAAATCTTGAACTGACGTCTGAGAGTCATTTTTCTCGTTTTCAGTTTTTTTTCCTTTCAATTTCTTATTTGTCTTGAGGATCTAAGGGACAGTGTGTGCGTGTGAGAGAGAGAGCCTGTCTGTGCACACACGAGCGCGTATTTCATATTGGCTTTTTTTTTTGTTTTGTTTTGTTATTTATATCCTGTCCCAGGTAACTGTGGAGCAAGGCCGCGCATAGCGTCAGAGAAGCGAGGGAAATATATTGGCCAAAGCGAATCAGTAGACGCTGATGGGAAGGCTGGTTCCTCATTTTCTCTCACGTGTTCATTGGTGGAGCCGTCTCGCGTCACTACTTGCGCAGAGACTTGTTTTCGTTTGCCTGCTCCACAGTTAGCTGGGACGGAGTATAGCGTCGGTTTTCTTTCACTTTTGGCTAATCGTGACGATAAGGATGAGTGGTGATTGGATGAAAATTATGGTCACTCACGAGGAACACCTATGCCCATGCCGGAACTGGAAATCGAGAACTTCGGTAGCGAGGCGGAAAACTACGACTTACACCGAATTAGCATGGCAAGTATGTATGTACCGTCACCGGCAATAAAAATGGGGCACTAGATCCTGAAATATTCGCTTCCCTGCAAGGCGTTACGTGTGTTGCATAACTTTACGACGACAAGTGAATTTTGATGACAAAATTGCCATGGCAACTTCTACCACAGCCGTAGAGTTAGGCAACACACACAACGCCTTACAAAGAAGCTAGTATTTCAGGATATAGGTGCCCCATTTTTATTGCTGGTCACTGTACATGTGTTCATATATGTATTACATGCACATACATATTTGGCTTCTTATTTCCAGTGGCGGATTAGCGACTTTTTTGAATGGTTTTGCTATCTTACCCAATTTTTAGTTATCAAAGTAACAGTTGCGGCGGATAGGAGCCAAGGGGGCAGTTGATTCCACTTTTACCACCATTGTTCTAAGCCTTGTTCTACCAAGAGAAAGTAAACTTTCCTTGCCTCCATTTTTGGCCAAACACCGCCACTGTTGGTAACCAAATGTTTAGTGAATCGCTTCAGCTATGTCTTGTCAGTCGTGTATTTTAGGTGTATCCAAGAGCTTGATTCTCCAGAAATGTCTTCAGGTGGGAAAGTACACACGTACAGGGTGTCTCAAAAGTCCTATTCATTTTAATGAAGGAAGGCCTTAATTGAAAAAAAATCCCATTTATTGTGTAATTTCACACATACAACCATATTCATACGTCAGTGAATGAGCATAAATACGTATAATGCAATACAATTCAACTATAGTGTCAAATAACCTTTACCCATGCGAAAACGCACACTCAGTCGTTCAGTGATGTGAAATGTACACTGGTGATAAGGTCTCTTGCCGTATTACGATTACGTATCTCCATCAAAACTTCCATTTGCTGAATTACCATATGTTGAAATTAAACTGTTTAGGTCGGCAGCAGGGGAGTTCATACTCTTGATTATTCGCTACCACCTCACCTCTAAATTACTTGAACATAGAGAAGTACTCTCTAATTCTACGGCAATTCAACACCACCGAACAATTGAACAATAAATCCTCAAGTAATCGGTTCACTGCAATGCGTGTTTCAGGATCTGTATCATTTTTATTGCACTGGCAACTTGTTGGAGAGGAAAATAAGGTTAGCATAATGTTCTGCAATACCTGTGTTCAAATCCTGGAAATGCATATAATAATTTTTCTTTACACCTATTGTCTTATCCGCTTCGCTAAGTCACCTTCAGATTCTTAGTTCAAGTTAATAAAACAAAAAAGCATGGAATACCCTATATGGGCTAGTCATGAAGCTAAAATATGGAATACACTGACAATTAATATTTTCGCTTTACAGTGACATGTTCAATAAAAATATATCGGACGATATAAGATTGGAATACCGTTTACTTATCAGGACAGAGTCGGTTGGTTGAAATTTTCCTGAGTGATTATAGAATGCTTAGGTACAAGTGAAAACATGGAAACACACAATAAAGTACATTCTGCACATAAAACACAAACGAGGTTTAATAACTTTCAACATGTGTACAACATGGCGCTTGTGGAATCTAAACTAACTCTATCGTTATCAACAACAGACTATTGGACACATTTGTTCTTCTTCCTTGTAGCTTCATGATTATACATAATATAATGCTCAATCACAACACTGGTTAAGTCACTGCTTAATTCAACAATAGATTAATGCTTTTGCAAAGATAAAAGTAAGACACTAAGGAGGAACACACTAAATTTTAATCTGGGTCAAGCAACGTTGTTTACATAAGAAATGTAATCCAACTTAATATTATTATATAGCCTACTATAAATATGATTGTAGAGAAATGGAAAGAATTTAAGAGATGTTGCTCACTCATCTTTTTGTAATGTATTGTTGAAACCTTTATCACGATGAATGACCATTAAAATTACACCCTATCAACAATGCTAACATAATGTGTTAATCACTAGCTACCAGTCACTTATAATGAACAGTTACATTTAAACAATAAGAAGTAAATATTGTTGAAATCTGAATTGCTTGTCACGAAAAACAATGAATGTTTTGCACTTACATATGGAGAAATTTTCATTGATTGGCCTGTCGTCGTCGAATTCATTTATCAAATGAAAAATCTAATTAAAAACGTCCCTGTCTGAATACGAAACGAGATCCATTGATAAAAAAATTCACGGTCTGGTGATTGAGTTATCTTCAAGGTTTCCAATATATATATATCAACTGTATTGGAATGTACGGAACGGAACAACTTTCGTCTAATTGTTGGAATGACGTCCACAGAAAGGATAAGGTAAATCTACAACAAAATAAATGTTAAAGTAAGTTATGACATGTTGCCTCTAGTATTTTCTTGCTGGCAAAAGTGACGGAAGATGTATCTTATGGGATATACAGGGTGCTACTCACAACACGTAGTCCAGAACATGAATGTTTGATTAAAACCTCTTGCAGCTTAAAGCTTTATTTCGACATTATGAGCCCTCGGAAATATAATGAAATATGTCGGAAGAATGGTGGAAGAAACTAGAAGGCTACGCAATGAGAGAATACGAGAGGAGGTAAAACCAAGAAAAATAATGTGAGAGGTGGCAGAAGAATGTCAGTTGAAGTGATGTTTAAATGTGAATAGAATGAGTAAAGACAGGAATGCCAGACAGTGCCGAATCTACAAATCTTGCCCCCCACCCGCAAAATATTACCAAAGGCTACCTACCTACCTTTACACACACACACACACGATATATATATATATATATATATATATATATATATATATATATATATATATATATATATATATATATATAATGTATGTGGGTAATTCTTGATCTCATGTTGACAAAATCACATATAAGGACGTAAAGCGTGATTTAAAAGTTCCTTAACACCCCCTATAAAAATTAAGGGACTTTAATGGGTACAATTGGTCAGGATAGAAAGAGGTTAGGCTTAGGGTGTGTGTTCCAAACAGGCGTCCGCCATATTGAATTCAACTCAAAATTTTTAAATGGGAAGGGAGTGATGTGATATACATATGACACTGTTTTCTCACACCTGGAAAATGATACATTTGTCACAATCATCCAGTCGTAAGCTTTTCCTGATTAAGGATAATATGAAGAAACCTTCACCACTGCATTTCTCGTGAAATTCTAGCCTGATTTGATTCTAGTCTAACTGCCACGCGGGAAACCCGGGGGCGTATTTACAAACCATGTAGTGCTGCAGAACCTCCAGCAATATGTGGCTTCTGATTGGCTGTCATTCCGATAGTTAATGCGTTTCATTATCTAGTGTTCCTTCAAGATAAATAGTGTTAAAGAAAATGATAGAGGGCATGGCTCAAACTTACAGCGTATAATTCAGAGATTTTTACCCAACAAGATAAGAAACCTTTTTAAACTCAGCTTGAATTTTGAGGATTTTTTTTTAAAAATTAATGTTTCGAAAGATTGAAAAGCAAGTGAATGATTTTCGGATTTTAGTATATTTCAAGATATGAAATTTCTCTTATATTAAAGTATTAATTTCACATGTTAGGAGCTTTCAGAGATATTCAACATTATTACGTTCGATAGCCTGTTGCTGGTTTTTATCACCAAAAAACGATTGAATAGCATCTTTTTTACAGTTTTTCAACACAAAAATATATTCCTTCTCACAATTTCGACAATTTGATTACAAACTTCATTACTAAATAATTACAAGTCTGATTTTTCCACCTTTTTTCTGTAAATAAGCTAGCAGGGAACAATGGACACGGAACATAAACACTTCCGGTGCACACAGCCAATAAGAAAGCGTTATATCCCTCTCGTTCTGCAGCAACTTAGGGTTTGTAAATACCCGGGGTGGGTGATCTGAGGTCGGAATTTTTCCGGCTATGCCCCAGCATATAGCGGCTCTAGGGCCCACCCAGCCTCAAATCCTGATCACATCACTCCCAAGATGACAGACATCGAAAAAATGAGGGGCCCACATACCCTAAATGTGCCTTTTGGCACGGTGCTATTTATGCACAGGGAAATTTAACTTTACATTTACCTGTGTATATTGTATTCGTTTCTGTACTCCCGGGTAACTACGTTTATTTTTTTACATACGAACCCTCTACTATGCCAATGGCTGAGGGCCCCTTAAAGGCTTACTTGTCTCAGGGCCCCCCGCACTGCGGGGTTTTGAGGCTTGCAGATTCGGCACTGATGCCAGACAAGTGATGGAAATATGAGTTGACGGTAGAGTAGAAAGAGGCAGACCAAGGAACACATGGGAGGATAGAATAGAAAAAATAGAAGTGTGGGAAAACGAAGATTGACACGAAGAGGATGAGCCGATATCGAGAGGGGTGGGCCCGACGCTTAGCGGCATAAGGAACTGATGATGATGATGAAGACTATTTTTATTGACTAATTTTTAGCAAGTGGCTGTTGCATCGTTATCACACAGGGTACTTTGAATTATTTTGTGGAATAATGGCATAGGAGCATCTAGGAAGTTTCAAACAGGTCGTTTCGGTTGTTCAAAAATATTTTATATGTTTTTATGAAATCGAAACTGGACCCAAATAGTTAAATTCTTTAGAAAAAAAATAAGTCTAAAAGGATAAATTGGCCCCCATAACCTCACTTCAGGGCCCCAGGTTACCTTACACTTACACAATGTATGTCTGACATTTGTGTAGAAAGATTGTTCGTCCCAAATACTGTTGCTGTTTTTTTAATCTCCTTTGAGTCTTATCTTCATCTCGTTATTTCAAATAATGTAACTTTTACTATTTTACTTGCTTCATTGACTGAATCTGGTTATTTTTACGCAGAAGCGTGCGGTAAGGAAAGGCGGGGAAAGCGCCGCTTGCGTTGTGTTTTAAACCACTTTTGATATCTTAAGTCCGTGTTTTTCAATGCCTTTATACTACACCTTAGAATGGAATTTATTTACTATAAGATATTTACATTACAGAATTTTCATTTCCCCTATATCCTGTTCTATTGGCTTGAAACATAAACCGGCTGCACCCTTGACGACGCTGGACGATGCGGCACGACTGATCGCGTTAGAGGAAGAGGACTGCTCGCCTTTCTTCCCGTTTTTCGAGTGACTTATGCAGTTCTTGCATGGTCACTGTCGATCCCCGTTCACGAAGAAAAAAGACCGAGGGCAAGCGACACCAAGACCGCATCTGTCTTTGGCAAGGGTGTTGGAAAGAATTCGTCCACACTTGCCAAAAGGTTGCTAACTTCCAGAATTTTCTGTGCGTACGTAGCACCACCAGACGCTGTACGATTTTCATGTTTGAAACTCTATAGTAATTAACAAATTACATTATGAAGTTAGCCAGTGATCACCAGTCGTATGCTATTTATAAGAAATGAAATCACAGCCGGTACTTGAACATATCCGTCATGTAGTCCATGGAGGGTATGTAACACTCCGGGTAGGGTGAAAGGGAAGAAGCGTGAGTACTGCGGATGCGTGTTGTTTTTTACTGGGATATTGTGCTGTGTTTTTCTGTTCTTTGTGTAGTGTTTTTGTACCTGATGTAAAAGTATGATTCTACATTGAAAATTTCCGCCATGGTTGACATACCAGACGAGCCATCGATTTGCAGTGTTGCAGGTAAGGACTTGATTATTAGGGGCCTTCTTTCAAAACCATTCAGTTCGAGAACATAACGTGAAAGGTTGGAGCGACCGTGTCCTGAATTGTTCATAACCAAACCAACTAAGAAAGATGGGAAAGTTTTCATTAGGCAGTTTAAAACATCTCGGTACAACAATATTATGTGGTTATGTGGCAGCAATAATCTTAATAAATTATTTTGTTGGCCATGCGTTTTATTCAATACAAATTTAGAACCATGGAACTCAGTGGCGTGCCCAAGGGTGGGGGGGTTGATGTGGGTTATAACCCCAGGTATTCCTAAAAAAGAACGTCAAAGGTAGGAAAATATGACAAAATGAGGGCTGACTACCAAGAAAAAGTATACATAACCCCTCCCTTTCGAAAACCCTGAGCACGCCACTGATGGAACTATACAGGCTACGGGGAGTGACTTGAGAAATTTTTATAATGCAGTGCAAAGACATGAACGTTCGCAGAATCACATCTGCGCTTGCATCCAACTGAAGACAAGTCATGATTCATAATTCTAGCCAAATAAGAAACCGAAACCCGTCCGTTTATTTAATAATGAAACTTTATCCTAATAGGATGTTTCTTATTTTCAGGGTTAAAGAAGAACGTAATTTAATTTACAGTTGCCCTCAAATATCAGGTAAATCATAATTTTCTTCATGGTTGGAATTTAAAACTTATATCGAAAGGCTGTTTTCCTCCTTTAAAAACCGTGCAGCGAAGATTTGATTTTACGGTATGTATGCACTTCACACACTCAAGCCCGATACGTCACCATTATGCACATTATTGTAAGTAGGGATGTGTGTAGGCCTATATTAGATTTGAAATTGTTATAATTAACCGAAACGAAAAATTCACTCGCTTGCCTATCACGAAAGGCCACGGCACGCCCCTGTTTTTACGTCACTTTCCTGCCACTTTTGGCAAAATCGCAAAGATGAGTGATGATGATAAAGTTAATGAAGGAACACTCACAAAGATGTCCAGACTGAGATTCGAACGCAGGACCCCTGGCGTCCAATCGCGCTGTGTTACCACTCCGCCATGGAGAACGGCGCCATTATACTTTCAAATGTAGGACCAGACTATTAAAAGAATATGCGAATTTTGTAAATGGGAATTACCATCATTGATTTTTAGGACTCGTCGCCCATGTTCGGAATGAAGTCAGTGCTAAACTTTGCATTCAAATGGAGTCAGTGCTAAACTTTGCATTCAAATGGAGTCAGTGCTAAACATCGCATTCAAATGGAGTCAGTGCTAAACATCGCATTCAAATGGAGTCAGTGCTAAACATCGCATTCAAATGGAGTCAGTGCTAAACATCGCATTCAAATGGAGTCAGTGCTAAACTTCGCATTCAAATGGAGTCAAAAATTCACTTGGAAACCTGCTCTCGTGTTTCGCTTCTCATTTTGTAGTTGTCCTGAGCTTTTTTTTTTTCGATCCGTTTCTGATGTAAAACAGGGAGATGCAGTTTTGTGGTCAACCGATTGGAAAGGCTTCTGGATGTCGTATTCAGAAACCGGTCCAATGGTATAATCACTTTTGGGTGCAAGTGCCAACTTCCAGACGTACAAAAAATATGTATCGGTCACCGTGATACGTGAATCTAAATTCAATGTATTGATCTTCTCTCTTCACAGACAAGAACTGGTCACTTTCAGTCTGACCAAAGTGGATGTTTTTTTTCCATTTCAAGTGTTTTAGGCATGCAGATGTACGCGTAAGTGCTACCTTAGTTGTTGTTGAATTGTTAAGTCCACTTTATGCACAGACAGGCTAATCGGGACTGGACCTACAGTTTAAAGTAGAATCCGAACCACTATGTCATGTGCCTCCACCAGGTATCGAACCCGGGACATCTTTGTTACAAGGCGGCAACGTTACCACTACGCCATCGAGGAGGCCCAAGTGCTACCTCAGGAATACAGGTGTAAAGGTATGAGGCGGGGTTATATGTGTTTAGAATTGCTTCTAGAGAAGTAAATTGTATCTTAATGTGGTTTCATTTCGATGCTGTCTAGATAACTGTGGTAACCAAATATTTGTTTAGAGTTACCAAAATGTTTGGTCAAAATTACAAAATTTAGTAAAGACTTTCAACATTTTTTGTTCGTGCTTACTAAAATGGTTTACCAAACATGCTTCAGTACCGTTTAGCCTATGGTGACCTCCGTGGCTAAATGGTTAGCACAGCGCGCTACGACGCCAGAGGTCCAGGCTTCGAATCCCGTCCTCAGCATTAATGTTCCTTGTGATGTCCTTTCATCAATTTCATCATGTCGTCACTCATCTTCATCATTGCGATTAGCCAAAGTTGGCAGAAAAGCGAGGCAAAGTAAGTCAAGTAATCACGTCAGCTGATTAATCTATCTGTGCATAAAGTGGATTTTAACGAATACTCGTTCAAATATACTGAGTACACACTGATCCACTTGAAAGATCGCCCCTCCCAACTGCCTTATTTTTGGAAATATTATTATGCCTATCTTTTTCAAGACTCGACTCTTCTTTTTATCACCAAGTTTAACAAGTTTGAGAATTTTTTTTTTAAAAGTTTGATTTAAGTCTACTTTTTGCTAATGGACTAATCGGAACTGGTCCTATATGCTGTGTCCCAGGAACCTCTGGCGCAAGCGAACGATAACAAGTCTCTGCGCAAGTTGTGACTCGATAGGGCTCTACCAATGGACGCCTGAGAGGGAACGTGATTGAGTGGAGGCGAGAAAACGACTGCAGTTACCACATGTTGGCTGCAGCGTGTAGGGCTACATCTTTTCTCCGCCTACTAGCTTTCTCCCCTTCTCTCCTGTTATGCCCGGCATTACTCCAGAGATTCCTGAGATAGAATATAAGAGTTCAAATTTGAGTCCGAACCACTCTGCAAGATGCCTCAAAAGAGGATCGAACCTGACACCACTGCAGAAATGGGTTTTTGTTTCTTTGTTTATTAATTTTACTCCTCACAGCTGATCGTTCAGTTTACCATGGCAATGAGAGCAATTATAATAATAACGACACAGAGTAATAACCATCTATTCCAGCCCATACCCTCTATTTCTGCCCCCCAAAAAGCTAATCCTGCAAACGGAACCATATATTGTCTATACAGGTTAGAATTATGAGTAACCAGACTGAAATTCGCCCCTCCCAACTGTAATTTCTGGATCCTCCACTGGTTGACACCGGCCTAAATTCCAGTGAAGCATCACCTACCTATTGGTTTCCTTGCTAAGGTCCAGGACTTTGTGATACTAACAAGAAATTTTGTTTCCCTAGTACAGTTTTGTACAGTAAATAATATGGGATATAGTGTAACGTTAAAGCTTTCATTGTTCGAGCGCCATCTTGGAAATTGTTTTCGCTCTTATCTCTTTATCTGTTCATTATATCAAAATTTTTATTCTTACAAAAAACTAAGAAAATAAAAATCTCTACAATAAAGGCTCTTACAACTTTTTCTGTAGCTCTAGCGGTTTTCTCACAATCGCACAATGAATATTTTACAGCTTAATTTTCGCATATACAGGGTGTTTCTAAAGGTCGTTTACAACGCTTGGGAGGTGATTCCTCACACGATAACAAGCAAAAAGTGTGAGTTCCATTTTTACGACTGAGGCTTCGTTTCCGAGATAGGAGCCTCGCAAAAGGTGACAAAGTGAACGTCACACCTAACTGGGACGAATACTATCACAGATAGAGAGGCGGTTCCAAGGGAATCATAAAGGAATCGTATGTGCTCAGTCCGGAAGTCACTATGAAAAGTTCACTGAACGCATGCGCAATGGAGTCCTCAAAGGAATTGGGGATTTCCAGCAAGAACAATGCATGGAAAGGGTATGTAACGCAGCAAAAAGGACCGTGACAATGAGAAATGCGTTAAAGACAACACATCCCGACCTCAAACATCAAAACATGAGCACGGAACACAAAATCCGAAAAGTTGAGCATGGTTGCATACCCCAGTTACACGCGAGGAATGAACGAATCTTGTCATGTGCCATACGAGAGACACATTACTCCACCAGGAGGAGGGAAAGAAAAACACAATATCAGATGATTGCGACAACGTGTATTTTTACACGCGACACCTACCTCAGCTGCTGACACCCGGCCTCAGCAGTAATGTTCTTTGTGAGTGTCCTTTCATCACTCATCTTCATTGTCGCGATTAGCCAAAAGTGGAAGAAAATCGACGCTAAATAACAAAAATTAAATCTATGTTACAGACAGTTTTGAAGGTGGAAAAACCTTATTGTTGACTTTTCTAATTTTTTGTGAGGGTTCTAATGTCACTGCACATTAATGCTATTAGTATAACAGATTTATTGTTGTTGTCCCAGTTAATGATTCCCGTAATAAATAGTGGAGCTAAGCATCTCCAGTACATGCGCTTCGCTTCTGAGTGTTTTGTGAAAATGAGTTGCAGAATCGCACCTCTTTCCGAAACCATTTCACAGAATGACACTAGAAACAAGGAACAATAAAAATAAGCATTATTTTTCGAGAAGCTCGCAAGTCAACGCCAGCGAACCATGATTCAGCAAACGCAGATGGTTATCAGGAAAGTGAAAGTGGACGGTCTTGGAAACAGCGGCTTTATAAGGAAATCGGAGCGAACTCGCCACATGGAACAAGCTGGTGGCGCACCTTATCTTCCCTCGGGATCCATTGTTGTAATTAAGTTCCTCGATACATCTTCTGAAGACACGGTCATTGCCAACGCGTGAACAACCGTTCAATCCAATGGGAGTCCCTGCCTTCTGAAGGAATTATTGGCGTTTTAAATGTGGCTGGGTCGATGCACCGTTAGCCTCTGGAGCTTCTAACCTAGGGGTTTTTCCTCACGTCCGTCAGGCAATAGCCCGGTGTTCCTTTCTGGGTCAATGGGTACCGCGAACTTTGTATGAATGGGAAGTATGTAAGTGCTTCCGTAGTGGGGAACTGGATGCCCACTTTAGATGTAGGCATTTCCAAAAATCTTGTAGCATTTTTATAGCAGACAATACACGAAGCATTTCCTGGAACATTTCGGATATCATTTGCGATTGCGATGCAAAGCGTACAGCACGAAAGGCATACGAGATGAGCCGGTGTTTACAATTGAAACAACTAATTTATTCTTCCATACGTTCAATGTATACGCTATAAAGTATGTATTTAAGCAGCGCCGTTGATTTATTTATTTATTTGAAACACAACAGGCGCATGCCCAATAACAGTGTTCAATATGGGATGACACCATTACATAAACAAGACCATAACAAAAAAATTGACAAGAAATTTGAATGACGCAATATACATTTTACATTTGAGAACAATTGTGAGAAGAATTTAATTATTCGATTATAGAGACAAAGGAAACACAGAGATAATACAATAATAAATGACGCTAAACTGTTGGATATAACCTTACAAGCTAAATGAAAACCAAAATTCTATGAACAAAACAAAACACAAACAATTCAGCGAATACGGTAGATGCAGCTCTTCGTGTAATATTGTACAGTCATCAGCGTTTTATAGAAATATCGGTTGAATAGTTATCGGTTTTTAAAGAAGTGATACATTGTTTACATCTCACTCTGCCGCCATTACACGTGCACTCGTGACCTAGAGGTCGCTTCTGATTGGTTATGCTATGAAAAATCTACGGAAATAGGACCGATTCTATCCTCAAGAAATGCCATGAAATATGCCATGGCATCTGAAATGCAATAAGATGTTTCACTTTACACGGTAGCATTTTCGTTATGGTGTAAATTTTAAGAAAAATTCTTTAAAAAAATGCTTTCGTCTAGAGCGAGCATAGGGCTTAGATACATATTTAGGAAAATACCGGGTGGGCCATAAGTCAGTTGTCACTAGCAATCGTTAGACTTTGTTTTGCCTAGCGTTGTGGAAGTCAGTTGTGAACTTGACTAGTGCGTATTACCCAATATAAGAATGCTGGGTAATACGCACTAGTCAAGTTCACAACTGACTTCGACTACGCTAGGCAAAACAAAGTCTAACGATTGCTAGTGACAACTGACTTATGGCCCACCCAGTATCTTGTCTCAATGTAATAATAATAATTATATTAATGACAATACAAAGTGTTCATATTATGAATAATAAGTATAATAATAATAATAATAATAATTTGTAATAATGATACATTTTATTTTTGAGAATAATAAAAATAAACCGTGAGGGCCAGTGTCTACCTACCGACTGCCGGCCTCACTCTTAACCTGGTGGGAGAACATAAAACCAGTTACTGGGTGACGTGTGGTCAGCACGACGAATTCCCGGTCATTATTGTAGGTTTTCATGACCGGGCTACGCTACTCATTCGTATCTCCCCAATTTCCTCACTATGGTGGGTGGGTGGCCACCGGTTCCATACACAGGCCGAAATGTTAGGAGAAAAGTTGTTACGGTTCCCTCAGGAGACTCGAACCTGACAATAACTATTATCTTTATTACATGGAAAGATGAAAGATGGTGTAAAAATAGATCGAGATATAACAGCATACAGTCATCAAGAACCTTATTTCTTATTAAGACCAATGAAATATATTTTTACAAAACTGTTCTGCGAAATATAATAGTGTCAAAATAAATAAAAATGTAAAATTTTTGCTTATTAAAAAATATTGTCGAAATAAAACAGCTTCTAATTAAGACGACTTTCGTGCGGAAACTTTCAAATTCACAGCTTTGAGGTTTGTTATTCTCCATATATTTCTCATTTGCATTTCTGACAGGTAGTATTAATCTAGAGGTGTAAAAACAAAATTAGCACAATATGTCTATGTTGACAAATAAGCATACGATTTTTAAGTAATATTTTTAAGTTGAATTTCTTTATTTATTGTAAATTCAACTAAACAAATGGTTTTCTAATGGTTTCTATTGTTGTTATTATTGTTCGTGTTTACAACATTTATTTCGTCAAGAAATATAAGTAACGCCTCAGAAATATATATTAAATAAAATTGTGTAATTCTGATGTGATTGGATCTACTGTACAAACAGAGGCGCAACCACGAATTTTTGTCTGGGGGGGGGGCAAGTACCAGGATAAATGTACCAATAATAATAATAATTTTAATAATAATATGCTAATAATTATTATTATTTTAATAATCATAAAGATAATAATAATAGTGTTATTTTTATAACATTATTATTATTGTATTTATTGATTTGCTTTATTTTACTTCGCTTCTTGTTCCGAAGATAGGGATGGGTGATGATGATATGGTAAAATTGATGAATGAACACTCGCAAACATCCATGCCCAAGCTGGGATTTGAACCCGGGACCAACATTATTATTATTAGTAGTTGTAGTAGTAGTTTGGTTTGATTTGGTGTTTTAAGTCCACTTTATGCACACTAAGGCTAATCGGGACTGGACCTACAGTTTATAGTGGGATCCGAACCACTTGTGCCTCCACCGGGTATCGAACCCGGGACCCCTTGATTACAAGGCGGCGACGCTACCACTGCGCCATGGGGGAGGCCCTAGTAGTAGTAGTATCAAAGACGTTATTACCCTTGTAAATTATGCAAAAATGGGTAGAAGTTGGTGCTAAGGCATTGTGTTTGAACAAACGATTTGAAATATTTTTCAACACGTTCAATTTCACATTAATAATGGAAAACAAGCACACAAACTATTTTTGAAAGACAGAAAGTGCTTGATAAATGCATTCCAAATATAATTCTTTTTTACATTAACATGTATAACTTTCATGCACGATATGTTTCACTTATATGCAACATGGAGCGACGTGTACACTAAATTGTATTCAAAGTTTCTTTAATACATATTATATGCAACATATATTATTTAAATACATTACACAACTTATTCATCCATCTCACAACATCCAACAGAAAAATTACATAAATTGTCAGCCGGCCCCCGTGGCGGAGTGGTTAGCACATCGCGCTACGACGCCAGGGGTCCCGGGTTCGGATAAAGCAAATCAATCAATCAATACATAAATTGTCTCAAATGTGCACGCTCCCTTTCCTGGAAACAATTGTTCATGCATTTAAAACAAAATCAATTAAGACAAGTCTTATTTCTTTGTCTGGTAATTTACAATGCATTACAGAGAACAATGATAAATTGCGAGCAAGAAAATTTTTGGATCCAATTTTTTGCAGGCTGAAATCAATATTGATTTAATAGGGCGCAAATAATTTCAAGGGACGCCAACGCATTCTCTCTTTTACCACTTTTGTGCCTCCGCGATGGTGTAGTGGTAACATCGTCGCCGTGTGATCAAGGGGTCACGCACTCGATACCCGGTGGAGGCACAGTGGTTCGGATACCAATTTAAACAGTAGGTCCAGTCCCGATTAGCCTTTCTGTGCGTAAAGTGGACTTACAACCACAAATCAATCAATCTTACAACTTATTTTCATTTGGATCATTCGGCGCCCAGGGCCGACTCCCGCTGCTACCTAGCTACGGTTCTGAAATTGATAAGACTAAGAAAATGAGGCATTGCGAGCGAAACGAGCAACAAAATTTTACGAAAAGTATTTTTATTTGCATAAAATTTGAAGTTGTGGGCGGTAATTGCCGCCTGCAGGTACACTTGGCCATCAATGTTTGCCCCTCCTAAAACTCATTTCAGTCCAAGGTTGCGCCACTGTATACAAACCTACATGCTTGAAGATAGAGAGCTAAGCTATGGAGTCTGCTATCATTTAAATTTTTTTTTGAAAAGTTTTTATTTGTCCCTAATTTTCCTTTTCCTTTTGCTGCTGAGTCATCCCAACGAGGGGGGAGAGACTCCAAAGAGTCTAAGATTAAATTACCTAGATCTTTAGTTTCCATATGTTGTTGTCATTCTATCATTAAACTCCTCTTCGAAGGAGAAGACTTGGTGGTCAGTGTGTTTTGCTCTCTGCGCAATTATACTTTTGATGGCCCCCCAGCACGACATCGTACAGACTAGGGATGGCCAAACGGATCCGAAAATTCCGGATCTGGATCCGGATCCGAGAGTTCCGGATCCGGGTCTGAAAGTTTCGGATCTGGATCCGGATCCGAAATTTCCGGAACTGGATCCGGATCCGGGTCCGAGAGTTTCGTATCTCAATCCCATTATAATATTACCATACCTTAAAAGGTATCATGATCTTCGATTACAAAGAAATTTTTCATTAGTTAGTCCAGTTAGTCCTACAAGAATTTTTTTCAAGTGTTGTTCCTAAAATACTTTGCTACGCATCGGCCAACACACTCGTGCACAAAAATAATCTTACTTGTTTAACATAAAATGTCAGAGGTGATTTTGTAAATGCCATTGAAACGAATATGTATTCATTCGAATGTATTGGAAATGAAAACATACATCAATGTGAGACATTCAATTCCAGGATGAAACCTTTAACACATATAACAAGATAGAAATGTTATACAAAAATTATACAATTGTTCTACAGTTACAGTTTTACAAATTAAAATAAAACATTATAATATATGCAGTGTTATATAATTACAAAGTGTAAGACTAACAAGGGAGGTTATCTAAGTGTCCCCCTCCGATTTCCATGAAACTTGGCAGGCGAATAGTGGGACGCAAAGGAAGAAATACGTTTTTTTTTGTTTCAGCTAAAAAACGGTTTTAGGGGAGCAAAACCCCCTCAAATGTCAAGATGAGGACAAATTGAAGTGAGGATCTGACCCCTGTGTCCCCCTCCGATTTCCATGATAGTTGGCAGGTGTGTGTATAAACGGGCCCAAAGAAAGAAATACGTGTTTTTTTGCTTCAGCTAAAAAACTGTTTTAGGGGGCAAAACCCCCTCAAATGTCAAGATGAGGACAAATTGATGTGAGGATCTGACCCCTGTGTCCCCCTCCGATTTCTATGATACTTGGCAGGTGTGTGTATAAACGGGCCCAAATGAAGAAATACGTGTTATTTTTGTTTCGGCTAAAAAACTGTTATAGGGGGCAACCCCCCCCCCTCAAATGTCAATATGAGGACAAATTTAAGTGTGCATAAGACCTATGTGTCCCCGTCCGATTTCCATGATACTTGGCAGGTGTGTGTATAAACGGGCCCAAATGAAGAAATACGTGTTTTTTTTTTGTTTCGGCTAAAAAACTGTTTTAGTGGGCAACCCCCTCAAATGTCAATATGAGGACAAATTTAAGTGTGCATTTGACCTATGTGTCCCCCTCCGATTTCCATGAAACTTGGCAGGTGTATAGTGGGGCCCAATGGAAGAAATACGTGTTTTTTTGTTTCAGCTAAAAAAAACGGTTTTACAGGGCAAAACCCACTCAATTGTCAAGATGAGGACAAATTGAAGTGGGGATCTGACCCCTGTGTCCCCCTCCGATTTCCATGAAACTTGGCAGGTGTGTGTATAAACGGACCCAAATGAAGAAATACGTGTTTTTTTTGGTTTGGCCTAAAAATCTGTTCTAGGGGGGCAACCTCCCCTCAAATGTTAAGATGAGGACAAATTGAAGTGGGGATCTGACCCCTGTGTTCCCTTCCGATTTTCATGAAACTTTGCAGGTGTATAGAGGGGCCCAAAGGAAGAAATACGTGTTTTTTTGTTTCGGCTAAAAACTGTTTTAGGGGGCAAAACCTGCCTGAAATATCAAGATGAGTACAAATTGACGTGGGGACCATCTGACCCCTGTGTCCCCCTCCGAATTCCATGCAATTTGACAGGTGTATAGAGAGGCCCTATGCCCCCTGTTTCCATATTGACGTGGTTTCGGGGTCAGATTCCCACTTCAATTTCTCCTCATCTTGACATTGGAGGGGGGGGGGCCTCTATACACCTGGCAAGTTTCATGGAGAACGGAGGGGGAGACATAGACCTCCCTTGTAAGTGTATTAATTAATTACAAATCGCGCACGCGGGTACACACACTATATATATGTGTGTATGTATGTATATTATATATATATATATATATATATATATATATATGTATATTAGCAGGTAACAATATGTTATAAGCACATTCTTACTTTCCAAAGAAGCGCATGTGGGATGGCAAAACGGATCCGGATCCGAAAATTCTGGATCCGGATCCGAAAGTACCGGATCAGGATCTGAAAATTCCGGATCCGCGCATGTGGGATGGCAAAACTGATCCGGATCCGGATCCAAAAGTACCGGATCCGGATCCAAAAGTACCGGATCCGGATCCGAAAGTTCTGGATCCGGATCCGAAAATTCTGGATCCGGATCCGAAAGTACCGGATCCGAAAAATTTTAGGATCCGGATCTGGCCATCCCTAGTACAGACTAATGACTGTATAAAAATCAAGATCAGAGCTGGTCTGACCTATATAGGGATGCAGAACGTCCAATGTTAATCTCTATATCGTAGAGAACATTCCAACGAACAACATGACTTCACTTTTGTCGAATTGTGTGGAAGTTTGTGTGGAAGTTTGCCAAACCGTCGATCACGAGCTACAGGTAGCTCGCGGGGTCATTGGTTACACACACTACTAATCTATGAGGACAATTGCGATCAAGGTAAAGTTGGCGACAATTGCGATGATATCTTGGAAAATTCTATTGTAAATGTTGCAGGTAGAACAATTGCGAGAATGGTGGCAAACTTGATTTGCCATCGTCTCACCTACGTTTCCAACGAACTCGGATGTAAATATGCTATGCTATAAACCCGTAGCTCAACGGAACGTAAATCTGTCTGGTCCGTGCGATACAAGAATCAATCCGAAGCGATCAATCTAAAAATCATAATATTGCAAACAGTGGCGTGTCCAGGATTTTCGAAAGGGAGGGGTTATGTATACTTTTTCTCGGCAGTCAGCCCTCATTTTGTCATATTTGCCTACCTTTGACGTTCTTTTTTTTAGGAATACTGGACGAAAGGGGGGGTTATAACCCCCATCAACCCCCCCTTGGGCACGCCACTGATTGCAAATATAAGTTTAGTAAGTTTCTCAATTAAAAAAAATATTTCATACGTCTTAAAGCTTTTATGAGCAAGGAATTTACAAAATATTCAACCAACTCTTTGTAGATCGCCATGTATTTTTAAAATTGAGAGGCAGCACCATCTCTCGGGGAGTTTGGTAATCTCTTTACCTGGGATATCGTTGCTACGGAATAATTTTCTCAGAAAGACTGGGAACACGATCACATTCGAATGCCGGAAGGTTCAATCTTCTGAGTAACGATTCAAAAAGCCTGCCCTTCAAATCGACCGTAATCCAGGCTAACTGTTATATGAGTGAATGCGTCCTTGCGTAACGAAATAAGGAACAGAGAAGGTGGAAATCTTCTGGTAGTCATCCCCCGCATAATTACGGGATGCACTGAGCGCTCTGCTCGTAAGATTAGCGTCAAGTCTTAATTGCAGAAAGGGACTGAAATATGTGGCCATTGAAAGGAGATTATGCGCCTCCCTCTTCTGACAAAGCGACAATCAATCTTTTTCCTGACGGGGCTTACCTCATCGTATGCAGAGGGAGCTACTGATGCTGCGGATGTTACACGCATCGTTGCGTCTTCCCAGGACCTCCGATGGCCCTCAGGTGTGGTGCAGGAAGCCAAAAGTTCATGATGAGGTCTGTAGATGGCGCTGGCACAGTTATGTATGCTTGTAGTTCTGAAATGTTTGTTCGCTATACTTCCAGAGAAAGCACGAGAGAGAATTAATGTTGAATTTACCACGTTCAAAACACTCTTAGCTCCAGTAGTTTTTCCTTGATCAGATGGAGATGGGAGCAATTCAGTGAAATTCTCCACACGAGACTCCTGTTTGATTCTCGAGATATACCTAGGTATTGATACTGTCGTTTGTTACCTCAGTTCTTCTTCCTTCCTTCAATAATTTCATACCTACAGTACATTAACCTCTTGCGTATAAAGGTTTACTTTTCTGACATCACAAATGGATCACCCAGTATATAAGTTAGAGAGATATAACAAATTAGTAATTTGATCCATTTGAGATGTCAGAAAAGTAAACCTTTATACACAAGAGGTTAATGTACGTATCTGTGGGCAGTTTGTTGTAATATAAGCACAAAGGATTAAGTTTCGATTGAGTGGAGGTTTACTGACTTCAGCTGCGTGGCGGCATAGCATGCATGGAATACTCGAAAATTTCGCATACCGTACGACATACTGTGTGCGCTGTTGTACCGTGATCACCACCTTTGTTACCTGCACATTAGTGCCGCCATGTGGCTGAAGTATGTAAACCTCCACTCATTCGAAACTTACATCCTTTCTGCTTACAACAAGCTGCTCGGAGATACGTACATTAGCCACTTGTGTATCAAGGTTTGCTTTTCTGACATCTCAAACGGATCACCCGGTGTATATATATATATATATATATATATATATATATACATATGTCTCGGCGGCGGAGTCGATATGTATATATCTGTGTCTCCGTCTCTCGATCTTCTTTCTTCCTTCCTTTCTCTCCCTCGCTGTCTCTCTCAATCTTCTTTCCTCCATCCTTATCTCTCTCGATGTTCTTTCCTTCCTTCGTCTCACTCACACTGCACACACACAAGCACTCGCTTTAATTTTTTCTTGCTTTCCCTCACACTTTCTATTGGTTTTATTTCTCTCTCGTCCTTAAATTATTTCTACTTTTCGATGACTCGTGAGCATTAGGTAATGATTTCCAAGACACGGTGTTTTAATTATGACCCCTCCCTACAAAATGTTCTACGGGTGTCTACGTCAGTTAATACCGTATTAGGGAAGTAAGAACCTCAGCGATAGTACACAAATACTCCCTGTTGGATATGTTGTCACGACAATTCCTTAATCAGTCTCCACGGATGATCAACAGAATAAAGATAACGAAAGTTGCGAAAGATTAAACGTTAAAATTTCACTTTCGCATCAGTTCCAACGACCCACGTAATCACAACATAAGGACAGTGGAACAGGATATAACTTTTTTTACCGTCCTAGCTGGAAATGGTCACTTTTCTAGCGATCAACCACAAACAGGAACAGATCCCCCAACCATCTGGCAATCAACGACCGCAACAAAGCCAACAACCATCGAGTCGCAAGGTCTGGGAAACTGGAAACAAAGAGATAAAAAAAAGGAAGATTCAATGATGCTCTCTCTCCCTCGTTCGGATATCAAAGTTCCAGCCGGCCAGAATCCTTTGGTCCGGAATAGAACAAAAGAAGACCAAGAACCGAAGATTAATGCGGTAAAGGCAGGTGTTCGAGCAAAATATTCTCGGAAAGTTGGGCACAATGGAGGGAAGGCAGAACATTGTAGGTGGTGGATTGATGCCAGTTGTCAGGAAGCAGTTGAGCAGAAAGGGATTTGGGTTTGGGCAGAGAGGCTGATCAGCTACGACTCGTTCACGTGCTGCAATACTGTTAGAAAGGCGTCGCCCGAAAAGTCACTTTGGAAAAAGAGAAGATGGAAAATTCAAAACTGCTACGTGATTTGCATTCACTAGTGTGACGTCCAAGGTAACTTTGCGAAATGTAGGGATGAAAAATCTCCACGATATTGGTCTGTAGAAACGGCACAGCCTGTTTTTAAAACTGTATGTCGCAACAGCCTTTTGAGGGCCAAGGCTTGCAAAGCTGTCAGCTCATCGAGTCCCATCGCCGCTGTTGTATCGATGCTGGGTCAACATATAATTGCAACTTTTAGGTCAAGTTGTATCAGAATGGTTGGCTATATCCCTTTGATTTTCGTTTTGTTGCCTTTTCAAAGCAATATCACTTACCTAGTGGAGGCTCTTTCCTTCTGCAGGCAGAGGCTTGGGGGCTGTAGCCCCCCTGTTTTGCTTCTCTTTCCAGCTCTCCTATCTGCGTAAGCGATTCGCTGTTTCTAATGTGCGTTTGCTTCGTAGAGGAATTAGATGAACTTGATGCTGTTATTCCTTCTTTTGTAGAGTTTACAGGATACTTGCTTTGATGGGAAAACTGTTTGAATGGAAAATTGGAAACGTAGTAAACATTGGATTTATTTTTTCAAATATATTAACAGACCCTAAGAGTCGATATTGGGGGGAGCAAAATGAAACTCTGCCCTCCTCGTGAGGTACTTTTGGAAGACTAAAATGACTCCCTTTACTTTGGACGCATATGGGCAGACTTTCTGGGGGGGGGGGTTTAAGTCACTGGAGGACTGTAAAGGATTTATGTGGGCGAGATCTTGAAGTAAATACGTACGTATTTCGATATTCATATTGTTATTACGGAGTCGAACAAGAAAGGTTTCAATTATTTTCATCATTAAGACAAGGTGGGACAGCCTAATTTTGGGTGGGCCATATCCTATTCTGAGCCTTTTTTTGGGGGGGGGGAGAATATTTAAGATCGCCATATCTCCGTTCCTAATTGAGCTAGGAGGATGGTTGATAGCTCGTTGGACTCGGAATAAAGTCATCTTTCCGATTCTACCTAGTCTTACCATAAATACTGTCACAAAGTTTTAAGTAAATTGACACAAAATGCTGAGAGATATTTTAATATCCTAATAACATTACTGAAATGGATGCATGACAAATCAATATTCATAATGGCCGCCCTTAGCACGCACACATTCCGTAAGTCTTTGTGGCCACGCATCAATTGAATTACGCAACACATCGACTGGAAAATGAGCAACTGCCTTGAGAAGAGACCGACCGCTTTAAACTTTCAATATTGGGATGTCTCTTCTTCAAAGCCCTCTCCTGAAGCTTGGACCACAATTTGTAGTCCAAAGGGTATAGATCCGGACTTGCAGAAGGCCAATCTGAAGTGGAAATGAAGTCTGGAACATTTGCTATGAGGGCACGCTCCATTTCTGTAAAAAAGAGGTCAAAACATCAGCCAAAGTGTACCAGCAGACAGTGCTTGAGAGACTAGTCAAGAATGTCAACAAACACTCTCTTCCATGGTCAGAACTGGAGCTTCTAGCAGGATTCAGCCCCAACATATGGGGCCCGAACAACACAGCAGTGGCTGAAGGCAAATGTACCAGAATTAATTTCCACTTCGGATTGGCCTTCTCCAAGTCCGGACCTATACCCTTTGGACTACAAATTGTGGTCCAAGCTTCAGGAGATGGCATGCAAGAAGAGACATCCCAATATTGAAAGTTTAAAGCGGTCTCTTCTGAAGGCAGTTGCTCATTTTCTAGTCGATGTGTTGCGTAATTCAATTGATGCGTGGCCACAAAGACTTACGGAATGTGTGCGTGCTAAGCGTGGCCATTTTGAATAATGATTTGTGATTTTGATTTGTCATGCATCCGTTTCAGTAATGTTATTAGGATATTACAATATCTCTCAGCATTTTGTGTCAATTTACTTAAAACTTTGTGACAGTATTTATGGTAAGACTAGGTACAATACAAAATGGGGTTTCCATTTAAAATTTCACAGTTGCCCCCCGCCCCACCCCCAGTGGGCGGGGGTGGGGAATCAAGAGTGATATCATTGAATAGCTTTCTTTCACTTATTAAACATGTATTTTTTCGTTTTCCGATTCCATGTGCGTTTCTCACGATATGTGACCGTTCCGGGACTTTTGGACCGGACAATGGTTCATGCCTTCAATCGTGGTGTTAGATCAAAGCGTACAATGAATAATATACAATTAAGAACGCATGCTGGTTTCCGGAAATTGCACCCCAGAACACCTTTTGGAGGCTATTTTGACTAAACAGGTGAGGCTGCAATGAAAATGAAGAAGCACCTGAGGTTGTGGGTTTCAATAGGGGTCATTTCCTTACAGAGGATGTTGACTTGCACTTTCGTTGGTCTTCTTCGCTTTTCGGAAGAAGCGAGAAGCATAAAGGAAAGAAGTTATCAATTTCTCGCTGCTTCATGGAAGACAATGATGCGTTGCCTCCTCGCCACGCCTCGGCTTCCCCCGTCGCAGGCGTTGCCTAGCTGCACTTATCGCCTTATTTCCTGCCCACTGTCTTCCGAGTAAGCGCTGCGTAACCGCGTAGCACGTGCTCTGAGGTGTCATGGTCGTTTAACCGAAAAGTGAGGAGGCAGCGACAATAAAAGAGCCCTCAGCCAAAAGCGGATGAGAGCTAGCTTCAATGTCAAACATGATGCTCGTAATTTGTTGCACAATGAGTAGATTCTCTAATTGAACAAAATTTTAACTGTTACGTATAAAACCCCAATTCTTATGTAGTACTAGGGAGACTAAAAAAAAACCTAAAAAGTCCAAGAAGAAATATAGGACACAGTGCTTTAAGTGATTTCAGTCAATCCGTAACGCCAACCACAAATGAATAGACACAAGTACTATTACTACAACCAATAATAATAATAAATGTATATTAAAATAATAATTGTATTTATTATTATCATCATCGTCGGTACTTTTTTCCCTTGGAAGAAAGGTTTCAGTACTCTTCAAGTTGGTTTGTTGTTGTTATTGTGTTCTGTTCATCATAAGAACTACTCTAAATATGTTCATAAATGATCCATGTGTACACACACACACACACACACACACACATATTCTAACCTATTAAAATATGAAGGTACGGTCTACTGTTGCGTACTGCCAGAAAATTAAATGAATTATTATTATTATGGCATTAAAAGTAAATATACATCGATTTTTGGAACAGCCCATTTATTCCCTTCTGCAATGTTTTTGAAACTTCGTCAAAGTTCTTTTTCTGTCAAATTCATTAGATGGACAACCAAATTGTTCGTTGGTATTGTGAAATGTTGCAATAATTTACCTCAGTGAGTTCTGTGCATCAATATACACTATTTGCAAATATTTTTTTCCGCCTTTGGTAACACTTTGCTTATTTGTTATTAAAACATGCATGTTCTTACATATGTTTGTCTCTCTAAATTTTCCCAATATACAGGGCATTCTCTTGGCACAAAGCATTTCTTCTCATTCCGTTATACGGTCGTAAACACCGGGTTGCGTGACTTTTCGGACACTCTGTATAAACACAAGATCTATCGCACCTGTTATTTCAGGAAATTGGATTCTCATTTACATCTGGCCGAAATACATTTTTTCCCTACATTTCCGGATCACCCACCGACAGGAGACAAATTTAGTACAAGAACTTTTATCTTTTTCCCCTTCATCTAATAGGGCTTCCACGATGGCGCAGTGGTAGCGTCGCCGCCTTGTAATCAAGGGGTCCCGGGTTCGATACCCGGTGGAGGCACAAGTGGTTCGGATCCCACTTTAAACTGTAGGTCCAGTCCCGATTAGCCTTACTGTGCATAAAGTGGACTTAAAACACCAACTCAACTCAACCCTTTATCTATTGTTTACATGAGTTAAAGTAACAGAAGATGGACTTTTGTATCGTATCACGCCAAGGACGTGACTCGAACCCGGCATCCCTGGCGTCATAACTCGATAGACTCATGTCTTCACCAAGGGGTCCGGTTGAAGCGCTGGAAAGATGTTCTTACAAGCACATAACACCGGCAATCTTCGGCGGATCTTGAAAAATCTGCTGGCACGGATTCTACCGGAAATCGTACGAAAAATAAAGTAAACTCAGCCTTATGATAAAAGTACCGTTAACGGCAGACACGGACTAGCCAACGGCTTTAACGATCGGAAATTTGAATCTCCCATAAAGAGTTCGAGAGACCATTTCTCACCCAAGTTGTAATCAGAAAGTTATAGAGTGAACAGTTCTTGCCTCCAAGTTATGGGGTGATTATAGATTGATACGTATAGAGTTACCGCGAGGAGTGCGCTATCGAAGTTTCTAGATCTACAGGTAAACGAACGTTCCTTTATCCCGTTTCTATTATTCTCACGACTCTGCCAGACCAGCCAATTGAAGTGTATAAATCGAAAGTTTAAGTGTTCTCCTTATTTCACAGGGGCGAGCCCCCTTTGCATGTTTACGTGTGCCCGTTGTTTCTCCTGGCCATAAGAGTACCTCTCCCAAACCAAGCGAGTAGCTTTAGGCTGGCATAGCCTAGATTCGATCCCAAAAACCGAAGGGTTCCTAGACGGTATACTGTATTAAATAAATAAAAGTGGATAACCAATGTCGCAGTAGCAACTGAGTTTCTGCACCAATCTGATTTGCGGGGAACTGTGTTCCGGTGCATTCCGGCTGACTTGTCCTACTTGAAATTTGCATAGGTATCAATTGTTATTTACAAATGGACCTCAAGGTGATGAAGTAAGCTTCAGAAACACCACATTTGTCATTTTAAAGATAGGGACTAGAGTTGACGAGCTGTATCTTTGCGGGTGAACCCTGCCCAAGCACGGCTGCGCAGTAGCAAGGGGGAGGAGCTACTGGCTTCGCGTTATTATCCTTGCGTTCTGTCCTTGCTGTCGACCACCCAAAGGGCGATTAGGTGGCAACTACATAAACGTATCTCTCTCACACTCTGCGCGGAGTAGCCAAGGCCACCCGCAAAGATATAGCTCGTCAACTCTAGGAATTAATGATCCTACACTATGGTGAACATGTGCGGTTCTACCTCCCATACCTCTACAAGTAGGTATGTTTTCTTTTTCCAGAAAATAAAAGATTGTCAGACAGGCCTTGACTCTCAATGTACTGTTGGGTCGCGGAGTTTAGTTATCAGAAAGAAACCGAACTTCACAGACCAGACTATAGTTTTTATGAGCTGGTCAATAATGTGGTGCTCATGTTGTATGGAGTTCAGTTGTGAATTATACTAGTTTGCTCTAGATTGTGTCTCTCAGGCAGGGAAAATTTCCAAGGGAAATAGGGTCTATAATCTCTTCAATTTTTATTGAAATTGATGTTGTTGTTTAATATGATAATCCTTTGTAGTGTTGGTCAAGAAGAGACTGCACGACATTCCTTTGTTCTGTGACCAGGAGTACCTTGTCCTCCATTGTTGTGTCTAATTACAGGGTTCTTTCTTTCTTCATTTTTATTCTTTCAACTTCCGCCTTATTGTTTAACATCTGGCTAAGTTTCGGGTGTTATTATTTGTTCCCGTTAATATTTTGTTGTTTCGTGTGGACAAATATGTTTCCTAAATATGTTAGTAAAGTTAGTGGGGTGGTTAAGATTCACACTTTTTTTAATGCTGAAATTTATTTCAGTGCGCCTCTGCTAAAGCTATTTTTATGAAAGTCAAGTCCAATTATATGGCACCAAGACAAGACGAGCCATGTCTAATTCTCGTCTCGTCTTGTGGACGAACATGACTGTCTCGATCTCGTTTGAGTAGCCAATGTCTGTCTCATGTCGGTCTCTTACGGATGGTGTCGGTATCGGTAGAAACAAATATTTATGTGTACATTAAATAGTAATAATAATCAAATATAAAATAAATAATAGTCAACCTTATATACGTGTATTCCATCTAGGTTACAAACTATTGCATTTGTGGCTTCAAGCAGTCATGATTAAGGCCAGTTTCTGTAAGCATATGGGCGGGAGATTCTTACACAGAAACTCGTGATTTAAAACAAACGTGATGTTGGTGCAGATGTAACGAATGCTAGGTACTGGATATTTGCTTGCGACAAACAAAAATGACCGTAAACATGGCGGCTGTGCGCATACTGACGTCACATGAAACCCATATGTATTATACAAATTATGCTTTCTCTTCCGTTTGACTGAAATGAATTCAACTTTTTAACATACACTTGAGCAATAATTTCCTGCTCATACAAAGATAAGCTAAATGGCGATACTCCAGCTTCTAGCCTAAAAGTGAACTGAGAAGTCTGATGAAAAGAAGCTAATAGAGTATGAATTATACAAGCCACTTTATACAGCTGCATGTCACTATAGCTACATGCTTGACCCTACTCAACAACTCGTACCACAGATCTGGATAACCTGTTATTCAAATTCCTATTTTGTTATTATTATTTAGAAATTATATAAACCGTGCGTTATTGTTTATGTGTGTACAATTTCCAGCATAATGCTCAAGCATACTTTCACTAAATGTTCAACAAAGTAAGACTTTTGGCAGAAGAGACTGATTTCGGATGCATCGCCTATGCGTTTAAGAGAGGCACAAAGCCAAACATCATGGTGTCATGAAGTCCAATTCACAAGGTCACGATTTTCTCTTTAAACTTCATTTTACAACGGTTTAAAGGATCGAAGCTTGGTTCCGTTTCTCGGATGAATTCACGAACTGCATGCAAGGTGACTGAACCTCTGTGTATTCGCCAGTCTTTTGTTATTGCTCTTGCATCCTCTCGATTTGTTGTCGACTGTTGCGATCTTCGTGGCCGAGCTCTTTAAGCGGCCGACTCTCGATTCTGGCACCAAAAGTTCCCAGGTTCGAGTCCCAGATTTGGCGTGGGTGTTTTTTTTTTTTTTAAATGTCCCTTAATCAATGCTATCTAATCATGTCATGACATTTCATCTAATTATAATCGATATTCCGTCGATCGTAATGTCTCATTTCTAACTTCTCTGCCGCTTACATTCTGACTGTGCTTGATTTCTGTGAGGCAAGAGTCCGGCACCACACTTTTAATTTGAAAACGTCTTGACGGAGGGCTATGAAATTTCGGATATGGGTAATTGAGATCAGATGGGGCTAGTGTGTATCATGGCGGCCATCTTGAAAGCCGCCATCTTGGAATTACATCCATATTTTCAAATGGGAAAGGGGTCATGTAGCATATCATATTACATGTGCGTTTTCTCAGAAAGAAGAATATGCAGCTATTTTTCCCCTAACTTTATTTGGTGACATGACATGAGTCCCAGGTTTTGAACCTTTCTCCATACATACACAGATAATGATACACACCTCCCTCGGGGGGATTCCCACTTGGTTTAGTTGGATCTAGGACATTTTGATGAGGACATTTTCGTACCAGGAATTTTTGGAGCTAGGTTATTTTCCGTTCACACTTTGGTGCCTGGACATTTTTGGTGCTAAACATTCTCTCTTTTACGCACCCTTTCACCTCTGACCACTAACTATAAATACCGAATGTGGGTTACTTCCTCATCACATAAAAAAATGGCTACAATGAACAACTTACAAATCCCCGTTTCTTGCATGACTTGCATTCAATCATGCAGGCGTCAGTTGTTCAATAAATCATTTATTTACTTACCAGAATTGTGCTAGTTGCTGTTTATATCGACACTGTTAATGATGCAGTGACGGCGATTGGGTTCCAAAACTAGGGGGGCAAGGTGCAAAAAATGGGGAGGGGGGGCAAGGACAGTTCACTTTCTCTTGGTACATAGGTTTAGCATACTGCGGGGACAAAAGTGGTAAGAAGTGAGGGGGCAGCTGCCCCCCTCGCCCACCCTAATCGCCGCCACAGGACTTGCAAAGAGACACTACTACAGCGTAGAACGTAAGGAATGTCTCTTCTCTCCATTTCAGCAAAGAGTTCCACGGAACTACATTCCAAATTAGTCCTCCTAATGAACTCCCAATTCTTGAATCCTGGCTCTAGATCGCCATGTTAATGCACCTATCCCCATTGTGGTCAGTTTTCTGCAATAATTATTTTGATATTAAATAAAAAGAAATCTACAAATGTTACTTAATGTGACACTGTATGCACCATTTTATAAAAAATCTCCACAATAACCAGTAACAAGACAAAAATAACTAGTAATATTCAATAAAGTTTTTACAGAAGAATTATCGTCGTTCTCCTCGGAATGTAGAATAAGAAAATAACAATATACTGTACGTATATTTGCAAAATGTCTTTCAATTAAAGGTCTGTTGCACTTTACACAAAGATATATACGTTGCTTGCACCAAAATGTCCTGGCACCTACATGCCAAGGCACCAAAATTACTTAGCACCAAAAAGTCCTGGCACCAAACTACGCGCACCAAGATGACCGGTACCAAAATGTCCGACTCCCGTTTTGGTTGATCAAGCTGGTCGCAATTGCTCCATTTTAACTTTTTAAGAATACATTTTCAATCATGTTATCGCAATTGTACATAATGTCGCCTTGATTCCAATTGTCCCAGATTCCAAAAATGTACAGCAAGCTTAGGACACCATGTGGGATCTAGAGCACCTGAAATAGAGCTTCGTAGGAAAACGATCTTCCAATATGACACCTACACTTCAGTTCCAATGGCGAGAAATATCATAGTTGATGCTAATAAATATGAAAGTTTAAACTCTTTTCCTTGAATTTTGAACAAGGCGGTGGCTGATTGTACCAGATTGTTTTCAGCGTGCTACCCTAGTACACCTTGGGTTGACCCTCGACATAAACATAACTCTCTACACGCAGCAGGTTTTTTCTAGTAGGCCTAGATAATGTGACAAGCTAACGCAAAGTGCATTATTCGGACGACTGTGGGCAGACCCAGATCATAAATTGTAATATCAAGGTCCGCATCTGGTCTTAATGAGACATGACTGGCTGGCTACCTGTGTATGTTGTTTTCGTCTTCCGGAATTGAAATTTTATTAATGTTCTCTTTTTGTTTTGTTTTATAAAAAGACATGTATGATAAGTTTACAGAATTAATCACAGTACTACATATTGTTTAGATAAAAGAGTGCAAATCTAGCTCCTCCCAACTGGATCCGCCACTGAGACAATATCTGAAGCCTTTAGAGCGGTGCGAAAACATCTACGTATTTGTGGAGTTGTAGGGGTTAGAACAGGGGTTCCCAAACTTTTTAGTTTCACGACACCCTTAGTGTTTCAAGATTTTTCCGCGGCGCCCAAGTCAGAATGTAGCCCTATCTAACACTTGCAACGCCCAGTTAGTGTGGTTAGGTTGCTAGCTTTAAGTTAAAAAATAAACACATATTTCAAATTCAGAGACATTTTATGTGTAAAAAGTACTAAATAAGCACATATGTCGAATAACTATCATTTCAGTGAAAATATTGGAACATTTCGCCCAAGGGCGCCCACACTTTGGGAACCACTAGGTTAGAATGTATTCCGAAATGATGCGTTTTTCCCACAATAGTGGTGGCGAATTGTTCGATTCTTATGGAAATTTTCGAATAATTTCACCACTTAATAGTAACTGAAATGAAAGAATAAATAGCCCTACGAATGGACATTTCCACTCAATTTTTTTTACAACAATTTTAAAAACTACACCCTGGAAACATGACCCCTGCAAGTTGTCGAGTTTCTCTGCGTCCAGTTTAAGGCAAAAACGAGACTTCCAAAGTTGCGAGGCTAGCGTTGTGCTGAAAACACGCCCCGACTTGTTAATACTTCACTACTTAGTGATAGCTCCTTTGTCGTCTGCTACGAGCGTCCAGTTTACTGGGGGTAGCCCACGGTGAGCGAACACGTGCAGCAGTTTTACAAATCTGTGCAGATTTAAATAATGGAAGGAGCGATAGTGGAAGGGAGAGCTATTCTTTGTACTGATCATTCTTCTATAAAAATAAATATCCCTGCTGCTCACGTGTAAGATGAATGAAAGGGTTCTGCTGTGTGCGTGTTCTCAGGTCATGCGCAAAATATTGCTTGTAAAATTGGTTGCTGACCAAACTTTCAAAAATATTTTTTAAACTTATATTTATCGAAATTTACCGTAACCTATGTAGTGCAAAATAAGAATTTTCACATTCTTCACTTTATTTACTTTCTTTTCCATAAAGCAATTTCAGATTGTTTCATTTCTGTTCCGCAAATTATCATCAAATATTTTTGTGCAGATAAGAGAAAATACACTGAGAAGATTACATCAGTTGCACCGTACATATCAATACTTAGTTTATGTATAATTATTACAAGGAAATAATGTGTATAACCATGGGCGTATTTAAGGGGGGGTTCAACGGGTCCAACCCCCTGCCTTTTGATTCAGTAAACTTCCCAGATTACCTGTTCTATCCGCTTGTTCATAAAAATTTCTTGGGACTTATTTCATTCTCTTAAATTAGTGATGTATAGGACGGGATAGGGATGGGAAGGAAATTAAGTAATTCCACACACCAGATGGGACTGCAATTTCCTGATAGTTTCGGAATTTCTGCGATAAGAAACTGCATTGAGACTGTCAAATCAGTTATTTTCTCCCCTCGAGTCATCTTAAAGAAATTTGGTTTTTAAAAACGCAGTGACACAAGATGAACAGAAACGTATCAATACTAAGTAGAGTGACTTCGTGACTACATACACAAAACTTTGTGGGTCCAGCACCCCCTCCCCCCTGCTCCCCAACAAGCTTCCGGCTAGCAGTGTTCTGGATTTTCACTTACGAAATAAAGCAACCCTAATCATACCAAAAGTTGACCCTCCCTCCTTACGTGAACTATATATACGCCCATGTGTATAACAATATCCCATTCTGAAATTGTACGATATATTTTGAACTTTGTACTACGAAAAACACCGCCTTATCTCTTTACACCGAACGCATTAATTGATTGGTACGTACTCAACCTCACCACTAAGGATCCTATCGAGACGAGACATGGCAGCCTTGGTCTCGTTCTCGTTGAGAGTTGTAAATGTCTGTCTCGTGTTTATTTGTAAATATCTCATTGACAGTCTCGTTTCGATTTATAAACATCCGTCTCGGTTACGGAGAGCAATTCTCGTTCTCGTCTCAAGTCTTGAAAAATATAGAATTAACAACGTATGCAAAGGCATATCGTACAAACTTTCACAGTGCATAGAGATTATAAATACAAAAATACTTCGAATACTGCTTGTAGTCATTCATCTTCATTGTCGCGATTAGTCAAAAATGGGAAGAAATTTGATGTTAGAGAAGATACATACTAAATTAACCATGCGTTCTCATCGTTGCGGTTAAACAAAATGACGGAAAAGCGACGCAAAAGTAGGATAAATACAAAAATTTGAAATATATATATTAACTGAAGAAAACTCGTTTACTGCAGGAAATTTAAAAACTCCCCGTACCTTTTTTTTTACCGTATCACCCCCTTATATTGCAGAAATTCGACTGTAAACCAGAGTGTTCTAAACGTATTGTTATTTTAAAATTTTCGAAGAAAATATTATGACGAAAATAATTGTAATTCCAGAAAAGGCATTTCTATAACAATAAGTTCTTGCCAGTCAGAACCAACCTACGTACTCACAATGAACAAGGCTGTTCACTTGTTCAGCCATTGACTGTTACAAGTTTTGCTTTGTCAGCCTAATGGGTAAACCCTATACCGAGTGGCTGAATTATAGTAAATACTGCTATACTTTTAGGACATCATTCATCTCCAAAAAATGGATCACACATTTTTGCACTGGAAGTTACAAGATACTTGTTTTACACAGTAGCAAAGTAACAAGTGACGCTTGTCGCTTTCACGGCTCGTGCTAAGTTGAATGTGAAAAGAAGAGAACATATTTGCCCTTACTTACAGGAACTTAATTGGTTAAACGTTAAAAATAGGAGAACATTTTTTGCATTGTCGTTATTGAACAGGATCCTGAACAATAAGGAACCAAAATATTTATGTGATCAAATTGCCCCGTACAGGAAGAACGGAAAACAAATTAACCTTCGTCAAAAACACAATTCACGATTCCTGTACACAGAACAACATTCTATGGAAATTCTTTCATAGTCACCGCAAAAGAATGGAATGACCTCCCCCCACCACTGACCTCAGGGGAGCTCCACCCTGCAACACACAAAACAAACCTGAAGAAGCATCTATTGTCCAAACAATAGTGTCTGGATTTGTATTTTCTGTAATGAATGGGAATGAGGTATTGGTTTTAGTTTTAGCTGTAATAGTTGTATTCTAATTGTGGTTTTAGATTTAACTCTGTACCTTCAGTACATTAATTGTTTACATTATAAGTATGAATGTTTTATTTTTATTTTTTTATTCATTCTACTGCAACAATGATTTTCAAGAAGTGTAAAGTGTCAATTGTAATATGTTTTTTTTCTTTTTTAAGGGTTTGTTGTAAGAACGGCCGCGAGGCCAAAACATGCCCTCTCAATAAAGACGTTATTGATTGATTTGATTGATTGATTGATTGATTTGGTGTTTTAAGTCCACTTTATGCACAGTAAGGCTAATCGGGACTGGACCTACAGTTTTAAAGTGGGATCCGAACCACTTGTGCCTCCACCGGGTTAAATACGTTATTATTATTATTATTAGCAGAAACCCTGCCTGCACGCATATCTAGGTGATGACGTCAGAGGACCTCTAGTCTGTGCAGAGGACGTTTTCAAATCAGTGACGTAGGAGGTGATTTTCAGCGGTGTTTGAAGGCGTGTTTCTCGAGAACCAAAACAAATATCGCCGAGACATTTTGCACATCTCATCTTTGTGTCATTATCCGTAAAATGAATGGATTTAAAACGTTTTTCATGTCAAAGTGTAAATATCTATTGAAGGAAAAAAGAACAGGGAAAGACTGCAATGGACTGTAGATGAAATATTAAAATATGCATTATTGTTCTAAATATATGCAGCTGTAAAGGCTCAGATATTTGTAGCTATTACTGTGAGTATTTCTTTCTTGATTTGTCTTCATTGTGTGAAAAATTATAGCAATATTATTTAAATGTGAAAAAGACGATGACGTGTGTACATTTAAAGAGTCAAATATTACGTAACGTAATGATTATTGTGACACTGCCATCTATCCCCTATCATAAGATACTATAGCCAAAGTCAAAGTTAAGATTGTTATCCGTATCCTATATATGTATAAATATAGTATACGAAAAGAACCAAAAACTAATTTCCATAGTGCAACACCTTTTGAGGGCTAAGGCCAGTCAAGGGCCTTTTATTGGAATTGCTTTCAAGTATCTCCCCAATCGCCTTGGATCCTGGGTCAAGATCGAAATATTCTAACCCACCGATGATCCAGCCCGAAATTAAAACACCAATTGCGACAGTGTTAACTATTGGCTACACGGGAACTCAGGAAAAATACATTACAAATCCACATGAAACAAATTCGAATTGTGAAACAAGACTGAAACATACTGGTACATTATGCAGGGAAAGGGGGGAAACGAATGGGTTACGTGACCAACATGGCTGCCATCTTGAAATTCGCCATCTTGGAGTCAACTTTACTTTTATAAATGGAAGGTCGGCCATGTGCATAGGGTTACCAGACGTGCTGTTTTTCCCGAACATGTCCTGCATTTTTAGCCTTATGTCCGGCGTCCAGGAGGAATTTGAAAAATATCACAAATGGCCTACATTTTGAGCGTCACATAATATTAATTAGGAAAGTACGTGTTTCAGTTAAACAAAGAGAAATCATGCAAGTTACAAGTCTATGGACTGCCCTCCCAAACTCAATAGTGAAATTTATTTTGATTCAGTAATTGCCCAAAAAGAAAATGAGATTTGTCCTGCTAGAGGACAAATGGAGAAACGGAAGCAATTAATGATCAAAGTTTTGGGGCCACATTCTAATGATGTCACTGTTCAATGCCTCAGCGGAATTTCTTGCCTTGTGGTTTATGCTGATGGAACAAGGTGTTTCCCATTCTTATTCTACAATTGTGATTGTAAAGCAGGGGTATATAAGAACAATATTGAATTAAAAACTACCGAAGATAAAGCTTCTGGAACCATTTCAAATTACGGTAATTTCTAAATATTTGTTTTCCATTACAGATCACATTGCAAATATTGAGAGAGTACGTTCATTATCATCAGCACAACAGACTCAGGAGAGAAATATCTTTTTCATAAAGTCTGTAAAAAGTTTGGTACTGGCGCCTATAATTTCAAACAGTTTGACTGTCCAGTCTCTCCTAAATAGCTATATTTGACTAAACCTGAAATTTTGAAAAAATTGTCTCCTCTGAGAAGTGGAGTAAAAGGTTCATTGTTTAGTATGATTACAATTTTGGAAATTTTGCATTTAAGAATTCATTAAGAAGTCTTTTTATTTAAAAAAGAACTGAAAAGTGTCAATTTTAAATTACTTTCTAACGTGTTCTACATAAATATGTTTTATTTGAAGGGACCGGGTGTAAAACATGGTGACATTTTGGTAATTTTTAGTTACAAAGTAAAATGTGCCATCCTTCAATTTCCGAGTGAAATTGCCATGTCATATAATTTTCTTTGGATTCAGCGAAACCTTGTGAAATTGGTAAACACAACACAAACACAATTTATCTACAGTATAGCTTCTAATATTTTTTTTTTCTTATTGAACTCAGAAATAACCAAAATGTCAACATGTTTTACACCCGAGCCCATTATTTATTACTAATGTTTTGTGTCCTACATTTTGACTTCAAGTTCTACATTATGTTCTACTTTTTCCTCATAGCGATCTGGTAACCCTAGGAATGGGTGATTGACATTTGGGCGTTTACGGAAAAATCATTCTTTACACCCTGAGTGATTGAGTGTGGATACATATTCAGATCAGGCTCTCAATTTTTAAAGTAAAATTTTCATAATCTTGAACTGCAAATAGGAAAATAAATATTCACAATATAAGATTCAATTATTTTTTTTTAAAGCCGGACCCTGTGCCCGCGGTTAGCACATTGCGCTGCGACGGCAAGGGTCCCGGGTTCGAATCCCGCTCGGGCTTGGTTGTTTGTGAATGTTCCTTCATCAATTTCATCATTTCATCACTCATCCCCATCTTCGCAAATTAGCCAAGAGGCACAAAATGCGAAGTAAAATAAACTAAACCAATCAATCAATTTTTTTAAAAAAAAAAAACTATATTTATAAGATAGCTTTAAACAGGTTTTAGAAACATATGTAAACTAGATAAGCCCCGTTCAATCATTTTGCACTAATTTTAAACAGTTTTTACTTCCTTACAAAGTTCTCCAAGAGCATAGTACTACTGTATATCAGGTGAGGTACTTAGTACCACAATGCAGTAGTGTAATAAGTTAATTATGGTTTTAATTCTTTTGGATAGGGAGATAATGTGATAATGTAGACAACAGACATTTTTTGCGTTTAGCTACAAAAAATTAGATTCTCTGAACAGCAGTGTCTTGCGTTCGCCAAATAACTTGAAAGGGGTACAAGGGGTAAAATTAGGATCACAGGATTTAGGAAGGAACTGTACCCCTGTACTCCCCGTTCCTGCACCACTGATACGAGGTGAGCGCGTCATCATAACAAAGAGAAGGTTCAATCCAAGACACGTCTGGAATTTCCAGCGGACAATATCAAGGAATAAAGAGGCATTCTTGCGAGGATCCTTAAAAGATGGACACGTGAAAATACCCCATGCCCTCTTTCCCGTCCGAGTCTTCTTGCATTTCATCCAGAACCATAATCTCGCGTCTGACAGGACAAAAAAGAGTGAGACACTATTCGAGATGGAATGTCTCATGCCACAATTCGTTCCGGTACCTTGACGTGGTCGAAGGTCGCTAAAAGCTATCCGCGTCAGCACGGTACGTCGCCCCGGAACAAGGGAAGATGTTGTATTCCTGTCACGTATCTTACTTTGATGGCACTTTCTACCCTTGGAAAGCGCAAGAAAGGGATGTTATCGCTCTCTACAAAACAGCCGATTGCTTCTTCTTCACTTACGTTAAGTTAGCCTGATACAAACCAGCCTGAACATTTCGCGCACGTGAATATAGCACCCGAAAGAAAATCCAAAACACACCAGATGGGAAGCTGCCTACCGTTACATGTTGCCAAACGTTACATGCATACATATGTAAATAATGATTGCTGATTTAAATATCTTTTTTGCACCCCTCAGTAAAATAGTAGTCAGGCTGTCTGTTGCAGCAAGTTCATCGTTCACAGGGAATGCAATCTCGAGTAGATTGACTAATCCCGGGATTTCGGGACTAGGTATTCTGATCTTTGATGCCAACAAATCATTGATTCTCTCCAGTCTCCTTCAGTTTCGATTATTCTTATGGAATAGAGTTGATATGTGGCACTTTGTTCAAAAAGACTAACTTACTTACTTTTGGACGATAAATTTCAACTCTTTTATTTCATATGGAAATTGATTGATTAACATAGCTAGATGTGTGGCACATCTGGTACTGCCCTCTGACACAACCAATGTTGGCAGCACACCTCGTAATTTCGAAAAAAAAGAGTTTCTATGAATATGTCATAATTAGACCGGATTTTTTTTTTGTTTTTAACCTATTTTTTCCGTTACAGGTATGTAAGAAATAATAAGTTATGTCAGCGTTTCGTTGAAAATGCAACAACTGATGAAGTTTTATGGTGCCTAAAAGAGCCTATTTTGCTCGTTAGAACCTATTTTAGGGTTATGCACCTAAACAAGCCTTTTTTAAGTTTTTATATATTTTTAAAGGTTTTACAGGATTTTTATCACACGGCATTTGCTTTGTTTGGTCACGAAAAACTTCAATGACGAACATGTTTGAAACGTACTCCTGTCGATTTCCCTTCCTCCAAGTCCATGTTGATTTTTGAAACCTCTAAACAAAGCAAAATGTCTGATGCCACTGTTACCTGTGCAATCCAAAGTGGTCTGATCTGTGTGGTCTTGCTCACTTTCGCGTCACTTCGGTGCTTTCTGGCACTTACGCCTTGCAAACTAACATTTCAGCATTGAAGTTTGCACCACTGACTATGTTTTTGTTGAAAGATTATTTTAAGCATATAAGATGATCTTAACAGACAAAATTACGGAGTTTGACTGACTATGGATAACATGAAATACGATTGTTACCTCACTATACGGCGAAGAGTGAATTTTAATAGCAAATTTCCAATGGTAAGTTCTTCCATCGCCGTAGGGTTAGGCAACACACATAACGTTATGCAAGATAGTGCGCATTTCAGGATATAGGTGTCCCATTTTCATTGGGTGACTATACTTAATCAATATTTCTCAGGAATTTTGAACAATTTTAAGTTTTTTTGAACCTACTTCAGGATTTTTCGAGCCCAACGTAAGATTTTTAGGAACAAAATTAGGATTTTTAGAATTTTAGACCCTAAAAGTACACTTTTTAGAACCTAAAAATCCGAGGTCTAGTCATAATTAACACCATAAATCGTCTGCAATGCATAAAATGCATCAGTACTTATCGTTCTTTTATCAGTTCGATAAATATCCAGAGAGACCATCAATACACATAGTAATTAATGCAAACCACTTCATAGCTATCTCTTACCCATGTCTTTTTTTTTTTTTTTTTTTTACTTTGTACAACTTTTCTACACCTTAGTAACTTTTCCCCATGCTGAACGTTCATGTAGAGAATCATTAAAAATATATCTTGTAAGGAGCTGTACAAAAATAACACAATACCAAACTTCTCTGCAGTCTGGTATGAAAAATTAAGAATACAATATCTTATCTTCAATTTTACTTTAAAAGAGCGATACACCTACAGAGTGGTGCAAAAGAATGGTCACCGAAATTTTACTTTGTGTTTATTTTGTGTTATATTAATTTATACACTCTACTATTGAAGTTAGAACTCTCTACCGTACAATTACATGTTCTACATGTCCTCCTTCCTTTTGAAAAACATTCCATGCGCTCGGTTTTTCTGGAGATTGGAGAACCTTCTTCATCACTCCATCAGTGTTGTCGTTTGATCTTGTGCTTCGAGGTCGTCAAGATCGTTCTGCATTATGATTATTCACTGAACCAGTTGTTCTGTACATTTCCACCCACTGCAATATGGTTTTCTTTGGTGGTGCTCGTAAATGAAAATGTTCCTCAAAACCATTGCATACATCAGCCAAAGATGGACCATTCATACGTCCTGTACCATAACTTCGGAAATAATGTTCCACGCTCCAACTGCGTTGTTCCAAAGTAGTATATTGTGGCATGATTAGACAACAATCTGTGAACAAAGAAGAAGCAGACAAATGAATTTGTACATGTTTCAGAATTTCGGTTACTTTTTTCTTGCACCACCCTGTATTTGCTCTTCCCAGTTGACTGGTCCATTGCTGGGAATGGAAAACATTCTGGTGTAGAACATGCTGTGCTGTCAGTTGCATTCTGGATGCGGAAACCCAGGCGATTAAGAACACAAATCTCTCACATTTACGTCACTTCCGTTTCCTTGCTCGGTTAGAGGAAGAACATCATGAACATCGTTTGCAATTCCACGCTCTCTGACGTAAACAATGCAATTCCATCTTTTCCCTCCTAACAGCTTCCCATTTTCCAAGCTTTATTTTTAACCCAGAAAGACTGAAGGAAGAAATTAGTTTGGAATGGGAAGGAGGAATATTGAACAATTTGCACTCCCTTCTTGAATTTGATTTTTTTAAAATAAGTATACTGTCAAATTTCTTCTTGCCATACAGAAAGGAAAAGAAACCTTTTCATCGAATGGGAAAGTTAAGTGGTCAACTTTTTATCTCGTCATCGAAGTTCCCGTGTTCGAGTCCCGGCATGGGCATTGGTGTACCCTGTGAGTCTCCTCCCTTTATTGGTTTCATTAATCATCGCTTATCCTCATCGTTGCGATAAAACCAGAAAATTCACTACATGAAAAGTGTAAATATCAAGCATTTATTTAGGTGTTCAAAGAATACCAGATGGTGCATATAGTAGAATAATTCCACAATGGAATTATCAATAAAGAAAAAGTCAATTCATGTAAATTAATTGAAATAAATCCAAGGTGACAAAATCTGATTGTTTGATTGATAAAGTTATTACAGGTGCATTGGGGACAACAAATTAAAATAACAAACACAAAAAAATAAACAGCTCTACTCACTATTGTAGGAAATGAAACAGAAAATATCACACACAACAAGACATTATATAGGCTTGCCTCTGAGAAATGAACGTTGATACTTAAAATTAGGAAGTTGATTGAAATAATTTTCTGGAATCGCAACTGCTCTTTACTGGAAATTGTTCAAATGCTACACTTTAATGATACAATAATTAAGTCAAAATGATATGGGAATGACAGCTGCGGCTTACGGGTTTGCATTTTTTAAAAAGTCAGAATGGCGTCTGACTGCCACATGAGGTTCCCGGGTTCGATTCCCAGGCTGGGTGAGATTTCAGGTGGCAATATTTCAATGTCCCGGCATGGAGAGGCTCTGGGGTTCACACAGCCTCTAATAAATGGGTATCTGGTGGTAAAGGCAGCCGGGACGTGATGCTGATCACATCACCTTCACAACTTGTTGCGATTGTGAATGTGTGGGACTTTTCTTCAACATCCTCCATATTCATGGAGTAGCTTTACCTTACCTTGAATTTCTTGGCTTTTCTGCCACTTTTGGCTAATCGCGACAGGGCGAGTGATGAACTTACAAAGAACACCCATGCCCAGGTCGGGATTCGAACACAAGTCGTAACGTGCTAACCACTCCACCACGGAGGTTGGCAGCAGCAACTATGTTTTTAGAATTTGAATATTTGTGTCACTTCATGTATTAACTTATATATTTCACGGTATATACATCCATAATTTGTAAGTTAATGCTCCACACTCTACAAAGAAATCTAATTGAATTCAATTAATGTCTCGCAAAGAGAAACAACAAAGGAGGATTGATAATGGTAGAGAAGGTTGATAGAAACTAAGATACCTGTTACCCACAATCTTCCAGCTCCCAGACCAAAGAAAGAACCACAGATGGAGGAGTTGAAGGGAGGGAGGCTGTTCAGGTGCGTTACTTGAATGTTGTTCACCTTGGACTTTCGAGCAATGAATACCACTATCCCGGTTCCACTCCTTTCCTGTTCAATACACCAACCCCTCGTGCATGTTCTTGTTCAGAGAGGTCGCTGAAAAATAAAGTGATTGTGGAAAGCGTACTATTTAGCTACATCAATAGATAACAGGCGCGGTTATTGTTATTAAATGCATAATTATCTGCAAGTAGCAACATGTGCTCGTATCTGAATGTTTTGGACAACATTGTATGTTTAATTCAACTGTTTTGGTAAAATGTTAGTAAAATTTTCATAGAGATTTCTCATGAAATTCAAGTCGTAATCTACGTTGAATATCTTACTGGAAATTATTATTTTCGATAAGGAATCGGTTTGAACGGAAATCTAGGATTAAACTGGCGGTATTATTGAAAATGTTATACAGTGCGTTCATTTTTGCTCTGGGATCTAGATAGCACGTGAACAACTTTGAACAAGTCTTACAACACAGGTTAGTACTCGTTGTGCAATATAAATATAATTGTCTACATGCTAAAGATAAATAAGCGAGACGTTACGGAACGAGAATGAGCCATCCCACACCATGTCACGCACTGTCTCGGTTAACGCACTGTATATTCTGTGCTGGGCAGAGCGGTAGCGAAGGGGTGAAGAATTTTCATAGCATGAGACTGTCAGGGTTAATTCTCCTCCGTTACCACTCCATTTTCCGGGTTTTGCACAAAGAAAAAAAAAGTCACATAACACACACAACTGCCAACTCGTGTCCTTATTTGCCCCTAACTTAGTTCCTGTACAAATTCTTTGTTGTAGCTTTAGTACTCTATTATTACATGTATAACCACCCATCACGCCTATGCAATGGATAGAGGATCCGATTATTAAGTATTTGTCCAAATGATGAAAATGTAAAACTCAGTTAATTATATAGGGGTTTGGTTATACTGGATTCTGGGGTGTCGCTGTAATGCAGGAGTTGGGGTAGCCGTACGGTAGCTTCTGGGGTGACAAAGAAAAAGACAAGAAACGGTCGACTAAAAAAAATGAAGAAAAAAAATGGGCTTGCCAACGAGGAAAGAAAATATGAAAAATTAAAAGCATAATACTAATAACAAAATAAATGCGCGCAGTACAATTCCTTTTTGAAGCAAGGCAAAAGAAAAATCATTTTCTTCTTCTTTGCTGTTATAACTCTTCATTTAAGGAAGTCATGAAAGAAATACCTTTAAAATTGCGTTTTTTAGCGTTGATCCCAAAAATGGCGACAGCGGCACCTCAAGATGTAGTCCAATAGGAGTGGTTGCCACAGCGCACTATAATGCCAGGGGTCTCCCAGGTTCGAATCCCTGTCAGGGCATGGGTGTTCTTTCATCATATCAACACTGATCCTCATATTCGCGATTAGGCTCAAGTGTCAGAAATCGATAGAACAAAATTTTGCGGGTATACTACTGCATCTGCACTCAACTTTTCCACACTAAGTTATATTCAATATTTTAAAAAAAAGTTTAGATGTGTTATTTTCGATCTATCTTACTACACAGTATATTGTGAATTGTGTCTTCGTTACAAATTGTTTCTCTTTTTCTTTCCCTTCCCCTCAATTTAATATCCTCCTTTTCCCTCTTTCATTGTTTTTATCTCTATTTCTCTTTATCTCACTTCCTCTCCTCTTTCTCTCTATTTTTATCTCCTTGTCTGTGACTTCCCTGAGCCTCTCTCTGACTTTGTCCCACTACAAACAGTAACTGTTACTTGCAGACACTGCAAAATGATAACTCTACAATTATCACAAGATTTACAAATGTTAAAGTTATGTAATCCAGTCCTTATGCAGGTCCGTTGTTGCTGACGTCACACCCAAGGCACGAATTAGAAAAGTGGCCAGAATCCCGTAAGGATTCACCTTTGGAGAACCGTGTCCGTCGTGGGAAGCTCGACCCCACCCCCGCCCTGTCGGAGTGAAAGGAAATGGATAACCTCTGTGGAACGTGGCCCGGCCGGTTCTTGATTGACGCTCTAATGTGAAATATCCTCGCTCTTTGACGATGCAATCACGAGGACGTGATGTGTGTGACAAAGGCCAAGGATGTCTCCGCAATCACCAATGCAGTGGCGTATATGCGACTATTTCCGGGTTTAGATGTTACCAGCAGCATTGTCGTAAGGTCATGTTCGGACACAGTATAGTCTAAACCTTGGGCCGTACGTTAGAAATATTGCTCTGGAGAGTATTTTAGATACATCGAAATGAATTAGCGACGTATGGCCTAAACGCACGGCCATGAAATTAGGCGGGTGGCAGAAGTTCGCGCTGTTGCCACGTCGGAGCACAACCCTGTATGTTGTGATGTTTAAGAGACTGAAAGATCTCGTTGTAGAGTTGTGCAGTTGGTCTTGTAATCTATGTCATACAAACTGATAGTATTTGCTCGAAAGGTGAGGGATGACACAAAAGTGCCCCGGAGAGAGGTCGGTCTGACGCTCGAACTAGGCAACGCAGCCCGGTTGACGTTGCCACACAGTGCGCGGGAACCAGCGTCTTTTATCCCGCTCTCGCTATGCTTTTCCTATATGTGCCACCATCGCAATCCTGCCCAGCCACCTATTTTCATGGCCATCCATTTAGTTGCTTGATTTGATTGATTGATTTAGCTTACTTTACTTCGCTTTTCCGCCACTTTTGGCTAATCGCAAAGATGAAGTGAGATGAATGAAGGGTCAATCAGAAACATATAGGGACGGCACAATAAGAGCCCCACAGAGGATTATACTGGCTGTGAGTCCAGACGCCTAAGTGTCGTTGGCCTGCAAGAAGCAGTTACTGGAGTGCACTACATGTAAAGCGAGGTTGACTTTTAGGCCACCTAATTTTGAGTATTTAAGGGGATACAAGAGCCATACTAACGTATTACTTAGCTTTTCTGCAACTTTTGACTAATCGCGAAGATGAGGATGCGAGATGATGTGACGAAATTGATGAACAGACACTCACAAAATATATTAGCCACATCCACAAAGTAAGTTTCCTTAGGTCGTGCACAAAAAGGAAACATTTTTTCATTCAATTATTTATTGCCACAGATACAGCACTTGTCCAGTTACTTGACAACATAATTCCCGCCGGAATTCAGGCACTTGTCATAGCGTGGGAACAACTTCGGTATCCCTGCGTCCTAGAAGTCCGTCGCCTGGGCGCCGAACCACTGTGTGACAGCCGTGTGAACCTCTTCGTCGCTGTGAAAATGAAGACTAAAATTTTAAACGATGTAAGTGCCACAATAATTCAAACACCGTTTTCCACGTTAAACTGTGAAATGTGCCATGCTTTATAATGTGGTAAACGTGAAATGTGGCTGGTAGCCCTCCAAGTAGTTCAAAGGGCGTGTAAAGAGATCACTAGTGTGAACGTTCTTACGGGCTGATGTGTGGAACGATGCGATTTCCCAACACTTTCGCTTTTGGCACTTACAATGTTTACCACTTTTAGTCTTCAAATGTTGACCGGATAGGAACTTTTTCAGGTGCAAAAACAGGTGGAAATCACTGGGAGCAATGATCGAACAACTCCCAACCAAACCTGTCCAGAAGGGCTGTAGTTCGCCTAGCCATATGCGGCTTCGCATTGTCGTGCAGCAAGATCACCCCGGCACTGAGCTTACCGCGTCGCTTATTCTGAATGGCCCGTCGCAATGTCCCCAGTGTTTCACAGTAACGGTTAGCGTTCACAGTCTCACCTCTGGACAGAAACTCGTTGAGCAAATGCCTTGTCTGTCCCAGAACACCGTGCAGATCACTTTTCGCGCCAACACAGTCTGTTTGAACTTCGTCCTGCATGGAGATCCACTGTGACGCCAATGCATGGACTGCTGCTTGCTTTCTGGGGTGCTGTATGCAACCCAGGTTTCATCCCCTGTGATGATCCGGTTGAGAAAATCGTCATCATCATGGTAACGCTGCAGAAATGTCAGCGCCGTTCCCATGCGTTTTCCTTTGTGTTCGGGCGTCAGTTGTTTGGGCACCCACCGGGCACACAATTTCTGGAACAAGAGGCGTTTGGTAACAATGTCATGCTACAACGACCGACAAATATGCGGGAAATTGCTGCTGAGTTCCGTGATCGTGACGCGACGATCCTCCAATATGCGCTGCTGCACCTGCTCCACAAGCTCGTCCATAACGGCCGATGGCCGCCCACTGCGCTCGTCGTTTTGCCGGCCTTCAGTAAATGTCCTGCACCAACGACGCACCATCTGCTTGCTCGTGACGTCTGGTCCATACACCTGGCACAGCTGACGATGAATTTCGATCTGCTGTATGTTTTGTGTGTTCAAGAACTTGATGACCGAACGAACCTCGCACGCGGCGGGAGATGGAATAAGAGCCGCCATGTTTCATCGCTGCCGCGACGCTACTGAGGACTTTCGGGAGGCGTCTTCTAGAACATTCACTAGCCAGGGCATGTGCCTATTACGCATGCGTAAAATCGGTTTCAATACGCATGGCTTGGCACCTGTGGACGAGTGGGAAACTTACTTTCTGGATGCGCCTTAATACCTATGGTGTAGCTACTGCACTGTATTGAATATATATCTTTTTGCATCATTTAGGCAATTTGTATTTATAGTTCAATGAATATACAATACAGTTGAGTGCATCTTTGAAACAACTGCCTGCGCTCGAAGCTAATGACGTCATACTACCTAGACGTGTTCAGTAAAGTATATATTTTGCTATCATTTGCTTCGTTTGCGTGTATTGATGGATTCTGATTTTTGAAAAATTGTTGTTCATTACTTTCAGTATTCCCCTCGTAGATACATTTTTAAAAAATCAATCATTAAAAATATGCATTAATTAGGTTAACTTTGTAAAGGCCGTTATTGCTTTAAAAACGGTCTGACCATATAGATGGATGGCAACGAGAATTGACGATCATACATCGTCATTCCTTCAGTCAACTTTTTACACTGTAGTTGCAGAAGTGATAACTGAAAACTGCAAAGGGCCTCTTGAAGAATTTCATCATTTTGATCAGTGGCGTACTCATAATTTTTTAATGTAGTCAGTCCTAATTTTGCCATCTTTTCCTGCCCTTGACGTTCTTCTTTTAGGAATACTGAATCGACAAGGGAGTTATAGCCACCACCAACGCCTCATTGGGCTCGCCACTGAATCGAATATTTGAAAAACGCTGAAGATCAAAGTAAAACTATAGCAGTTCGGTATTAGTCGTCTTGCTGACACCCAGAGAAAAAGTGTTATAAAATTAAAGATTATATTATTGTATCCAAACTTACTATTGTGATATCCTGGATAAGACCACCAGAAGGATACCTTTGCCATTTAAAAGATTAATGGTAGCGTTGAGAAAGATTTATGGATGTTAGAAAGAGTTACAACATAGGAAGGACGGGCCATAATGCGGGAAATTTTGGAGACTGCACTGCCTGTTCTGTTAATGCATGCGAGCACACACCCTTAAACCTGTAAAGACATGAGCTCATGCGTGTAGGAAGTAACAAGCTTTTGCTAGAAGTTCAAGAGGGAGGACCCCAAGGCAGATACCGTATGTGTAAACGCGTATAGCCAAAAACGAAATCTTCAGAAAGTACTTCCTGTTTCTGGTAACAAAAATTGATCCCGAACGAGAGTTTCGGAAAGTTTGAGATACGGATGGTCAGGGTTGTATTTAAAGGAAAGGGACAAGAAGTTAAGGACATTTCCTGACCCCCGTTAAAGTGTTTGTGGTGGGAGGAAGTAGATACTGAGGTACGCTATGGGAATACCTACAGCCAAGATGGATTGGTAGATTAGTATAGGCTTGGTCAACGTGCCGTACTTGTGAAAGAGCGCTGTCGTGTGCACTGTTAAGCGAGCAGCGGGACTGTAGCGTCGCAAGGAAGAAAGTGGGCTTGCCAGGAGTATTCGTGGGTCGCGTTCGCCGAGTGATGATAAAACTATTCTCCATTCACTACAAGAAAGAAGCTAATGTAAACAAAACCCCGTGACTTCTGAGAAATAGTTCCTTTCCTATGTGTTAGTTCTGGTGTTGCGCACGAATATATTGTTCATAGCTGTACGGCTCATAATACAGGGTTGCCCCGAATTAAGGGGCACCTTTTGTCACTGTGTAACTTTTATATTAATTGAGCTAGCAGAGTGTCCCAAACGTAACACAGCATTTAATTTAAGGAAAAACATTTCTTATATTTATTAGTTGGCAAAGTTTTTACATTATATAAAAGAGTGAACATTCCCATTAAATGTGGAAGAGAATATCTGACAAAATGTCCTCCACGACGCATTTGACACTCGATATTCTTTTACAATATTCTGAATAACTTTTTCGCATAACTGTGGCTCAATGCCGTCAATAGCTCATCGAATTTCTGCTTTCAATTCACGAATCGTTGTTATCTTCGCAGCATAAACTTTGGACTTAATGAATCCCCAGAAGAGAAAGATCGCACGATGTGAGGTCGCACAGTTGTTTCATTTGGGTCGCTTCTCCTATCGAAAATGTCAGGCAATTTGCCCACAGTTTTCGTACTTGTAACGAATTTTAACGATCGCCACTCGCTCCTTCGTCATGTAGCGCTCCATATTGACTAACCGCAATGTTTTTCTTACAACATGTGACCTCTCAGAGCGCTGCCAACCTTGCGGGGAAAAAATGGCGCACAATTAAAATCCTGCGTTACTTTTGGGACACCCTTATTTTTTTTTCCTTTTTATCTTTCTTTACACGTATGTGTAATCTAACCGACATAGCAGAAGAAGTGGATGTTGTTTAGAATGACAGCAAGTCGCCTAAATATTGAGAAGCGTGTCAAATGTGTACATGTATTTTCCATTACCAACAACGTGTAGCTGAAGTTCAGCGAAGAATGCTGCAGGAATGTGGACCTCTACCGCTTAAAAGTGAAACTATCTCGAGAATCAACAAGTTACTTGAAGCAACCAGAATTGTTTCACACCTTAAAAAATCTGGTAAGCCACGAACAGATAGAAAGAAAGCCAATTACGTCTCCATGCTTGCATTGATTTAAATCGAGCTCAAATTGATAATTATGTGGAGAACAGATAAAATTGCCATTGTGATGTCTAAGTTACTATCTTCAGAAAATAAAAAGTTGCCAACATTATAGCTAAATATGTTCTCATTGTTAAACGTAATTGATGATCAAAAGGTGTCCCCTTAATTCGTGGCCACCCTGTATAAGTTCCCACAACTTCAATGTAGCAGCTACTTTGAGTGGTGTGGCATTATCACACACGAACCTATTCCTACGCGCAAGATATCTGGACACCTGCCTTGAGACGAGACTTGATACAGTCTCATCTTACCTCGTTCTCATCTCAGTGTTATCCCGAGTCTCGAAATACAATTCACAAAAATTTATGAAAAACTTATAAAAACAAAATAAAAACCTAATTTTTGCACATTATTCTATATAATCCATCCAATCACACAGTTCTCAATGGGTATGTCTGAAGAAGCCTTGGGCACCATATAAACCTTTGTGTCGTCTTTCTTTTATAGGTTTTTCAGATGGTTCCGATGTCGGCAAGCTTGCTTAGCTTTGGAGTTTTTCCTGTACACCCTCAGATGAGTCACAACCCCACTTGGACAAAGGAAAAGCTGCTTTGGTACGTACAAATATTGTAAATAATTTTCTACTTCCCGTTTTCATTGCTTGTACATTACCATGCTAATGCTAAGCCCTGTCTGCAAAGAGAAGGCAAACTTCCCTTGCTTCCCTCAGTTTTGACACTCATCGCCGCCAATGGTGCAATGAATTTGTAATCAACAAGGAACGGATTTATATGTAAATACGTATTTATGTATGAAGCTGAGATCAGTTGATTGATTGATTTAGTTTATTTTACTTCACGTTTTGTTCCTCTTGGCTAATTTGCGAAGATGCGGATGAGTGATGAAATGATGAAATTGATGAATGGACATTCACAAACAACCAAGCCCGAGCGGGATTCGAACCCGGGACCCTTGACGTCGCTGAGATCAGTTATACGAGTTTGTATTATCTTTGCGCATCATGACATGTAGACTCAAGAAATTCAATTTTTACTTTCCATGTTTTTACATATATTTTACACATTTAAGTTATTTTTACATATTATTTCCATATTTCAGAACATTTCTCCACATATACTCCAAATTTGCGCAATAACTACATGTCCCCGTGTGCATGGGCGTATTTAAGGGGGGATCCAATGGGTCCAATCCCTCCCCCTCCCCTTTGGTTCAGTAATATTACCAGATTACTTGATGTATCCGCTTGTTCATAAACATTTGTTTGGATTTATTTAATTCTCCTAAATTCGAGACATATAGGACAGGATACAAATGGGAAAGAAATTACGTAATTCCAAACACCAGATGGGACTGCAGACCAAACGTCTGCAATTTCCTGATAGTTTCGGAATTTCTGCGATAATAAAATGCATTGGGACTGTCAAATCAGTTATATTTTTTTTCCCTCGAGTCTTCTTAAAGAAATTTGGTTTTTAAAAATGCAGTGCAAGAAAACCAGGGAAGCACCGTAAAATTCTCAACTTGTTTGACACAAGATGTATAGAAAAGTATCAATACTAAGTACCTTGACTTGTGGAATTGTATTCACTAATTGTAGAAACTTTACATGCTACAATTTTTTAGCAGAAGAAAAATAGTTCAGCAAACTTTTCAGTTTCTTCACTGTGTAACCTGTGGGGAGTTTGATACATCGGTAACAGTATGGTATAGTGAAAACACATTTCACTCGTTTATTTCCTAATTATTTACATTTGTACTTACCTGTTATGCATAGCGGAACATTTTTGAACGTGGGATTTTGCTTATTCACTGAAAAAAAGCGTAATTTTTCACATTACAAGTATTTATTATTCGTTGCTAATTCGCTTTCGTTACACACAATATGGCTGGCAAATCTTGACTCACGTCAAGACTATCGTCAGCTGATATGCAGTGTTTCCAAACTTATTAACCGAAAAATGCCACACAAACTATTCACAGAAGGTTTTTAAGCGAAAATAGATTCACAAACCATTCACGGAAGGTTAGGTTCAGTTAGGTTAGGCAAACATAGAAAATTAAATTGAAAAAAACTCTCACACGTCATCTTGTAAAACTACCCCGTGGTTGCTACACTAACAGGGGGTTACATAATCGAACGCACGGAACATTTGATTCACATAGTCGACGGTAATGATGGCAAGAGCTATCGTGCATCGGAGATACATTAATGTCGAAAAATACATGATTTGCCGGCCGAATAAGTTGAACACAAGGAGAAAACACTTCCACGAGCTTTCAAAAGTCTACAGAAACTAAGTTCCGTAAGTAGCTTCTCCTGTAAATTGAAGAAATGTGTTTTCACTATACCATACTGTTACCGAAACATCTCCACTTGTTCTAACCAAATTGTTTTCATGTAGTGCAAGATTGATTATGTTGGGCATCTCAAAAGGTGGACTGTTCAGTACTGTGAACATGTCAGTATTCTAATGGAGATTAAAAAGAAGAGAACTAAGAGTTCTGAGAACTTTAATGAAATTTATTCCAAAGCAGAGAAACTACTTAGAGACTTTGATGATGAAATTAAGAGCTCTAGAACACGCATTTTTCTACATATAAACCCGTTTCCTGGTAATCAATAATGCTGATTCTATCAACTTTTTGTAAATTTTGGATGGCAATGAAACCTAAAGTCTTGTAATAATTATCATTACACATTAACAGAAAACCCATAAATTAACGCGGTAGTGTTGCTTTAGATTCATAAAATTCCAAACGGTGATCATAATTTCCTCCGAGTTAATACAGAAGCGGTCCAGCCACACCTCTAATGAGAACATTATAATTTCTAAGAAGGCGTCGTAAACAAAAGCTTCCCTCGAAGATAATAGAAGTGCCAAGCGATAGGACATTACATGACGCCAACCAGCCTTTTCTCATACACTCCATGTCCCGGCAGAGCCGGGGAAACAGTTTTTAGAATGTAGTTTGCCTTGAGGAGTCCACCCATGCTCCGGGCTTGTGAAACAGACTCAGCGGTGCACCTTGCGATCCCCTTTTGTTTAATCCTAGGTAACGTTCCCTGTTTGTAAAAAGAAAACGGCAGCCTACGCAAGTTTGCACGTGGGTTTCGAGACAGACGGAAAAGAGATTGATGTATTGAATGGCAATCTGTTGGCGATCTGTCTTGGGCGTCTGGCTTTGGTGTGGGAATTGGAGAATTTGGTTCCTGGGAGTGGTGGCGTGCCTTTTGTGTAAGGAATTTATGGATAAGAACCGCGGTAGATACTAGGAATGTAGGCATCTATTTCTAGTTTCTGCTCCAGTTATTAATCTTTGACTGAAGTTGAAGCAAAAAAAATGACAAAACTCAACCAGCGTTCAGTCCAGGCTTCGTCAACCCACCGTAAATGTGGAAGAGAGCTCTAGTATACATATGCAGATTTCAGAGCGAGCAACGGTACTGTAGCGTTGTAAGAGGAGCGGGAAGGAGGCTTCGTCGGTCGCGTTCGTGCAGCGGGAAACCTGTAGTCATATGATTCGTAACGGACAGGTGGCGTTGTTGAGTTGCTTCTTTAATTATAAGTCCTCTGTATGCACGGATAAGCCTACAATTTAAAGTGAAATCCGAATCAATGTAATGAGAAAACAATACTGCTATTGGTATCAGACTTTATGGCCGCCCTGTATGTTCGAGATATGAACAAACAGCCGGTTAAGACATGACGAATGTTGTTACGAGGGGGAAAAACGTTTCCTCTTTGGAAATATGAACAGTCAGCAACAAACTTTTCAAGCTTATTTTGCTGTGATTGGGAGGAGAATACAGACAATTGTTTGCAAATGACAACGCAAAGCAACAAGGAAAATAAGGTCAAGAACATGGAATATCTACAATTTAGAGGACAAGATGATAATCTTTAGAATTACAAGATGGAGGAAGTAGACAGTTGTATGTGGGAATATTACTAACATAACACCTGTTCTAGAAAGACTGGTTAGAGCAGAGTCCAAACTATCCAGCCTTCGTTGTACTTATAAAACTAAATTTAGCATGTTGTGCATGTCTTTATAGGGTACTAGCTGATTACCCAGCGTTGCCCGGGTATTTATTTATCCCAATCTTGTATTAGACAGGAAAATAATGAATTCTAACTGTAGTGTAAAATGTAACTAATTTTAAATGTGATCGTGAATGTCACCAATTAGCTTAGCGACTCGGAAAACTATGTATTCGACACTAATCTAGGTCATTTGTGGCATTTTAATTTTCAGCCCCTCTCTCTCCCCCCATGCCGATAGGTGATGAACTTGGAGTTGAACCGCATTGGGAGTGTAACGAGAACTATGGATTCCATTCGCAACACAGCCTGAATGTTAGACAACCCGAGAAACACTATCGTTGTGCGGATTGCATAGGGTCACGGATGTCTGTTTGTGCGGAATTTAACATCTTTGGTTCTCGATTATTTTTACATGTCACTCTTTCCCACCACACCCCTAGGGGTGCTAGGGGTGTCTTACCCCCACAGTATTTATTTCCAGGTTGCAAGTGATACGTGTACCAAGTTTGGTTGAAATCGCTCCAGGCGTTCGAGAGATATTGCTGAACAAACAAAGACACACACATACACACATACATCCCTTTTATACAGAGAGAGATAACATGGTTCGCCCCTCCACGGCCAATGCATTAATTACTTGCTGGCCCTGCATGTAAAAAAAATGGAGTTACCGAAGAAATATATTGCTTTATAGATTCGTCGGATCTAACGCGTTACATCAGAAGGCCACTTCCTCTGCACCTGGGAAGCCGTGTAGAAAAAGTAGATTGCAGATAGTTCTTACGATACCAATAAGCTGACAGACAGTATACAATGTTGATAAGCTTACGAAAGGCATCAGCAACTGGGATCTGAAATTCTTGATTACCGCCCTGCCCACCTTTCGCTTGTGAATTAGCGCTAACGACTACACCAATCGATTACATCTCTGGATCGGGAGCAGTTGCAGACAACGCCTCGTTGACTAATACATTCGCGATTTCCGTTATGTTCTGATGGTTCTTCTTACCTCGAGGTGTCGCTTCCGTTTTTGGTCAGCGCAAAGTGTTGCTCCAAGAATTAAAAAGTCGTCATACCTTCCCCTGGTCGTAACTTGCACGCTGCCACAACACCCTTTGGAAGATGGACGACCTTGGAGTAGGTTCCAACATGGAAATTTCAGAGGGTTTGTGGGTGCGAAAACCAGTTCCTTCTTGTTTTCTGAAACTTGATTGTTCCGGCAGAATACCTTATTGAGAGTGGTGGTATTGATTAGGATTATGCCGAGGAAAAAACCTTGTACAACACTGCAAGAGGTGAGGGGGGAGGGTTGGTGGATATCCACGCAAGTCGATGACTCGCCGTGTCCTTTGCAGATGACAAGGTGCAACTTCCAGATAACTTGGGATAACTTGGTAGACACGTGTGATTGGAATTTTTAAGCAGGAGGGCGCGAAAGAAGCCTAACTGGCCACAGATGTAGTTCGTTCATTCGCATCTGGATAAATTAAAATTCTGGCTTGGTCCAAGGTCGAAGAGGTGTGGAATTGTCACCTGAGATTGCCTGGGTGAAAAGTAAGTCAAGTAGACCGATATCTCAGCCCCCTCTTGAGAATGTCGTCTTAGAAACGCGGATCTTCTGGAGGAGAAACACTTAATTGACAACGAATCGAAACTGGTGACTGTGGGTTCCTATATAAGGTCTGTGCTTCACTGTAAAAAAAAAAAGTGAAGTGTAAATATTACTAAACGCACGGTCAAGAAATTAGGCGGGTGGCAGAAGTTCGCGCTGTTGCCACGTCGGAACACAACCCCATGTGTTCAGAGGTTTAAGATAATGAAAGATCTCGTTGTAGAGTTGGTCTTTGTAATCCATGTGATACAGACTAACGTGTTTGCTCGAAAGGTCAGGGAAAACCCCGGAGAGAGGTCGATCTGACGCTTGAACTAGGCAACGTAGCCGGGTTGATGTTGCCACACAGTGCGCGGGAACCAGCAACTTTTGTCCCGCTCTGGCTTTGCTTCTCCCATATGTGGCACCAGCGCAATTCTGCCCAGCCGCCTATTTTCATGGCCGTGCATTTAAACATTATTTTATGCTTCACTTCTTGTATGTACGTATTGCTTGCATGTAGAATACTTCTAGTTTCCGCCGGACCCTGTGGCCGTCACTCCGCGACGAGGCGAGGTAGAGAGCAGACGTGTCTAGCGAGCGCTCCCGAACTTTCGTCAAGTAGAGTATAATCAACACGTGGAAATTGTTTCTACAGACAGGTGAATATTATACTAACAGCAGAGCGAGCAGCTCAGTATCAGTGACGTTCAGTGTACGTATGTAATTTCTGAGTCATGCCGGTCAAAAGGTTAAATACTTTGCAATTTTCCTTCGCCCGAGTACAGCAAAGACCGACCACGCTCGCCATCCATGAATGGATGAGAGATGTAGTGAAATTGCGCGTTGCGGACGTCTTAAGTATCGAAGTAGACTTTGTAAAACACCAAGTGTTTGTTAAATTAAGCACCGAACAATTTTGCACGGAGATAATAGCACGTAGTAAAGGAACCTTCGTATTCACAGACGATACGGGAGAATACGATATACCAGTACATAAAGCAGACAAACCTGTCACAATCGTTCGTATTCATCTAGTGCCCATGGAATTACCAGACAGTGCCATAACAACCGAAATGTCCAAATACGGAATAGTACAAGCAGTACGAGATGAAGTTTATTCCACCACCCTCCCCTACCCAGTCAGAACGGGCAGGAAAATAGTACGCATCATCCTACAAAGCCGGTGCCATCTTACATACAGTTAAATGAAGAGCGTTATTGGACTACTTATGAAGGACAACCTAAACTCTGTTTTAGATGCAACGCGCAGGACCACTTACATCATCAGTGCCAGAATAGGGTGGCAAAGCCGACACGCACTGCTGGATACGCTGCAGCGGTGGTAAACACACTCCCCAGTTCTTCACACCCTCCTAGGGATTCAACTGCTCATGTCCAGGATATCCGAACCATTTTACCAGTACCGGCATACCGACAGGCTACACCAGAGGACCACAAGGAACAACACGAGCAGATGGAAGTCACTGAAGACAACGAGACCAAGGTCAGTAAGATCTCCAAAGCCCCACAGTTAAATCCGCAAGAAAATAATGCAAGTGATGGGAACAAGGAAAGTGTGCACGAAAGTGCAAGTGAAAGTGTAAGTGGGAACGAATCTATAGTTCCATCCACCCTATTCGATTTCCCGAATCAAGACCCCCAAACTCCAACAAGTTCGACGTTCACAGCAGCAGAATTTCCAGCACCTACCCCCAAAAAACCCCGCTCACGATCCGCCAGGGATGCGAGGAAAAATGCAACAGACCACATGACCTTACGTCCGAAGAAACAAAAAAAGGATGACGTGGTAAGTACAGCAGTAGAAGTACAGCTCAAGTCCAAGAGAGAAAACCCTATTCAACCAAACCCTTTTTTAGGAAAAGAGGAAAAAAGCTTAGAACTAATAGGGGCAGGGACACATAAACCAAGTGATACAGAAATGCCTACAGTTCATATCTCAGGTAGTGAAGAAGAGATATGAGTGAGTATGCCCAGCGTCAAAAGTGGAACAATTGCAGAGCATAAAGTACAAAAAATAATTAATGCATTGCTTAAATAAGATCCTGCCAACCCTAATGTACACATTTACATTAGCAACGATTAACCTTAATAAATTACAAAGTCAGAATAAACTAATGGCGTTAAATGATTTTCTGTCACAGTCGGATATTGACATCGCCTTCTTACAAGAAGTAGGCATTGACAATTTTTCACCCCTGACAAGGTACAAGGTTCATAATAATTTTACTGCCACATATCAAGGCACAGCAATAGCGGTGCATCAAAGAATTGAATTACATAATGTCACCTTCCACCCATCAGGAAGATTAATAAGTGCGGAATTAGGTCCTTTGTTTTTATGCAATGTATATGCGCCTTCAGGAAGTCATAATAAGCATGAACGAGAACATTTCTTTTCGACAATCTTAAGTCCAGAATTAACATCGCATACATTAAATGCGTTAGTGGCTGGCGATTTCAATTCCGTCCTAGACAGGCAAGATCAACAACCAGGTTATAATTTCTCCCGGGCACTCTATGAATTGACAAAAGGTTTACAGTTAAAAGATGCATGGAGTTGTAAAAATAGAGACCAACCAGGATTTACACATTTTACAACTCGAAGTTCCTCACGCATTGACCGCTTTTATATAGCGAAGGGTTATAAAGAAAATGTACAAAGTGTAAGTGTGTTCCCTGTGTGCTTCAGTGATCATAGTGCCCTAATTTTAAAAATAAAATTGGAACAAAACAAATCACATATGGGAAGAGGATACTGGATGCTAAATTGTTCCGTATTGGCGGATAAAAATTATGAACTGTTAATAAAAGACACTTGGCAAGAGTTAGTTAGGCGTCGATCACCCAGTAAGACTCTGACAGATTGGTGGGAATTCATTGTAAAACCAAAATTTCGTTATATTAGTAAAATGTATAGTATAGACAAAAATAGAGATTTTAACAACATATATAATTTCTATTATGCCGTGTTACACGACTTACAAAGTCAAGCTTTACAAGGTCATGTAAATAAGCCTTACATTAACGAGATGAAATCAAAATTACTTTCTTTACACCGAAAAAAGAGAAGTATCGTAAAAATCAAAAGCAAAAAGTTACCCTTGGATAATGACGAAGAGGCAAATTTATATCATATTTTACAAGAGCATAGACACGTTAAAAGTCACCTAATAACAGAGATAACAGACGCTACGGGACAGGACACAACTAATCCTAGAGTAATTCAGAACACATTTTTACAGTATTATTTAAAGTTAATGGGTCAAGCTTATAATCCCTTAGAAACAGAGTGGGACTTCGCAAACCATGTGACAGAAAGACTAACAGAAGAAGAGCGAACGGAAATTAGTAAACCCTTTACGAATACCGAAGTAAGAAATGCAGTTTTCAAAGCGGCCAGAAATAAATCAACGGCAGAGGATGGCCTGCCCTCAGACTTTTACCAAACCTTTTGGAATCTCCTTGGGGATGTTTTCACGCAATGGGTTAATGAGGTATTACAGAGTGGGAAATTAGGGTCCTCAAGTCGAACAGGAATAATGGTTTTTATTCCAAAAAAACTGAAACCCAAAGTGGTTCCTGACTACCGCCCGATTACAATTCTAAGTAGTGACATTAAGATCATTAGCAGATGCTTAAACACCCGCCTATTTCCTTACATGCACAAACTAATAGGGGACACCCAATATGCATGTAATCCTCAAAGAACGCTTCATCAATTATTACAAGCCATACGTGACGTAATCATTACAACACAAAACCAGCAAGCTAGCAACGCAATTTTATCGGTGGATTTCTCACAGGCTTATGATAGAGTTAGTCATAAATATATGTACAGTGTTTTAAAGGCTTTTGGTTTTGGAGACACCTTTATAAAATGGATACAAATTTTGTACGGAGACATTCAGTTAAAATTAAAAATTAATGGGAGTTTCACGAAAACTTTCCAAATGAAAAGAGGGGTTTTACAAGGAAGTCCACTTAGTAGTGCATTATATGTATTAACACTGGTTCCCTTACTTAAAAGAATACAAGAGATAAATGAAGGCATTTCTGTTATGTCAAAAACGATACAAGTTAGTAGCTTTATGGACGACATTACATTATTTTTAAATAGCGAAAGGGATTTGGAGAATGCCCAACAATACTTGAAATATTTCGAAAATGTCTCGGGCGCAAAGCTAAATGTAAACAAAACGTTTTTGTTACCTTTGGGAGTCAACAATTTGTTTAGTAATAACACTAGTGTACGTGTAGTACAGAAAGTAAAAATTCTAGGTATACAATTTTATGCAAATATTAGTGACACCATTGAGCATAATAGTCGGTTAGTAACCGAAAAAGTGATATATACTTTACGTGCAAATCAACTCAGGTTTCTTTGTTTGAAATCGAGAGTGAGATACGTAAATATTTACGCTCTATCGAAGCTTTGGTACCTATCCAAGACATTGACCTTGTCCGCGAAGCAAACAGCCAGGGTAAAGCAACAGGTTGGTAAATTTCTCTGGCATGATTCAGTGTTCCGTGTGGCTATGAGCGAGCTATACCTCCCGGAAAAGAGGGGAGGTATGAATCTAAAGAGTGTGGCGATACAATCAAAAGCTTTATTTATCCAAAGCGGTCTTTCAGCGATATTTTCTCCAACTGAATCCACCACGCAACGAATAATTATTACACTGTTAAAAGATGTACCATTAACAGCACCAATGGATATAAAAGTTATACCGAGAGAATTAGCGTTTTATACTGAGTACGCTATACATACATTTTACAAAACTGTGAAACAAACTTATGATTGTCCTTCTGTTAAACAGATTTACAGAGAGCAACTTAACGCAAATATAATAACCGTTAGAATTGAAAGAGAAAATCCACAATGTAATTGGAAACAAATATGGAACAATGTAACGGCGAAACACCTAACGAACAAGGCATCATCTATATGGTACAAAGTGATTCAACAGGTTATTGTAACGGCAGATAGATGTCACAAATATGGTTTTAGTAATTCTCCAAATTGCTATGATTGCCAAGCACCAGATTCGATTACCCATAAGATAACAGAATGTAAGAAAGCAGCCACAGCTTGGTCAAAATTAAGATCAATGCTAAGTAGAATTTGTCGTATTTCACCAAACCAGGTATCAGTAAAAGACATTATTTTACCAGAGTTTAAATTGTTTCCAAGCACAAAGCAACAATCAGTTCAGTGGCTTATAGCACAATACTTAATGTTTGTATTTCCTGTGGGGAAAAATTATAATTACTTGGACTTTGGATTAACTGTCAGACAAGAATATCAACAAATGTCGTTAGGTTATAAGAAATTACACTATGCCAACTTTCTAAATGTAATACTTGAATAACATATCTGTAAGAATTGTAAAGATTTACTGTAATTGTTGACTAAAATGGAATAAATAAAAAAAAAAAAAAAAAAAAAAGAGTGGTCAGCACAGCGCGCTGCAATGCCAGAGGTCCCGGGTTCGAATCCCGGCTAGGACATGGATGTTTGTGTTTGTATGTAATGAGAAAAACCGAGAAAAGAGTAATATTGATATGAGTGAAAGTAGAGAAAAATGCTTGAATGACGGGGAATACTACCGCATAGGGGTATTCCTTTTGAAAAAAAAAGAATAAAAAAAAGTGGTTAGCACATCGCGCTACGACGCCAAGGGTCCCGGGTTCGAATTTCGCTTGGGCTTGGTTGTTTGTGAATGTCCATTCATCAATTTCATCATTTCATCACTCATCCCCATCTTCGCAAATTAGCCAAGAGGCACAAAACCCGAAGTAAAATAAACTAAATCAATCAATCAATCAACTTCTGGTTTCCGATTGATACAAGCATTTAAATACTTTTTTTATGTAACTTTTCGGGAGAACATGCTCCCACCCGCATACATTTATTTGCAGTTTGATCCAGTGCTCTAAGTGAGAGAGTATTCGCGCACGGGGAACTTTACCTTTTAACCTACGTCCGTGACATGGGATACAATTGTTCAATGAAACATTCAACATGTAGTGTTCAATTTAGAAGGTAAATCAGAGAAAAGTGGCACAGCGACGTAACTTCGATAACTGCCACAAACTTACAGCATTTCAGATTAAATATTTCCAAGACCTTGGAGGTTTGGTATCGGGTTTAAGCTAAATCGGCCAACTTGAATAAAGACAATTGACGAAAACCCAGTTTTCTCCATGTTGGAGGTGCTCCAAATTCTGCTTTATATAGTATCAATAAGAAAGTTCTGGAACATATGGGTTAGGAGGTGTAGGTAGTAAATTCAGTTAGGGACATCTTGGACACATCGCACGTCACAAAGCTGTGAAGTTTTAAGTCCACTTCTGCACAAATAGGCTAATCGGAACAGTTACCTTCACTTTAAAGCAGAATCCCAACTCCATGTGTCACCACAGGGACACGCGGAAACCTTTGCTTACAATGCAGCGCCGTTACCACCACGCCATCGGAGAGGTGCAAGACAAGCATTTTAATAAATCCCAAATCTGATTCTTCTTAAGCTAAAGGACAAGACTGACTTCAATAGATAATATCAAATACTACTGTAGGCGCTGCAAAATACGTGTGAAGCTAGAAGCAAAATTAGTTTAGATGGCTGACCTTCAACGTAATGATGATAATGGTCATGGTAGTGTAACATTTGTGGCGAGAATTGCTTCGATGCTTGCAAAAAAAGCATACAGTTGCATTACTGAGGGCAAATATGTATGCAAAGTGCAGTTTGACCGCGAAAGAAGCACAGCGAAATACGTATTTGGTAATAGTGCCGAGCAAAGAGTAAATCATTGTCGACGCCGCAAAATAGATTGAAAATGTTTCAACAACTTATGGATAACGGGAAAGGCAATAGCTGAACATAATCCAAGGCAGGTCATGTTACTCCTGAGCAGAAAGATGGGTCAAGTGTTTACGAAACACGGAAGTTTTTTTTTTACGTCCAGTAGGTTTATCGAAGTGTTTGCCCGACGATTGAATTGGTATTATAATATGAAATTTTGTGAAGAAGTAAATTGCATGGAGAACTGTATTTTGGGATCGACAATTGACATGAAATCTCTGTATCTGTGGGAAATTCACTTCAAAACAAGTGGGAAGTTACTCAAAGTGAGGTGGCGGGTTGCAGGAGACAAGTGGGTGGGAGGTGTCAATGGTAGAAGGTAAATGACAAGTGACGTAACAGATAAATATCAGGGATTTAGTTTAGTTTCAGAGCTCCTGCGTAGCCATTCACAGGGGGTGCACGTTCGGCGGCGCAGATCGTATGCGCAGTTGTCCGTGAATGCATGACGTCATCGTCGAAACACTCGGCACGGAAAAGGCTGGTTCCTTATGCAAATATTGAGATATTTGACAACGAATATCTTCTAAAATATAGTAGCAGGGGAAAAGTTACAACTTTCACTGTTAAGATTCATCCCTTCTAATCAATTTATCACAAAGTTGATTCAAATGTGTAAAATCGTTTTCAAGAAATCGTGTTACGAAGGAACCCCTGTTTTGTTCTCTCCAGGCTTCCAATGTAAGGGAGTTTTAACTTAAGCGCGTTGGATTTATTTTTGCTGTATGTTTTGAAATAAGATTATTTTGTTCTTGTCAACTGAAATCATGCCTAAATTCTATGGAAAGCTGTGAAAACTATTATCAGAAAACTAACGGAAGAAATCTAAAATATCACAGCTTGATTGATATAAAAAATGCGGGATTGCCCATTTTTGTGAAAAAGGCATTGTGCGAGATCTAAAAGCAGAACTTTTTAATATTGTATGTAAATGTAAGGGTGTAATAAACGTGACTGCTTCCCGTAAAATATCACTGCACTCTCCACGTTTCTCTTCTGTATTTTCTTTGGCGCCGTCAATAGCTTCAACACGTTGTTTTTTTATATATATTTGTCACATATTTGTTTTACTTAGTATTCTGCTCGTTCCGCCACCTGAACGCAGCAGCTAGGGCTCAAAGTGCAGTGCAGTTACACCGGAAGAAGGCTCGGAAATGGCAGGCTTCAGAAGTTAACTCATCCAAATTAAATTAAACAAGTATGTGCTCTCTCTAAATTTAAATCATAGTTCACAAATAATTTGATTAAAAGTATTAAAAGTATCCGTTTTATTTAATAGCGTATTAATTGGTGCATTCTTCTCTAGCATAGCTATAGGCAGTGACCACACTACGGGGGGGGGGGGGGCAGGAACGACCCCCCTATTCTCGTTCGACAATTTATCTCTCTCTATCTTATCTGCCCCAGTAAAACGACAAAAATAAATAAATGAATGAATGCTCTTTTAGCCAAATATGCATTTTTGTGTCGTATGTAACGGAATAATAAAAATGATTGCCCCGGGAAAATATGACTTACCCCTCCATCTTTACTATTGCGCCGTCACTAGCTACAACATATTTTGATTTCTATTGTTCCCACATATTTATTTTAATTTTAGTATTGTGAATCATATTCCACTGTGTTACCTCACGTAGCCACCCCCCTTCTCCACACACACGTACGATTTCAGTTGTAAGTTTTAGTCTAAGCTTGTCAAATGTCCACTTATATCTTTGTATTCTTGAGCCATTTAAAAAAAAAATCATCATTTCGTCCCTTCTTCTAGACTATTTCATAGCAATGTTTTCCCACTGGAAGCCCCTTTGCAGATCGAGATCCGGGGCTATAGCCTTCCCAAGCCACCGTCCCCTCCAAATACTCTCTTAGCCTCATGAAAGAAAAATATATGTATTTCTACGAAATATTAATTTGACTTGGCAGTTTCTTTTTTCGAACAGGAATAAGTTTTAAATTTTAATAGATTTACACTAGCAATTTTGAGAAAAGGTTTTACGTAACTGTAAAAGTACATTTAGAGACTGCAAGGTCAACTCTCGATATTTCAGATATATTAATAATTTCCATCACAACGTCTTGTAATAATTATTTGTTACTTCAATAATCTCCTCGCAAATGTTTCTCGCATATTGAAACATAGATGCCATTTTCTGTTTATGTCCTTGTAATGCTGACCTCCGTGGTGGCGAAGTGGTTAGCACAACGCTTTACGATGCCAAGGGCCCCCAGGTTCGAATCCCCGCCCGGGCATGGGTCTACTTTCCTTTCTTCAATTTCATCATATCATCACGCATCCTCATCTTTGCGATTAGCCATATGTGACAGATAAGCGAAGTAAAATAAACTGTCTATTAATCAATTATTTTTTAAAACTCTTTAATTCTTCTTTAGCATGCCACGTTTTTGTTAAAATTATATTACGATTTGTAAAATGACGAAATTCTAAAGGAGAACACGTAACTTTCGGTCAGAAAGCTTCAGGAATATGGATTTTCCATATACATTTTTTCACATGTACTTTGCCCCCTTTTAAAAGTAGCACGTTTTCAATTATGTTACTAATCATTAAAAGGATGCCTCAATATCATCTTAGAGGATGACAATTTGTAAAGGGTTTGACGCTTCGTCCGGGAGACCGAAGTCCCCAGTTCGAGGTGCCAAACTACTCTACCGCTGGTCCGTAGGTTCAGGGTTTCGCGGCCGCCCGATTGGACGGTCGTCGGTCCTTGGTTCGCGTCCCCGGTTAAGGAAACGCGATTCCTACCACCAGCTAACGGTTTAATTCCAGGTTCGTGTCACCGGGTCGGTTATTTACACCTCCGGCGGTAAGCCACGTCGTGCATAAAGTGGTGCTGTTATTCATTTATAGCAATAATAATAATAATAACTGTCGTAATAATAGAAAACTATAACGCTTCTGGTCAATGGAGACAAGCTATACAGCTTCAAACTCAGGACTAAAACCAAAAATATCGACCATACGAGGATATACATCTATACATATATATAAATGAATCAAGAACACCTGTAGGATAACGAATATATACGTGTATTCGGCAAAAATAAACACAACAATGATAATATAACACATTACTTGTACATATCCCCTCGCTCTCATTCCATCATGCATTCACACACACACACACACACTGCAGGGGTGAACACAATATACCATTACATGATAAAATATCTAACCGCCTCTTTGGTTTATTTCCCGTGTACCTTCGAATTTGAGATTTCTATTAGCCCCTTAGGCTTGCTTTCAATGTAAATACGAGCGGCTAGCACTCTGTCACATACGAGACGCGATTAGCTAGGCGTCATAGTTACCAAAAGTAAATAATAATTGACATTACACTTGTTGAGGCACTATGCAAAAAGAATAAGCATACACTAAATGAATGACAAGAGGAAATTAAGTTGATTACCAGTACGCGATTGCTGACAATAAAAAAAACGACTGTAATATAAACTAGGATATATTCCAAATGATTAACTCAGCTATACTATTTAGTACCTAGTTTTTCTAATACCTATATATATCAAAGAGCACGGTAAAAGTCAAATAATTAATTATATAAATACTCGGCGCGGGAATAGGAAAACAATAACAAATAGTAGGTCTTTTACATTTATAGAATTTCGAAGGGTGAGCGAAATAGGTTCTTAATTTTTGAAGATTTACAGTACTTTCGATTTGATTGGCCAAAATAATTAGTAATTGCAGGCAACATTGTTCGATTTCATCTCGCTTTGTGATATGACGAACCAGTGGCGACATAGGTGGACAAATGTTCACTCTCACACATAAAGAAATAACTGGAGGATATTATACCGACTCAATGGCGGCGTGGTCCTCGTTGCGGCGTCCCGACGACACTCGTGGCTATGCCAGTCTGTCCTCCTGGCGGGCGAAAACTGTCTCGTCGACTTAGACGTAACATTCATTTTTCTTCCCTTTTTCCATCGCGGCGACGAAGATGGGCGGAAAAAGCACCTCGCTTCCATCTGTCTGCTCGGGGCGTTGCATCCGATCATGGCTTCAATGGCCGTTCGGGGATACGCAGCGCGTCGGGTCGTCTAAGGGCGGACGTCGTTTCATCTCTCTCTTTTTCTCTATCTCTTCTCTTTTTTTCGGCGTAACATCCGTCTCACCGTTGTGGTAGTGTCGTCTCTCATCTGGGTTGGCAATGCGAGTTGTCGCTGCGGGGTGGCTTTCATCTCAGACGCCGTTATGCAAGCGTCGTGGTGCGGTTCTCTTGACTTAAGGCGTCGTATACTTAAGCAGGCGTCGTGGCTTCTTCTCTTGGCTTCATGGCAGCAGTAATCGGAAATCCGAAGGTCCCGTCCCTCTCGTAGTTTTCAACCGCCCATATTTATTCAATGTCCCTCCTTACAAAAAAAGGAAAAACACCTGGAGCACGTGAAACACGTAATTAACACGGCCTCAATTCCTGTCACTGTCACTGTGATCAAACACTCACGGCAATTAACACGACGCGGTCGAAAGGTTAAAACAAAGCAAAGTTCCGTAACTCGCGCAAAGTGACGCGGAGATGGTGTTCGGTCTGAATATAGCGCTAAACTGTGTCGGTCCTCTGGAGTCCAGGGGTATTTAAGGAAAACTTGAAACTTCAAAAATCAACCGCCTCGCAGTTCGTTAGCTTAGAAAAAATGTGCTGGACGGTGGTCTTTCTTCCAGGCTCGTTGTCCACTTGGGAGGTTTGGGGGTGAAGAAAAAAAACAGAGCAGTCCTCACACGTGTTGCGACAGAACTCCCCCTCGGTCGGCAGCTAGGACGTTCTTCCCATTGCTGGACAAGTAAAAGTCACCCTTAGTGTCAAAAATTCCACAACTCGCTATTGTTTTCCTACCCTCGCCGTCTGGAACCGAAAATCCAAGAAAAGCCAAAAAGCACAACTGGCTACAGAAAGTTGTTAAGAGTATTTACGAAATTCTAAAATACACTCACATAAACTACAAAAAAAAACTGGTGTCAAAAGTAATTGTCACAAATTATTATTTTTCCCCTCCTAAAAGTAATAATATACTTTCGCTCTCTGAATCTCCCATATAAATGCTAGGGGCCGTCTGCTTCAGCCGAGATCACTGCTTCTCCGGTGACGTCACGCGTTCGTGCAAGATCTGCAATCTTCGGATGGCTTTACCTAATCTCTATCTACCTTGGCCAAATCATTATCGCTGTAGCTTTCGTGCGAGCGGTACCGGGTTCGGTTCCCGGTGGATGGGTATAGCCACCATGCATTTAGTCTAAAAATTGTGAAGCTAAAATTATACTCCATTATACATAAGATTATATTATTGTAATTGAGAAACCACCCTCTTACAGTGTGAATATATATCTTTCTCTTTTCTTTTCATTTCAACATTGGACAGATATTCTGCGAGGGGAAGTCAGAAAAGAAGGTTCCCTATTTAACATCTAATGTTCTGTTGATCAGTGTAGTAGTCATTTTGAATATGTATGTTTCAAGAAGTGTAACTGACATTGGAAACTGTTTCCATCTACCAATTAGAATCTAAGTTTCATCTCAGCCAAGAAGTAGCTCGACTGAAATAGAGCATTAGATGTTTACTATTAGGGAACCTGACTACTACTCACACATTTGATGTTCTCTCCTGTTGTTATGTGGTCCATACATAAAATAACCTATGACGCAACAGCTTGTAAGGGCCAATGCCTACCTACCTACCGAACGCAGACCTCATTCCCACATGCCTCAGCAGAGGTGGGCGATCATTAAACCAGTTACGGGGTGACGTGTGGTCAGGATGACGAACCCCCAGTTGTTATAGCAGCTACAAGTTTTATGGTATTTGTATGTTGACATTGTCTATCGAACGTACAAGATAAGAATCTCGTGTCTTCTACAACATATCGCATCCCAGCAGTGGCGTACCTAGGATTTTTGAAAGGGAAGGGGTTACGTGTACTTTTTTTTTCAGAGTAAGCTCTCACCCCCTCATTTTGTCATCTTTTCCTGCATTTGACGTTCCTTTTTTTTTAAGGAATACTGGGCCAAAGGGGGTTGGGTTATGAACCCAACAACCCCACCACGCCACTGTATCTCAGCTACTCTCTCTCTCAAGTTCTGCTGAAGACGAATTATTTTACAAAAGGGTATAACTCCCAACTTAAATTTTAACATCTCCCATTGAACACGAGGCCACTTATAGCCATAACAATAAAGCATCTCCTTTGACAGCTGTTGCGAACCACGCCCTCGTGCGTCCCTAACAAGAAGTAAGTCTGACAGCCGCCAATGGCGTCCGCAGAGAGAGAAAGAAAATTCTCGCCGTCGGTTCATCTTCCCACGTGGACACCGACGACAATGGCTTCGCTGTCTCTTTCGGGAACTCCCGTAACCAAGTTGGCTTTCTTGAATGGAGAGACGGATGCGTTGGAGGCACGGTTCGAGGTCTCGGTGTACAATCTTCTTCCGGTGTAGTGTCGTGTCGAGGAATCGCCAGCACTGAGAGAGTTTCACTTCCACTTTTTATCTCTCGAAAGAAACTGGACAGATAAGGTCGCGTGCGTTTCGTTGTAAAGCAGACGTGAGAGTTGGGTGTCATTGTCTGATTAAACAGTGGTGTCCTCCTACAAACATCCTGGGGCCGGTAGTTATCCAGTCATAGCCTAGCTCATGACAGAAGGCTAATCAACAGTTTCAACGTACAATGGTGGCAATACCCTTGAACATTACACTGCATTTTGACCTTTAATATTCTTGAATTGTTAAGCTATTGCAACGTTTATTGCTTCAAAAAATATTAATTACGTCACATGCAACTTTAATTAGAAACAAAATCCATTATTCAAACAAGTTGGACTTGGTTCTTCAAATAAGTGTTTTGGACCTTTGATGACTTAAGAAAAAGAGAGGAGTTGTAACTGGTCTGTAAATATTCTTGACTGGGCTAGTTTAATCGAGTATAATCGATTATTTTTTGTGATTATTGAAGCATATCGCGTTGACAGTTGTTACTCGCCTGCCCCCCCACACTTTACCTCCGCTCTCGAGGTTCGGTGCACTTCGTACTCGGCTCAGATTTGTCTAGGGGTATCTTTCTTTGTACGACAATGCACGTGGGTTGCTACAAGTCAACATAATTATATAATTAACTACAAGAGACAACGGAAAACCTTTTGCGAAACCTTTATGATCAGGGGGATAATTACCTTGTCCAACATGTGTGAAATTAAAAACGGAAATTTTGGATAATTTCTATAAGTTTAATTAACGTAAAATTTAAAGTATATACAAGTCGTTTCCGAACGTTCATTTCTCTAATTAATTATCGGGCCAAAACTCTAATTTTGATGTTGGAATCTCTATTGTTTGTACCTGGATGCTTTACATTTCATGAATTACATCTGAAGTACGCTTGTCACAAGGTAGACTCGCGTTACTCCAAGAAAACGTCTTAACAGGCGCTAGGCCGCCCGACGTGTACATTTCTCAACCTCCACGGTGACAAGGCACTAGGCTGCCCGGCGCACCGTAATTACTTCAAAATAACATCCAGTACAAACTACCTTTTTACCTGTAAATCGGACACCAAGGCACTAGCTTGCCCGGCAATCCAATTTCTTACAGCATCCGTTTCGGGAGACCTGTCCTCCGGTCCTAGCTAACCGAAGCAAAAACAGCCTCTCCCTTCCATGTCTCAGTTCCAACAGCCGACCTCCCCTACTCTCATCTGGGAGTTTATATACGTTTGGTTGGCGTCTGTTGCCAACCGCCCTTCTTTCAAAATTTTTTAATCTTTAACAGCTAAACTGCCCGCCTTTCTTTTGAACGCTCGAAACACGAAACAAGAACAGAGAGCTACATGGTATTTATACATGGAATAATACGAACCTAAAAATGCATAATAAATTGATTTACACTAATCACACATATATATGTTTATACACTTGATTACCCAATTAATTAACATATTAATAAATATTTCAATAAGGAAAAGAAACACTGTTGCCCTGACACGGGGGCAGGGTAACAGATTCCCCCTCCCCAGCGTTACAATTCAATCTGAAATTTAAATTTCAGTCTATGTGAATTGTCTTAAAGTTTCTGAGAAAAAGCTAAACACTGTATCTGAAAAAGAAAGTTCACTGATAACGTTATTTTCACTACACGTCAAAAACGTCTCTCTGAAAAAGAAGAGTCTCGATTTCACTGCACTAAATGTCCTATTTCCACACGGTTTCTTCCTCCGGAATCCTGGAATCTCCTGGACATCTCAGTCATCTGGTCATCTCTACTGCTCCCAGGTTCAGACAGATTCAGCTCCTCCACCTTCCAAAGAACATGCCCGGCTCCCGCTCTAGGGTCGACTCAGCCTCTCCTCGGTCCATCCGAAGAACCTCCGGCTCCTTAGTCACCTAGTCGTTGCATCTGGGACTTCTGCGGTACTCGGTTCGACTCCTGCCGAATTTCAGCTTCAAAATGCTTTCCAAGGTTCTATCGTTCGATCACACGACCCGATTTTAAAATGGCTTTCCCATTTATTATCTATAAGGAAACTTTCCGTTCCTTTTCCGGGCATCGAACTGTCATCCTCAGCATTCTCTTAGCGATGAAAATCTCATGTCCTCGTGTTCACAATTGTCACCACCCTTTATCGGCAAAAGGTTGACATAACATAAAATCCAACAGTCCGTAATTTAAATCTTATATTCACATGAAATAAATTTACCAGAACTCAAATGTGTACCGACAATAAATCAGGAACTTAATTAACTACTGTACAAACTAGAAGTCGTTCACTCGGCTTCCTTTCCATCATTTTTCACAGCCCTTCTACCCCCTCCCCTTGAGATGGATTCTCAGGGTAGAATTTAGGGACGAGTGCTTTCCCTCACACTTCTCAAATTTCTTCTCGGAATGACCTTCAGCTGGTCAACGTTAGCCAGAACTCTCTTCCCCTCACCTTCCTTTTCCAAAACAACACTATTTGGAGTAGTGAAATTCAGAATTCTGTAGATCCCTTTGAATTTCGGGAAAAAGCACACAGTTTGCTTATTAAAAGCAGACGAAATCTTATGCTCTTGAAGCAGTACTCGATCTCCGACACGAAGATTAACCCTTCTTCTGCCCTTATTGTAGGCCTTTGACGCCTTTTGCCTCGTCTTTTCTTCTTTTTCTCTTGCAAATTCGAAAGCCGCGCCCATTCTTTCCTTTAACTGCATGACGTAATCCATCTGTCTCTCCGCCGTGACGTCCTCCCCGGTTCCATCTTCCCTCTGAAGTTCCATTTTCCGAGTGTCATGCGGTGTGTACAAATCACGTCCAAAGAACAAAAATGACGGCTTCAATCCAGTCATCGAATTCGTTGCATTATTAATGGCAAAACTTATCGCGTCCAAGTTTTCAGCCCACGACGAGTGCTCCTTGCAGAATTTCCCAAGTGCTTGCTTGATTATCTTAATCGCTGCTTCTGATTTATTTCCCTTCGGTCTATATGGCGTAATATAGACCGGCTTGCAATTCACAGAACGCAACGTTTGTGAATACAGTTTGCTTCGAAATACACTCTGGTTGTCACTGACAACGTATTTCGGGAACCCTGATTGAAAACAGTACTTCAAGAATGCTTGCGAGATCGTCCTCGCCGTTGTAGTTCTATGCGGTGTTAAGCTAATGTGCCTTGAGAACTCATCTTGAATGACTAAACAGTACTTGTATCTCCCCTTCGTACTTGTAGGCAGTGGTCCAAAAATGTCCAGAAACACTTTGTATCCAGGCGCAGTAGATTTCCTCGAGTTCATAAATCCCATCTTTCTGCTGTTGTCAGGATTATACTGAAGACAAGTGATACAACTTTTGCAATAGTTACTGACATCTTTGACTACTCCATCCCAAGTATAATTCTCTAGGACCTTAAACAATGTCTTTCCATGTCCTAAGTGCGCAGATAATAAATCATCATGCGAAGACTTAAGTACTTCATTCTTCAACTTCTCTGGTACCCACAGCTTCAATCTGGAGCTAAACGGTGGATAAAGTCCAGTGTTTTCGTCAACGAAACGGTAAAGCAGTCCATCATCGTCGAGACAGGAATGCTGCAGATAAAAGTCAAATTTTCTCTTCTCTCGAGAATCCTTTATTTCAACTTCTTCCCCATTTAAACATCCAATTAATTTCGATAAATAAGGATCACTCTGTTGTTCTCCTTTCCACATACCTTTATCGTTAAGATCTACGGGCGGCGAAGTTTCTTTCTGTCCGTCCGTCTGTCTTCCATTGACAGTGTTGCCAGCTGCATCTGTAAACATCGCTTCCGTTTTCCTTTTCTGTTTCCGGTCGAATTTCAGACACACTTTGCCTTCGACTTTAGGAATATCATGATGTTCCATTATCGTCCCATCAGGCATCTCTAATCTGAAATATCCTTCAGGCTTGATGTCCTCTATCGGATAATTCTCTTCTGCATCCGAAGATCCAATGTAATTCTCCCTATCGGAGAATCCCGCTTCGATCCTCGACAAGTAGTCAACCGCTGTGTTATTTCTACCGGCAATGTATTTTACGGTAACTGGAAACCTGGTCACCCTGTTTATCATTCTGTTTATGTGGCTCGGAATCTGAGAAGATTTCAAGATGTCCACGAGCGCAGAATGGTCAGTGTAAGCTATCACTTCCGGTGCTTGCAGAAAGTAATATTCAAATTTCTCCAGACCCATGGTCAACGCAAATAACTCTTTCGCTGTGACAGAATAAGAACGCTGAGTTTCAGACAGCTTCTTACTCCCAAATGCAACAGTCTGCAATTTTCTGGTTTTATCGTCCTCCTGAGCGACGATATAGCCAAGCGCTATGTCAGAGCAGTCTACAAACAAGTGAAACGGTTTCGAAACGTCAGGAATCTTGAGATCAGGACTATTTACAATTGCATCCTTCATCTTCTGCAAACTTTCTTCTTGTTCTTTTCCCCAAGAAAATTTCCTATTTCCTTGTAACAAGTCCGTGATCGGTTTGGATATCTTTGCTTGGTCCTTTATGAAATCTGACAGAAAATTTAAGAAACCTACTAGTCTCCTAACTTGCTTGATATTTCTCGGACGCTGCAATTGCTCTGCCTGTTTCCTCTTACTTTCTGCACAAGATATCGTATTTTCTGAGATTGTAAACCCAAGAAAATCAATTTTCTTTCTGAACAGACGCGACTTTCGGTAACTAATCGTCAGTCCTTTGTCTTTCATCTTTCCCAGGACAGAATCCAACACTCTCAGTTGTTCTTCCTCGGTAGCGTTTGCAATCACTACGTCATCATAATAACATATTGCATCAGTTTGATAATGCTCTCCTAGCGTCTTCTGCATGAGTTCTGCAAGGTGAAAAGGTCCACTACGACAGCCATAAAATAACCTTTTGTATCTAAACGTCCCCATTTCTGTCAAGAAACCTGCATATTTTCTTGTATCTTCAGAAATCTGCATATTTGCAAATGCAAACGGAATATCCAGAACTGTAAATATAGTTCCCCCAGAAAGCTTACATATTGTCGACCTAATATCAGGTATTTCTCTACGTCTAGCCTCCAATCTCTTATTCAAGCCTTTGCTGTCGATTATCACTTTATATGTGTTATCTCTCTTCACATGAAGGATAGGCGGCGAAAGGTAATCTGTATCACCCCTTTCAATGATCCCGTCTTCGAGCATCTGCTCAACAGCCTGATTCATTAATTTCCTCTTTTGCTCAGAAAGTGGCCTAGGTTTCGCTCGGAACGGCTTCTCGTTATTCACATCCAAACGAACCTCGTAATCCTTTGCTAATCCCGGTTTATCTTGAAAAACACCAATATGCCGTCTCAGAATGGCAATCAATTTCGGCTTGTTTTCCTCTGAAATATCGGTACCCTCCATCAGCATGGCAATCCTTCTCTCTTCGTCAACCCCCTCCCCTTTGATGTCGCTGCTACGTGTCTCCGCTCCGCAGGCAGAAACGTTCTCTCGGACTCCTTCGACTCCATCCGTGGTCGAACCCAGTCCCCTTGAACAAACAGCATCAACGCTGTTACGTGTCGGCGGCGAATCAAAAGGCACGATTTTCGAAAGATCAGGCTCAATTGCCCACCCGTTACGATGAATCATGGATACAAGTCCCAGCTTAGCCATCAATGTCCTTCCCATTAACATTTCATGATTAGCATTAGATAACACAAATATCTGATCCCGAGCCATGTGTCCGTGAAACTTAATATTCACGTAAGCGCTCCCCAAAGATTCCACATTTCCTTCCGCAAGTATTACTTTAGTTTTAAAACCCTTCAATTTTACTCCATTTGTCTTCATCTTCTCGAAGACCTCCAAAGACACAAAGTTATTGGTCGACGCCGTATCAATACATGCGTGTACTTCCACGTTAGCCACGTTGAATAAAACGATAGGTTCCCTTACATCTTTTACATTTACATTGTTTGGTGAAAAATTTTCCTTCCGCGTAAAATTTGCAGTTTCCACGCCACGAACTTGACAAATTCGTGGCGACTCTACGAGTTTTTTGTTACGTCCTTCCCACGTTCATTAATCTTGTTTTCCCTACGGTGATTTGAAGCTCTGCAACCTTTCTGTCCACAAGTGTAGCATAATTTATTTCTCTGGCAATTTTCCATCGAAAAGCGGTTCTGTTTGTTTTCATCCCTCACCGCAAGCCGCGAGGGTGGAGGGCGTGAAACCACATGTTCAGCCCTCAAGCGCTCGACTTTCGGGCGGTCAAAACCAATGCTCACAGGGTCCAAGAAAATATCAGATTTCTTTCTCCCCCTCTCCTCTTCGCATTCCTGGTTAAATGACTTTCTCAAAGACCTGCTGTAAATTTCGTCTTCCGAAACGAAAGATTTGAATCTCTGCCTTTCCAAAAACTCCGCTTGTAGCTCTAGGGCGTACTCGCTCAATTCTCTCATAGAAGTGAATGTCTTGTTGTACAAATAATCCCTAAATACCGGATTGCAGTGCGACTTCACAAAGTCAATTCTCTCCTGCGCAGAAGCCGAATTCCTTATCCTACTAAAATGCCTGTCAACTTTGCGAACGTATTCCGCCAATCCCTCGTTAGCAAGTTGAAACCTCTGAGACAAAAATAACTCTGCTTCTCTCTGATAATCCAATCCATGAAAAGCCTGCAAGAATTTATGCCTGAATTGTGAAAAATCAACGAACGGTTCCGTGAACAAAAACCACTCCCTCGCTTCATTTCTCAACGAAAGAGGAATAAACTGCTTCAGAAGATCATCTTCAGAAATTTTCAGCGTTCTCGCGTAATCTTGAATCCTATCCAGATACGAAAAAGCATCTTCCTTCCCTACATTTCCCTCAAATGTCGGAAGCGGCAAACGAATTTCCTCCATTGTCACTCTTGGAACGCACCTCTGTTCCTCAACAACAGAAAGTTCTGACGCGGTCGGGCTGGACCTGCTCGAGTTACCAAGCGACATTCTTGTAACTTCCCCTTTTCTGTTTCGCAAGATCATCGGTTCGATCCTCGTCCGTTTCTCTCCTTAACTTTCAAAGCAAAAATCTTGTTCAATATCCTGCGACAAGCCCTCAAATAACTAAGTTCAATCCCGGACAGGCCCCCAAATAAATAAGTTCAATCCCGGACAGAGCCCACAAATAAATATGTTACTCGCCTGCCCCCCCACACTTTACCTCCGCTCTCGAGGTTCGGTGCACTTCGTACTCGGCTCAGATTTGTCTAGGGGTATCTTTCTTTGTACGACAATGCACGTGGGTTGCTACAAGTCAACATAATTATATAATTAACTACAAGAGACAACGGAAAACCTTTTGCGAAACCTTTATGATCAGGGGGATAATTACCTTGTCCAACATGTGTGAAATTAAAAACGGAAATTTTGGATAATTTCTATAAGTTTAATTAACGTAAAATTTAAAGTATATACAAGTCGTTTCCGAACGTTCATTTCTCTAATTAATTATCGGGCCAAAACTCTAATTTTGATGTTGGAATCTCTATTGTTTGTACCTGGATGCTTTACATTTCATGAATTACATCTGAAGTACGCTTGTCACAAGGTAGACTCGCGTTACTCCAAGAAAACGTCTTAACAGGCGCTAGGCCGCCCGACGTGTACATTTCTCAACCTCCACGGTGACAAGGCACTAGGCTGCCCGGCGCACCGTAATTACTTCAAAATAACATCCAGTACAAACTACCTTTTTACCTGTAAATCGGACACCAAGGCACTAGCTTGCCCGGCAATCCAATTTCTTACAGCATCCGTTTCGGGAGACCTGTCCTCCGGTCCTAGCTAACCGAAGCAAAAACAGCCTCTCCCTTCCATGTCTCAGTTCCAACAGCCGACCTCCCCTACTCTCATCTGGGAGTTTATATACGTTTGGTTGGCGTCTGTTGCCAACCGCCCTTCTTTCAAAATTTTTTAATCTTTAACAGCTAAACTGCCCGCCTTTCTTTTGAACGCTCGAAACACGAAACAAGAACAGAGAGCTACATGGTATTTATACATGGAATAATACGAACCTAAAAATGCATAATAAATTGATTTACACTAATCACACATATATATGTTTATACACTTGATTACCCAATTAATTAACATATTAATAAATATTTCAATAAGGAAAAGAAACACTGTTGCCCTGACACGGGGGCAGGGTAACACAGTACATAAATCAGCGCCAACTTTTTTAAAAATTGGCACAGAACCTTCTGCCAAAAGTGTCCGCGCACTTTTCTCTCTATCGGTTCAACTCGGGCCATAAGGAAGCATGCTCCATTCTGCCCCTCCCCTCCAGCAGGAGTACTATGCACAGGAGTCACGGGTCTGCGCAGGTTCTTTTGCCTGGTTCTACTATACTTCCAGTAGTCGGAACGTGTCCTTCCAGCACACCGCTCTGAACACCCAACCTACTTACCTGATCTTGCCCCTTCTAAAGTAGCCCTTTGCTCTCTGCTTGAGAGCAATGCTCGAACTACATCAGTGTGCGAGTGAGGCCTAACTGTGAGGAAGTATTCAATTCGACTGAGGAAAGTTCAAAGACCAAACGCGATGTAAAATACAACTCATTCCTCAATAGCTTTTGCGGTAGGGGACAATTCGAGTTCATTACGCTGCAAATACAGTTTGCTTGCCGACTGGTACTAAATCATCTGTTCCTCCACGCTGACCCATAAATCACAGGCAAAGGTCCTCTGCTAATGAGGAGGGATAACACATCCTGCTTTTCCAATCGTCGCTGGAGATAAAATATGGCTTTGCCCCGACCTGTACTTCAACGAGCGTAAAATGGGTGCGAGTGTGCGAATTCACTTGTTCACCACGGTGTGAAAGGGAATATATCATTTATCTTATTGGAGTTCGGGTTGTCTTTAATTGCGTAAGCATTAAATTGTGCTTTGTGCAGTTGTCTTAACTCAGACATTGGATCTTCTTAAAACATTTGTCACGGGTTCCTATCTGGCATGAGACGGGGTGCAGTGATATGCCGTACACTGTAAGTTTAGATCTACGTGCGTTGTCTACACGTAATCTACACATAACATTGGGGTGTAGTTTACATAGACTACGTAGACAATCTAAACTACGTTAAAATTGATTTTAAAGGAAAGGAACACAGTCATAGTCATGAATCTTGTCGGTTTTGTCATTTTTTGAGTTTCAATCTTTTTGGCATTATGCATCAGTGTTGGTATTGTCATTTGCTTTCTTTTTCTTCTTGTCGGTTTTTCTTTCTTTATTGTTCAATAAACAGCTGTCGCAGGGTTTTAGTTGTGGTTTGTAGAGGTGCTTTTTACTCATTGTCCGAGTCGAAGTGTGAATTTGGTATGGTGGGTAGGAATTTTGTATGGCGTGTGCGAATGGATAACATAATTTGTTCCGGATTTCCAAAGTGTCAATTTTACGTTTGAAGTTGTTTATTGAAGTCTGGGCATTTTATGAACGTGTCTAGCTGGCTGTACTTGTCCAATGAGTTGTATTGTGGTATTATAACAATGGGGTAGTTTTGCCCAAAATATAGTTCTAGTGACGTCGTATAGTGTTTCAAGATCGAGATCTTCATGAAGTTGTACCTGTGTATCTATCAACTCCTGATATGATGCGTAGAGCTCTATTCAGTGACATTTTCAACTAAAGCTATTTATTTGTTCCTAACGGACTGACAGGAATCTTATTTATAATAGACATTTCTCTCTTCTCTATCCATCATCAATTGTAAAGAAAACTAAATTGTAAACAAATAACAGATGGCAGTCGTGGGACAAAAGTAGTATTTTTCCAATAAGCACTAGAGTATTTTCTTTGTTCCGTTTTTTTTCCGCGGTGAGAAATTGTTTGCAATTGTAAAAAAGAGGATAGAAGGTTTATTTATTTTATTTATTTATTATGAAATACAACAGGCGAATGCCCAATTATACAGTGTTCTACATTTCTTGCTTTGAGTTTGTAAATTTACAGTTTTGATAAGAAATGTTATTGTGCAGAAATGTAAATAAACATAAAACATGTCAACGCTAAATTAAATGTGTATACAACAGTTAACAAACCGAGTTATAATAATACATGCTAATTGAAGAGAGTGGAATAAAATATCTAACTATTATCTACAAAAACAGCCTACATGAATACAACATTTCAATTATTAAGTACAATGCACAATGTATTTTATCTTTACACTCAGTATTTCAGATCTTTACCACCATGTACAGTGTCTCTCAAAAGTTTTAGGACAACGACATTTTAAACTAGGCAACCCAATTTACACAAGCCGTTGGTGGGTTGCGTGCAGAGTTAGGCTCAATTTCAGGGTTGCCACGTGCACAATAGATATTTATAAAATACGCGAAAGAAATATAAACAATTATTATTGCATAAAATTATTAAAAATATCACTATTATATCGCAAATGACAAAATTCTTTCTGAAAGAAAAAAATAGGTTTCTAGTATTTCATCGCTGATGAGTCTACAGTAAGGAAAAGAGGTGAGAGGAAACGAAAGGTTACAAAGGAGAGGAGAAGCAGAAAGCGAAAGGAGAAGAGGAAAGGTAGAGGAGAGAAGAAAGATAGGATAGACGAGGAGAGGAGATGTAGTGAGGAGAATGGAAAAAGATTCGAGGAGAGATGAGGAAAAAGAACAAAGAAGAGAAAAGAGGAGGAAAACGAGAGGAGAGGAGGAGACGAGAAGAGGGAAGTGGAGAGTAGAGTAAAGGAGAGAAAAAGAGAAGAACGAAAAAAGAGAGTGCAGTGGAGTCGGAAATCTAAGACAGGAAAGGAGATAAGAGGAGTGGAGAAGAGTGGGATGGAGATAAGATGCGAGAAAAGTAGGGAAGGCGATATGAGATAAAAGCAGAACAGAAAGAGGGGAGAGAAGAAGGAGAAGGAACTGGAGAGAAGAGGTAGTTGCAGAAAATATCGTCTGAGCGTCAAGAATGGATGCATTGGTCAAATTATCGACATGAAACATTCAATAACATTTTGAAATGTATTGGAGAATATATTAGATCGGTGCAAAATGCCTTTTGGCTGAGTTCAGAGCAAATTAAAATCTTCCATGTAAGATCTTTGATTTTACCTGCGATTACACCACTAAAAAAATGAACGTAATTTTTAATATTTATAAGAATTATTCAATTTTTCTCCACTTCTCGGTTCGTTGAAATTGAGATTTTGTAATTCAATATTTCCCCTCCCCCCATCCTTAATTCCAAACTGAATCATTCCGTTTCACACGGCGTGGACAATGAACACAATGGGATATGTCTAAAACTTACGAAAAGTTTCTGCCACCGGAAGGGTTTGAACCTACGACCATCAGATTGACAATCCTGAACGGTAGCCACTACCCTACAAGCTTTCGTTCCTTAAACCAGGTAGAAGAACCGCTACACCACGCCTTTACCTTCGAATGAAACAACATTTTTTTCTAAGTATTCTGTCCCTTTAATATTGTAAATGTCGTTTGGTATACGTGTAGTTGAACTTTTACTTTAATTTTGATTTGCTTTCTTGTAGTATAACCGATATCTTCGAGAAATAATTTTCAAAGTAATTAAAAACGAGAATATTGGTAGTTGTGAAAATGCGAGTTATTTATTCTAACTTATTATTGTGATTAGACATTACTAATGGAAAATATCTAGAGGCTTGAACATTACAGGACGATGTTCTTTTCCTGTGATACTGTAACAGACAAAATGCTTGTTTACTGATGCAAGTATTGTGTCCAGAACAGTCTTATGAAATGTATTTGCTGTTGCGTAAGGTAACACGAAATAATTACACCGTGTGCGAACTACCAAATCTGTGCAACGTTATACGTAAACAGGCGGAAAATTTTATTCATAAAATCATGTCACATTTGACAGTATTAGTCAAGAGAGACTCGTGGGACACTGTGTTAAGGTGCTGGACTAAATCCTTCTAATTTTTCTTACTAGAAGAACAACAATTTCTAAGGAAGAGCAACAGTGATGATCTTTCTTATTTCTTTTAAATGCTTACACTTTCCTTTAATTGGGTTAAAAATAAATAAGAATATTGCTTGTATTTCTGTCATTGACGTAGACCAGAGAGAGAGACAGACAGACAGACAGATGTTACAAAATAGTTCAAATAGTGCGAGCGCCATTAAAAAGTCATGATAAATCTATGTTGCGTACTTAGAATTATTCATACAATAAAGAACATGTCTAATTGTGAGTTAACAAAAAAATAATAATAAAGAGACATTTTCGCATCACGATTGCAGTTCGAAAAAGTCGGGACAGAGATTGAAAGTAAGGCACTGTCCTGACTAAATCGGTGAATCGGACGTCTGCTAGCCTTGCATCAATGATTATAAAACTAAAACCACCCAATAGTGCAGCTTGAGACTTTTGAGCAAGAAACAGATTCATTTATGCAAGAACAAAATTGAAATTTTTACACATTTCAAAAATCGACGATGTTATTTTCGTATTTATTTATTTATAGGTTCACATTTAAATATTTTAGGGTTCGAGGGGGGAGCATAGCCTACATGGACCCTCCCCTGGGTACTGACCTTACGTAGACAGTGGAAGAGAAATTTTGGAGAACCTTTCTATTAAATTTAGTATTTACATTCACCTTATGCTCAGATAGATTAAACCGTTTATTGACAAATCGTGAACTTTTCGTTTAATAGATAATATTTGGTTTTAGACGACGGGAGAACATTGGTCGAATTTCCTTTCTTGCTCTTTTGAGAGAATATATACTTCTACAATAGCAATCGCGTTCGGAAACCGTGAAAAAAAAAATGACTTGGTTTTCAAAGGCAGACAAGCTTGGTAGTCTAGCTTGCTCGCGATCAAAATGACTCACTCACGCTATTCAAGGCCGCTTCTTATCGCAAAACACTGGTTCGATGCACAGTGTCTGCACCCAGCACGTTACAAGTGACCGGAGTCGAATTTTAAAGAGAATCTGAACAATGGTAGATTTCATCAAAGGCGGCTAGGTAGGCACCAGCTCAACATGCAATAGTTTAAGTGATAATTCCTAACAAACAAAAAACCGTATTGAATAATTATTGGGATAGTAATACGTGTATCCGCTCCTTTTTAACAATGTAAGCTCGAAGACAATCTGTATTCCATTTATTTATATTGGCAACTTGGTCAACCGGAGGTTATTTTATCGCCTTCGATGATCGAATTGTCTGATCGATTATTTTTTGTTTACCCAGGAACATGTCCCATAGGAGATTTCCGAGACCGGGTTACGCTACTCACTCGTAGCTCCCCAATTTCTTCACGATGCACAGTGTGGTATTTTCGTAATCTAGCTGGACAAAATTATTTAGCCTTCAATATGTAAGTTGTATATGCTGTAAAGTGTTGTAGATGAAATACAAAAGCACTGCCAAGGGTTGAGACATATATTTCAAGAAAATATCTCATACTAATAATAAAATATATTACGATGATTGGCGTTAATTACATCCACTGTTTCCTTGGCAAACACAAACTTGATGGGACGACAATATCTAGTAGAAGATGGGGAAGGGTTTTGCCATATGACGTGTTTGAGGTTTTGGCTATTCACTGAATACAATTGAATAGTCACCATTGATAGGCTAAACAAACTTTCGTCAGTGGAATTTTTATCAGAAAATTTTTGCTTATATCTATTTTGTACGACCCCATCGCAACCCCACTTCACAATTAGTTCTAAAGTCTTCAAGTCTGTAATACAATTCAAGACATCTTCTTGTACTTTGCACAATCGCGTAATAGTGTGATCCAGAAGAGATTGCAGTTTTATTTCTGCGAACGTTTCTGTTACAGTAATGTCACTAGGATAGCACAACTGTTTTGCCGCTTGGACTTTGTTATAACTAGGATACATATTTTTCTTTAATTGGTTAGTTGTATGGCGTATTGCGTTACATTGATGTGTCGAGAGATTCGCATCGACCATTAATGCCAGGGCTTGGTCTTCCGACAGTCCACTTTGTTTTGGGCTTACCAAACACTTCCGCGCTATTTTTATCTTTGTCCCTCTTCGAGGAGAAAATTGACAAAGCTCTTTTACAATAGCTGCTGAATTTCTTTTGCCTTCCTTCCGAAGCTGTAATTCAGCTGCTAATGATATATATATATCTCTTCCTGATTCGATGTTTCGAGGATGTGTTGAATTCGCCTTTCTTCTGTTTTATCACTAGCACTCTCAAAGTCTTCTTGCGGTCTTCCGACCCTTCTACTTGGTCCAGGTAGTGAAACACTTTCGACACTTTCAGTAATAATAACAGGAAGTGATATATATTGTTCTAACCACAAAGAATTCGTTTTTAAAAAGCGTTCTCCATGTCTTCCGGACTTCAACCACTTTCGTTCTATTTTTTGGCTAATACTTCTGATTGTTACTTTTAAACGTTTTATAATGTCTTCCGAAAAGGACGAGGCACCACATTCTTCCATTATATAATTTAACAAAGCATCCGTTCTTGATTCTTTGGAGTTGGTACAGCACACGTCGAAAACATTCCGCCGTGAAATTTGCGTAGTCATTCTGTAATTTTAAAAAAGTGTATGAGTGTCAGTAGTATAAAATACCCTATTACTGGGACGAGAAAGTATGAACCCCCCTCAGGCAGATTTGGCTACACTTAAAACTAGCTCAACATGCCCATATGAGTTTTTTGCTCAAGTGTGGCACCCTGTCTAATCCAAGATTTTTGTAAAAATGCCCTCGGGAATTTCCCGTGAAAGTATGACCCCCTTCAGATTGATTTGCCTACACTTATAAAAGGCACTTCTGTGAGATTGTTGTCCATAAATTTGTTAAAAATATGCCCCTCTTGATATTTTTTTTGGTTACACTTAAAACTAGGCCAAACGTATTAACACACACACACACACACACACACACACACACACACACACACACACACACACCCACACCCACCCACACACCCACACACACACATATTTACTTCTGGTTTAAGTTCAATTGAACACCAGCCTCAACTCATATATCTAGTACTAAGACAATGCATTTTGCAGAGGCTTTCTAGAACTGCTCTGTGACTCTCTCATTTCTTACATCATAAACATATGATTTTTCACCTATGAGAATAACACTACATATAGTGTCATCAGGGAGTGTATTGTGGAATTCACAGATAATTTTAATGTTTGTCCTGTCATTAACCACAACTTGTTTCCTTTTTGAAGTGTTGATGACAAACATGGGTCTCTGTGCTTTGAATTCATCTGGTGTGTAATACATGTCAGTATTGCCAGTAGTGACCCTTTTGTATGCTGTAAATGCTTCATATAATTTAAGGAAATCATCCTTGGACATGTCTAAATTATAATTTTCTGTGGGGAACACCTCATTTCTGCCATTTTTAAGATATATGTTCTTGATGTTGCAGTTATCAAATCTACTTGATTTTTTTTCCTGATTATTGTGTCTTCCAGTTTGAAACAGTACCACCACAAAATCCGGCATGTCATATTGTATACTGGAGAATGAATTTGTAGCATCAAACTCATAATAAGTACCAGTGGCAGGCTTCTGTACACATTGATATGTATAAAATTGTAAAGGTACTTGTGGATTCTTTATTATATCTGCTTTGTATTTAAGAGCATAACTGGCTTCATATTCAACAACTGGAATTCTTAGCTCCATAGTCTGAATAATGCATTTGCCTTCATCAGGTAGGGTATTGGGCAGAGCTTCCCCTGTAGAGTTTAATGTGCTGTACCTCATCAAAGCATTATTATCATTGGCAGCTCTTCTAAATGTGATTCTTAAACCACCCTTCCACATAATGTCTTTGTAATCTGAGAAGAATCCTGGCAACAGGCGCATGGGGAACAGCACTGTGTGGCTTTTAGATATAATTTTATCACCAGCCTCAAATCCACCTATTTTGTAGTAAGAAGCCTCGGTTTTGGATAATTTTAGTGTGGCCAAAGCTGTGGAGGTAATGCCGGGATAATCCACTCTGTTTATAACAACACCATGTTTTCTGATCTCAATTTCAGAGAACAGATGCGGCACAAAATTGTCTACCAATCTTATATTTGAATTTGCCGGATAATCTGTTCCATCGAGCTTTACAACATCAAATTTGATGTATAGATCTGCTCTGTGGGGGTGTATAAAGCCATCCCCTACATCAAGATCAACCTCAATCTCTGTGTTGGGTTGATTTAAATTTGCAAAGGTCCTCCTGTTTGGGGGGAATGATTGTAGCTCATAACTCTCAATATTTTCCATTTTTTTTGTATGTATTTTTATTTAAATATTAATCTCTATGATAGCAGTTGTTGTGGCTCCAGCAAAATCAACTAATTCTTCTTTTTCATTAGTGACCATCAACTCAATGTTATCTATTCTATTATGGCACACAGGAAAATATAATGTTGGGGATGGAGTGTAGATGATTGGCTCCATAAATTCAGAGTTAGGTTTGAATGTTGCAATGATGCCAGTTTGTTTGTGAGTGCCTATGCCATTTGATTTGGTGATCATACCCTCTTCCACATTACAGTGAATATTCAGAGTCTCTATGGCTAAGAATTTAGGTATATTAATAGCAGTGTGTTTGATGGCTGGTTCGAGTTTTGTGTTGTTCTCAAAGCCTAACAGCTCTCCTATAGTACCCAGATCCACTGTTTCTGTAGCAGATACAATCTCTACTCTGTGAGTGACAGAATTTTGAGTTAATACTATACCTCTGGGTAATTGAGCATTTAGAGTGGACAGATTATATTGCCCTGGAGTGATGACAATTTTTTGATCCCCTACTGCAATTTTGTTGTTGTGGTGTGTAATATTAGGGATCAAGTACATGCCATAAAATGCTCTGAGAGCTATTGTTTTGGGATACACTATATCATCATGTAATCTAAGTTTCAATATTGAATTTTGGCTGGTGAGATGGAATACCCCCATGATGTTTTAAATACCACAAGGCTTTTTGAAAATCTTCAATTGATGGTTTATTTATTTGAGACATATATCTAAGAACAGATAAACACAAATGTCCACAATTAACATCTTTGAAGTTTTGAACACGGGCATTATTGTAATAAAGATTAGCTGATTTTAGATATTTTATTAAATTTTCAGGTGGAACACCTCCAAATGAATCAAACACAAATGCCTCATTTTTTAAATATTTAAGATAACAGATCCATTGAGTGCCCTGATTTTTGTACTTATCCAAATTAACAATGCCACACTCTTTGTTGAGTGGTTGTTCTGGTAAAGAATCAGACATGTACACTCCTCTAAAATTTTTGATGCCCAGTGGCTTGATTAAAGCTTCAATATCATGGTTTGTAAGTGGCTCTTGTTTTTTTTTTAACTTATTCATGGCTCTCTTAACACCTTTGCCTTGTTTCTCCATAGCCAGGTTATGGCGCTTCAATTCATCTAATTCTGCTTTATTTTTTTTGGCATCTATTACTGTTTTTGCTATAGCAGCTGATCCCCCAGCCAAGCTCCCAACAGCCCCAAGTGCTGCTAAGATGGCCGGGATAGTAAATATAAATCCACCCACATGTGATTTTTTTCTAGATTGCTGTAATTTTTTTAATTGGGGGGGTACTAAGCAACAATTTCATACCATGGCCCTTTGCAAGACAAGAATTTTTTTCTTCCGCTGCTTTTTGGTTAAAAGGCTATCAATAGTTTTAAGAGATTTAAGACCTGCATAAGGTATTTGATACATAACACCCTTGACCTTCATTCTAGGTTTATTATATATATATATTCACAGCCCCCACCCCAGTTTTTGTTTGGTGTTCATAGCTACGGTGGTTCCCAATGCTGCTATTCTTTCACTCAAAGAAGCATCTTTGCTTACAAATCTACCAAATGCAGCCTCTTCTAATTTTTTGTCTGCAACATGTCTCTTGTCTAGATCAGAATGTGTGTTGTATGCTATGTCATGGTCTCTACAAGCAGCATCTAGGGGATTAACACCAGGATCACCTCTGTTTAATCTATGGTCCAATTTTGTGCCTGGACCACAATACTGATAGCCTGGAATGTGTAGTTCAAATGGCAGCTTGTTTATAATGTCATTAACCAACCCCCGGCCCTCAGAAATATTCCAAAATTTAGGTGGTAGAGTATTAATAATTTTTATAAGATATCCAATCCCCTTAGTGTCATTCACTATAAAATTAGACAATTTTGTGCTTATCATGTCCATAATTCCAACCTTTTCATTGTAAAAATTGTGGTTGCCAGCATTTTCCTCCCCAGCTATCACCAATAACCTATCTACCAGTTTCCTGACATCATCAACCCACACAAATTCTTTAGGCAGGGTGTTGTATTGTTTGATTCCACTGCCTGTCTTGATCTGTGACCATATGGGCTTGATTAAATTGTTGTATTTTGCTCCACTGCTAGACTTGACTCTTTTTTGTGTGGGATCATTGTTCTGGTATAGAGCATCTGATTTTATTAATATTTCTTTGTAATGCTCATAATCTTGATCTGTATAGCTGCCAGGCCTTTTCCTAGTCATCAGTTCCCACAACCCAGGTGTGCCGGGATATTTAACAAAACCACCTTTTTCTCCAAGATGAGATTCTGAATATACAATTATATCATCTCCCATAAATGTTACTCTGAAATTGCCAATTCTATGTATGATGCTACCATCACGCTCTGTGTCAGCATATAAGCCAAAGACCTCATCTTTGTTGTCTTTAGGTGTGCTTAAATATTTTTGAGCAAGAAGACCCAATTCAATAGGATCCTGGGTAGCTACAATTCTTCGAGGAGCAACAGGACTAGTTGTATGAATACTGGAAAGTGGGGTGATTGGATAATCTAATATGTTCCTAGCAGCTACAGGTACAAGCTCTGTGATCAAATTTTGATTTTGCTCTGTAACAGTTTTGATATTTTTACCTAATTCACTAATAGCATCAATAATAGGCTGTTCTGTTTGTTTGTGTTGTTCATAAATTCCTCGGTTCTGTGATTTACATCCCTTAAATCTTTTTACAAGATAATCTCTTAATTTAAGATCATCAATGATTGGCCTTTTCATGGTTATTTATATATGTTTCAATGTCTAGAAAATTGTTGATTTTATTTCTGTATTTACCACTATTGGGTTTTCTTGTCATATCAATTGTGACAAACCCATAACTGTCCTGGTTCCAGCACCTACTGCAAAACTTGGAAAAATCATTGTAGCTCAAGTCACCACCTACATATTCATCATGTATGTGTTTGAGGTTGGTATGATCTTGATGAAACACACATATAAAATTGCTGTTGTCTCGGATCAGCTGCTTCGGAATTTTAGAAAAAGTCTGTGCCAGGTAGAAACAATCAATGTTTTTGTGTCGGTCCTGTGTAAAGAAATTTCTAACCTTGTTTTGATTATCCAGTATAATGTCATCAAACACAACAACAGAATTATCGAGACATTCATGGAGTGGCTTAACATCTGATTCAAAAGTGGCAATATCCAATCCATCATATAGCTTCATCAGCTGCTGATATTTTAATTGTTTCAAGCTCTTAGAGAAGACATACAAGTGCCTATTTTTCCAGTCTAACCAGTTGGGTGCCAATAAAAAATTTATCAATCATTAGTGTAGTTTTACCACAAGCCGATGGCCCAACAATAAGACATCTAATATTTTCAGGCAGCAAACTTGCCATTTCTCTTAATCTGCTGTTCAGGTTCTGGCAGCCTTTTTATAACATCCCAGGTGCTCATATTATCACTTTGTCTGCATCGATCCAGCTGTGTTCTGGAAGTCCTAGCTATTTGTCAAATAACTTGTTGCCTTTTCTGCGGATGATTTTTTCTATGAGATATGTGTCAGGCTGTTTAGTTTTGCTGAGTTCTTCTTCATAGAATCTGCCTTTGAGAATTTCTCCTCGGTGGTCTTTTATTATATATGTGTTAAGGGTCCCAGGTTTAACTTGAACCACTGTAAATAATTCAGTGCTCCAGTTTCTTGTAAAGCCTCTTTTGAATAAGTGCTTATATTTGCTGATTCGTACTTGATCACCCACCTTGTATTTGGCTTTTCTTGTTGTTGGCTGGTATCTAGGATAATAAACAGTCCTGATCAATTTTTGCTCATCAGATTAAGTTACTTCAGAGGGTTTCATGTTGATTGTGGAATGGACCGAGTTGTTATATTTATGTAGAAGTTCTGGAAGAATATTAAGCCATTTATAATTACCTTGAAGTGTAAATTGTTTATACATAAGATTTTTTAGGGTTTTGTTGAATCTCTCTACAATTGAGGCTTTGAGATAACTGTAACTCGAATAATGTTGTATTGACTGGCTTTTAATAAATTGTTGGAACACAGAATTATAAAATTCTTTGCCATTATCTGTTTGCAAATAGCGCGGTGATCTTCCACTCTGATTGATGATTGTCCTGAAGGCTTCTGTAACACATTTTCCAGTCTTGGATTTGAGTGGCACAGCCCAGGCAAATTTTGAAAATGTGTCTATTACAGTAAGTAGATACTTGTAGCCCTTGTTGATTTTGTCTAAGTTTTTCAGCTGTCCACTTGCCATCTCAATCAAGTCGCTCTGCCATAAATCATCTATGCTTTTTGTAACTACTGGCAGTCTCTTATAATTATGTCTGGCTTGTCTGTGTAATTCATCAACAATAATTTGTCTAGACATAATATGTAAACAGGAATATTGCAACTATGGGGTGTTCAGCAGCTGATACTACAGGATTTCTAAATATAATTTGTCTCCTATTTGTATATGAAATTCCAGAGAGCCATCATCTTCAGCATAAGATGTTTCTAATGTATTGGGATCTGTAAAATCCTCTAACTCTACACTGGTGATTTTTTGTTTGTTGTCAGCATTTGTTATTGATAAGGTAGGGTAGTGGTGTGCCTGTGGTTGAAGCCAATATTTGATCTTGATTGGTCTCAGTGTGCCCCCAACAAAAAACTGGTAATAAAATTGTGCAGGGGACAGCATATATATTTTGCCACCTGGTGTAAATGGTAAATCATATTCTTTGTTGGGGATGCTGTACAATTCAAGAATTACAGTATGTTTTGGATTCTCAATTATGCCGGTTATTTCTTTTTCTGCTGTAAGCAATCTGCTTGTTACAGATTCAAGGTGCTCATTGATAGTCCTAACAACATCATCATGGTCTGGCTTGATTTTTATGTCCACAACAAGTTTCTTGTTTTGTTGCACAATCTCTTGAAGCTGGGTGGCAAAAACAGACAGAGCATTTGCTTGATTGGATTCCATGGTCCCTAGCTGTTGCTTGATATTAGCTACAATTTGTTGCAAATTTTCAATAACTGCCAATTTTGAATTTTGAGCAGTAAGATCATGGACCTGTCTTCTAATTTCCTCAAACAGGGCATGCAGTTCATTAATATGTTGATTAGTTGGTAGAGTGGCCACTGTCTGAGTAAGTTGTTTGATCTCTGTCTGGATATTCTTCATATCTTCTGATTTCAATATGCGATTCACTGCTCTCTTAATATTTTTAAGTTCCTGTGATGTAGGCAGATTTGTTACAGTATTTTGCAAAGATTCAAGTGCCAATTTCACATTATTTAATTCAGAAGCATCAGCCACATTTTGCATAGCATTTTGGAGCAGGGCTATATCTGCCTGAGTGGGTGTTGATTGTTGTAAAATTTCAAGTTTTGTTTGGATATCATCGATCAAGTGATGAAAATGAGATAGCTCAGATTCAGTGTTGAGGTTTTCAAGTTTTGTGATCTGTTGCTGGACACTGACAAGGGTGTCTACAATACCAGGCAGGCGGGATTCTTGTACATTTGTCAAATCACTTTGCACTGCTGCTATTGTACCCTCAAGATGGGTTATGGTACTTTGAATTTTTCCAAAATCTTCATATGTTTCAAGTTGCAGCTTAATGTTGTCAACACTCCGAGTTATTGCACTCAAAGCATCAGAAGATGGCAAGTTGTTCATAAAATTTTCAAGTGTCTCAATTTTTTCTTTAACCTCGGCTATGGCATTGTTCAGAGGGTCCAGATTAGGTATCTGGAGTGATTGAATCTGTTCCTTTAGAGTGGAAATCACTAGATCAAAATCTTCTTGTGATTTTATGCTTTTGACAATTGTTTGGAGCTGTGTCTGGACATTATTTATCTGCTCTTCCAATTGCTGTTTCAATTGCTCAGAGTTGGTGGCCTGGGTCTTAAATTTGGCTTGAAGAGCTGCTACAGCCTCTTCTAAACTTTGAAAATTATCCAATGTGGCCAAGTCAGTATATTTTTGAAGCAGCAATTTGAGTTCAGAATCAATTTTAAGAAGAGGGTCCATGCATTGTGTTTGTAAATTTGTAATTTCTAGTTGAAGACTGGCATTGAGTGTGGTTTGTAAAGCTTGTAAATCACTTCTTAATTTCTTGACTCTGACATCAAGCATCAGAATCTCATCACTGTGATCTTCATGTCTTGTATGGCCAAATATATCATTAGGCATTTTTGTTTTAGTGGTTATTTATTATTGAATATCTAATTCTTAATTCTATAAAAAAAGGTATAAGCTTGTCATAGGATCCAGGGACCTCAATATATAAGCAGTCACCAGCAGAAACAGTATATACAGTGCCAGAAATCATGTTTGAGTGCTTAATTCTATAAATATTTCTCCCCACTGAAATCTTGACATTACCCTCAGGGGTTGTAATATATTGTAATTGACCACCTACAGGTAATTGGTAATGATTTAAATTATTGTTAAATATGTACAATGTTTTACCTGTTTCATCATCAACATCTGTAAGTATGCTGTTCAGATGAATAATTAACAGAGCACTTAGTTTAGATATCATATCAGAAGAGGGTTGTGGTGTTGGCAGGTCCATAATAGCCTGTTTTTTGAACCCAAATAAGTTCATAGGCATGTTTATTTATTTCAAATCATTCTCTGTAATTGGGCATTGATTACCACTTTTCAAATCACAATGACCCCATGGTAGAGTATGTATGCCACATGATAAAATGCATCTCTTATCATCATGTGGGTCCAGAGCCACTTTTCTTACAACATTTGTAGTCAACAAGTGATCCACACTCTGAATTCTGCATTCTGATGTTCTAATTAAATTCTGTGATTTGAGACAATCTTCATAATCTTTAAATTCAAGCTCTTTGTCTACAGTTATTCTGCCAATGCCCTTGGCTTTTCTTGCAACAACACCACTACATGTTTCAAAGCTGTACATCTTGGCCCTTAACCCAGCAAATGTCACAATAACATCACCAAGTGTCTCATCTGTCAACTTGCCAGGCACCTTTTTGTTGTGGTGTTTAATTTTTGAATGTTCAGTGGTATCAAAATATTTAAACAATTCAGGCTGTGCCATATCTTGATAAACATCTTCTGTTTGAATATCAAGAACAAAACTATCTGTGTCCATGTACATCAGTTTTACACGATCCTTATAAAAAGGCTTCAACACATCATAATACAATTTTAACATGTGTAATTTGGCCAATTCCAATATCACAGCCCCTACATAAATAGGCTTATCAAACTTAATCTTTGTTTTTTCATGTTGAAAAGTGCCATATTCTCATCATAAATTCTTCTGTAATTGAAGTTGGGCTTTGCAATCAATTTTTTGCTCCGGCTGGGGTCAGTAATTATTTTAACATCAATATGTTTTCTGACATTTTCAATTGTTTTGCCATACACAGAATTGACCATCAATTTAAACAAGGTCTTATCAAATTGGCTCATTGCAGATGTTCGAAGCTCTGTGTTTGTATCAATATATGGTTTCAACCATCTTGAGTGCCTGAACCTCAAAACTTTTCCAACTTTGGTCACTTGAACACCATGTTTCATTAGGAACTGGAGGTTTTTGTAATGTATGACATAATCCTGTTTCGGCTCTAGAGTCATCATCAATTTCTTCTGTTTAGAGCCAGGTGAGCACTCAACCTCGGGAATTGGGGGCAGATCAGAAAATGTGTTGTGTAAATCATCAGGAATTGTCAGATCAACCTCTAAGAACAGGCCATAGTTACTGTCATCAAAATCCTTAAGATCTTCAATATTGAAATCTTCAACCCACTCAAGCCCTGCATATGGCAATTTATCCATCATAGCATAACCATAGAGGCTGTTGGCATCTACATACAGTATATAATTTGATGGCAGTGCTGGTTCATAATCAGGAATATATTTGTTATTTGCTCTGGCATATCTCTGAGAACATTGCACCATGCCTCCTCTTATACATTGTTCCATAAACAGATACATATCTTGATCCTGGATCAGATCCAATTGCATTTTAGTGTTTAAAAACATTGCAGACCATGCTAGGCCCGGAGCACTGTAAAAATACATTGGATCCAGCTTATAATTTTCTATGGAAGATTTTCTGAATGCCTGCAGTATATCAGCTAAGAGGGTCACATCAAGTTTTAAATATGCCTTGTGATAATCACCAAATGTCTGGCATTTTAAATTGTTCCACATCAACTGGGCATGGTGATAATCTTCATCAGTGATTCCAGATGCTCTGATTTTGCTGTAAAACTCTTGTTGTGGTGGCAGAGAACACTCATCAAATTTAGAAAAATCTGTAACATAATCATATGGATATACACCCTTCCGCCTAATTAATTTCAGCTCCTGATTTGGAAACAAAGCACATGTGATTTTGAATTGATCATCAGATAATTGAGTGGCCAGTGTAGCCAGGCTAGCAGATAGAATTCTGTATGAATCAAGAAATCTTAAGTGAATAGGAACACCATTAACTTTAATTATTTTGCTAATGGCAATATATTTTTCATTATTTTCAGCTAAAATATTTAAATTCTGCTTGTCAAACCCCTCGTACCTGATCAAATGATGAAAATCATAATTGGATGCACCATGGCAAAATATAGGGACAAATTTTGGTCTCTGGATTTTTGATGGCATCTGCTCCCATGTATAAATCTTCTTTACTAACAACACCATCCTGTACAACAACATAATAAAAACTAGAAGGTTCATGTAACTGGTATGATGTACTTGAAGATTCACCAGGATCTGGGCTGCAGAATGCAAGAGGTTTGAGATTTGATTCAAAATCACAGACTATATATGCTGGTTGTTCCAACAAGGCTTCAAATTTTTTGAATTTGGCATTTTCACTTGGGTTAGGCATAAGCATATGAACAGGTTTATGATTCCCACAGTATTTTAAATGTTCAATTAACTTGTTTTTAGCAATTTCTGCATTTTTTTCACGAATCCCATTTATTATTTTTTGACCATCAAATACAGTCAAACATCTTCTGCACAACTTGAATATTGTCTTAGATTTGTCTAGTTGTGTTCTAACTAAAGCTTCAAGATTATGTATCAGAGTATAATGGTATGTATCATCCCCTTCAATTAAGAGCAGATCAATCGGAACAGCAGAATCATCATCAAATGTACTGATTCTGAGAGGTGCTATCAAGCAATTGCCACGGCCAGTAGAACAAATAAATAAATTAATAGATAATTGTTTACCATTGATATTCCTGGCCTTTTTTTCAAATTTATCAATATTCTGAACAGACATTGGATATTCTAAACCCTCCATTGCTTCATCAAAATCATTTTCATGTTGTTTATAATAACTTATTCGCTCAGGATGCCTTGAAACTGGATACAAAGAAGCTAAAATACACCACAAAAAGCATTTCTCATCATTATTTTTTATATTAACCACGGCTTTTTTGTTTTTGATATTGTCAGGTAAAGACACATATGTAGATCCTTGTAATGGGCTGAATTCAGAAATATTAATATATAACTTGTGTGGAGATCCGCATAGGCTCCATCCTGATTCTTTTGCAGCAAATTCAGAGTGTTTAATATTCAATTGATCTATCAAACTGCTTATTATTTTGTCTGAATTTGTATTTGAATATACAGGTACAGTTTCTGTTATGTGGGGCTGTGTAAATTTTGTGCCATTTGATTTCTTATATTGTGTAAACAATTTGAGGGACAGCTTATAAGAGCCATTTTGTGCATTTAGAATTGCCTGCACATCAGGATTTATACTGTTCAAAAAATTCTTAATACCACATTTTTGCTCTGATACAAACCGGTAATACCTAAGTTGGCCAGCAAAACTGCTATGGATGGGTTCATAGCGTGGCTGTTTGCTGCTCTAGCATTAACAGGTGTTTCATGCTTCCTTTTCAGACCAGATGTAGATGGTTGTGGGGGCAATGTTGATGACTGTGCAGAACAAGTATCTATACGTTTATATGTGAAATATTCCATGCTATATTTTCTATGGCATTTAGGGCATATTTTTGTGGGAGTTCTGCATTTGTCTGGATTACAATTATTTTGATGCTTAGCCCAATTGGGGCTGGATATATTCTTTTTGCATTGATTACAATATTTTTGATTTGGCATTTTTATTATTGGTTTATTATATAAAATTTCTTGGGGTTCAAATCAAAATTCTATGCTTAATAAAAAATATCAGTTGGGTTCAGCAGTGTGCTTTGTATATTTAGTGTATATACTTAGTGTGTAAATATGTTTGGCTTTGTTATGTTTATTATATAAAATTTCTTGGGGTTCAAATCAAAACTCTATACTTAATAAAAAATATCAGTTGGGTTCAGCAGTGTGCTTTGATAGAATAGAATAAGTATTAATCTACAGAAGCACTAAGCCACCACAAATACATATCAACACAGGCATGTCCTAGAAAAGCTAAAACCTAATACCATGTGTCATGTATAACAAACTGGGGCAGATATAAACCCTTTGTTCAATATATTAGAAATATGTTTGATATGAATAATAAAAAATTCTGTATATTAAATCAAACAAACCTATAATTCAATTTATACAAATCTGCTTTATTTTTGTGTTTTTTTAAAAATATGAGGAGCACTGCAACAACATACCCACACTCTTCAGCCACTCTCACAATACTAGCTGATATGTAATGCAAAATCTCTTTATCGTGAAGGTACCTTAAAATATACAGCTTAAAAGGCTACGACTCGCCCGGGCGATCCAGCTCCGCTATTTTCCATCTACTACAGAAATAACCGGAAGTGGACCGGAAGTGGACCGGAAGTAAATATGTGTGTGTTTGTGTGTGTGTGTGTGTGTTAATACGTTTGGCCTAGTTTTAAGTGTAGCCAAAAAAAAATATCAAGAGGGGCATATTTTTAATAAATCTATGGACAACAATCTCACAGAAGTGCCTTTTATAAGTGTAGGCAAATCAATCTGAGGGGGGTCATACTTTCCCGGGAAATTCCCGAGGGCATTTTTACAAAAATCTTGGATTAGACAGGGTGCCACACTTGAGCAAAAAGCTGATATGGGCATGTTGGGCTAGTTTTAAGTGTAGCCAAATCTGCCTGAGGGGGGTTCATACTTTCTCGTCCCAGTAATAGGGTATTTTATACTACTAGTGTCGCAAACATTCGCAAACAAATTAACATAATTTGTGTAGGTAACAAGTAACTCTTTCAGAAAACTAGGATAACAGATCTGTATAATGCGATATAATGTACTAAAACTCTAGTCCAAACTGACTTATACGTTTTCTCATACAGAAATAAACGTGACTTTTTCTGATGGTGCTCATGCTTAAACTCAAACATATAATAATACACCAACAAATGTAACCATACGTTGAAAGACGAAAGAAAATAAGAACACCAGACAATCACCACTAGCACACAGAAACAGACCGTATTCATCGAGCAAACTCAGACGAATGACGCGATCGCTTTCAGCACTTGGCAGGCGGAACTCAGGTGGTCGGCTAGTGAGACCCTTTTTTCTATTGTTCAGTGTGATTTCTTGGAATACAGAGCCTAGTTTCATGTAATATGGTTCAGCTCCTTTGCAAATTAACAAGTATTTAATCCATGTAGTCATATGCGAAAATTGACTTTTGTCCAGCTAGATTACGAAAATACCACACTGTGCGATGGTGGGTTTCTACCGGTCCAATACACAGGCCGAGAACCTAGAGAGTGAGCATATGCGGACTCGAATCCATGCCGTCCTGCAGTCCGAGTACAAAGCACAGCTCCTTTGACCGCACGGTCACGGAGGAGGACTTTTCTTATCTTATCTTTGGCTAATCGCGACGATGAGGATGAATTATGAATAGAAAAATAAAGAAGGTCACGCACAAAGTAGAGGACGATCTTCAACCTCTTGGGATGACGAGTTCAAGCCCTTAATATGAGGATTTCAACCTTAGACGACCTCAATTTCAAAATTATAAACAAAATGCCTACTTACACTAAACTTCTCATCAAGGCCAAAATAGTTTGTAACTGTGAAACTACCCCTGAATACAAATTGACAGTTTTTTTCCATGTGAGTAAGAATTCAATGTGTGGCATACAGACATAGATGATACCTTTTGAGAAACAATTAACTGTACCCTGTCCCAGGATCTCTGGAGCAAAGCCGCGCATAGCGGAAGAGAAGTGGGGAGAGGGGATCGAGTGGACAGAGCGAATCAGTGCACGCTGCTGGGAAGGCTGGTAACTGCAGTGGTTTTCCTCCCTCCACGCAATCCCATTCCTCTCTCACGTGTTCATCGCTGCTCAGATACTTTTTTTCGTTCACCTGCTCCAGAGATAAGTGGGACAGAGTGTAGTTCGCATACATGTAGCAAGTAACGTATCCCAGAATGAAAATTCCACGTAGTTTTAAAACGTTTATTTAAGCAATGAATGACTGGAAACGGATCACACATAATTCCCTTGCCAAAATCTAGTGGTCGAAAATTAATTTCAAGACATTTCATATCTATTCACCATATTCCAAGTTATAAGGAACTATTTCGTAGATGTTCATGAAACCGTTATAAAATTACAAATAAAATATATTCACAAGCTTAGATATACCAATACGAAGAAAGAAATTCAGAGTTAAATTTCAAATGCATGTGTATAAAGTAATTCTAGAAGTACAGAGCTAGCTATATCTGAGTATTTAACTTCTTTTTTGCAGATAACGTTTACAATATTGAGGCGACAGAATAATTATTAACTGTAGCTCCAAGAAAACAAAGGGCGTAGTGTATTGGTTAGAGTTCTTGAAAGCATTGCGGTCCCACGTTCGATCCTCCATACTAGATGTTCCTTAAAAAAGAAACCCTTCCATTAAACAAGGGCATGGTAACATTATTTGTAAGAGCAGTATATAGTGGCTGCATTGTTCTGCATATGAAATTTAAAAAAAAAATAATAAACAAATAAATGAATTGACACACGTTCAACGGGATATTTTTATATATAAGATCGTGAATTATGATACTCTAACGATAATTGTGTACTGCTTCAAAGACATTGACAAATATTTTTTTGATTTAGTTTATTTTACTTCGCGTTTTGTACCTCTTGGCTAATTTGCGAAGATGGGGATGAGTGATGAAATGATGAAATTGATGAAAGGACATTCACAAACAACCAAGCCCGACCGGGATTCGAACCCGGGACCCTTCGCGTCGCAGCGCGATGTGCTAACCACTCGGCCACAGGGTCGGGCTACATTGACAAATATTAATGAAATAACTATTTATATGTGTGGCAATTCAGGACATGCTAATTTTACCCCTTTTCCCACTTGAGTTCAATGCAAGGATACCTCCGCAAATATCGAATGAAAAGTTCTCACCATGTGCAATTCTCCATTAAATGTTTTCGCCGAGTCTTACTACTTTCGTTTTCTTTGTTACAAACAATACTTGTTTGCACGTTACATGCAGGAGAGTTGCATCTACATTTCACATTGGTCAGCTCCTTCTACCTGGCTGGCTTAAGGAGCGAAAGCTTGTAGGATAGTGGCTACCGTTCAGGATTGTCAATCTGATGGTCGTAGGTTCAAACCCTTCCGGTGGCAGAAACGTTTCGTAAGTTTTAGACATATCCCATTGTGTTCATTGTCCACGCCGTGTGAAACGGAATGATTCAGTTTGGAATTAACGATGGGGGGAGGGGAAATATTGAATTACAAAATCTCAATTTCAACGAACCGAGAAGTGGAGAAAAATTGAATAATTCTTATAAATATTAAAAATTACGTTCATTTTTTTAGTGGTGTAATCGCAGGTAAAATCAAAGATCTTACATGGAAGATTTTAATTTGCTCTGAACTCAGCCAAAAGGCATTTTGCACCGATCTAATATATTCTCCAATACATTTCAAAATGTTATTGAATGTTTCATGTCGATAATTTGACCAATGCATCCATTCTTGACGCTCAGACGATATTTTCTGCAACTACCTCTTCTCTCCAGTTCCTTCTCCTTCTTCTCTCCCCTCTTTCTGTTCTGCTTTTATCTCATATCGCCTTCCCTACTTTTCTCGCATCTTATCTCCATCCCACTCTTCTCCACTCCTCTTATCTCCTTTCCTGTCTTAGATTTCCGACTCCACTGCACTCTCTTTTTTCGTTCTTCTCTTTTTCTCTCCTTTACTCTACTCTCCACTTCCCTCTTCTCGTCTCCTCCTCTCCTCTCGTTTTCCTCCTCTTTTCTCTTCTTTGTTCTTTTTCCTCATCTCTCCTCGAATCTTTTTCCATTCTCCTCACTACATCTCCTCTCCTCGTCTATCCTATCTTTCTTCTCTCCTCTACCTTTCCTCTTCTCCTTTCGCTTTCTGTTTCTCCTCTCCTTTGTAACCTTTCGTTTCCTCTCACCTCTTTTCCTTACTGTAGACTCATCAGCGATGAAATACTAGAAACCTATTTTTTTCTTTCAGAAAGAATTTTGTCATTTGCGATATAATAGTGATATTTTTAATAATTTTATGCAATAATAATTGTTTATATTTCTTTCGCGTATTTTATAAATATCTATTGTGCACGTGGCAACCCTGAAATTGAGCCTAACTCTGCACGCAACCCACCAACGGCTTGTGTAAATTGGGTTGCCTAGTTTAAAATGTCGTTGTCCTAAAACTTTTGAGAGACACTGTACAATATATATATATATATATATATATATATATATACAGGGTGTTTCTAAAGGTCGTTTACAACGCTTGGGAGGTGATTCCTCACACGAAAACAAGCAAAAAGTCTAAGTTCCATTTTTACGACTGAGGCTTCGTTTCCGAGATAGGAGCCCCGCAAAAGGTGACAAAGTGAACGTCACATCTAACTGGGACGAATAATATAACAGATAGAGAGGCGGTTCCAAGGGAATCATAAAGGAATCGTATGTGCTCAGTGCGGAAGTCACTATAAAAAGTTCACTGCACGCATGCGCAATGGAGTCCTTAAAGGAATTGGGGATTTCCAGCAAGAACAATACATGGAAAGGGTATGTAACGCAGCAAGAAGGACCGTGACAATGAGAAATGCATTCAAGACAACACATCCCGACCTCAAACATCAAAACATGAGCACGGTTGCATACCCCAGTTACACGCGAGGAATGAACGAATCATGTCATGTGGCATACGAGAGACACATTACTCCACCAGGAGGAGGGAAAGAAAAACACAATATCAGATGATTGCGACAACGTGTAATACCCCCCCCCACACACACACAACAAACAACAAATGCTACAATATCTTACGCACAGACAGTCCGTGTCACTGTACACCAACTGAAGATGTCACTTTCACCACACAAAGGGGGTGGGGAGCAATACCAAGAGTGTTCTCACTGAGATTTGCCGAGGGCAATAATCACAGACGGTTTTCAAAATTTCTGCCGTTTACTTCTACGCAGAGATGACAGCGACGAATCAAGGAATATCGAGTACGAGCAAACAAGCCAGGTGTATCTGCTACCGTTGCGGCGGCGACGTTGATGCGAGCAACGAGGTCCTCAGCTGATGTGACAGGTGTGTCGTATACGAGGGTTTTCATTTCTCCCCAGAAGAAAAAATCGAGTTGAGATCTGGCGACCTCGGTGGCCAAGGCACAGGCTCATCCCTACCAATGAACCTATTGCGAAACACGTCATGCAGGAAATGTCGTACATTACAATCGAAATGAGCTGGTGCACCATCGTGTTGGTACCACATTTCTTGCCGCAGTGCCAAAGGTACGGTCTCCAACAGTTCAGGCAGAACCTCACTAAGAAATGCATGATACGTGCGACCATTCAGGCGAACAGGGAGAATGTATGGTCCAATTAAATGATCATGTACTATCCCGCACCACACATTCACTGAAAACCTGTGCTGGTGATGGGCCACAAAAAGTGCATGTGGGTTGTCAAAGTCCCATACATGACTGTTTCTACTATTGAAGACATCCATCCTGGTGAAAATGGCTTCATCTGTCCACAATACGTTTGCCCCGAAGTGAGGGTTTGTGTCCAGCTGATGCAACAACCATTGGCAAAACTCCATACGAGGGCGAAAGTCACGAGGTAACAGTTCTTGTACTTTCTGCAGTTTAAAAGGGTGCATTCCTTCCTCTGACAACACTCGCCAAACATTCACATGAGACGTGTTTCGTGCCCGAGCGAGCACTCGCGTACTGGTGCCAGGATGTTCTCCGACCGCTATTAACACATCTTCTGCAAACTCATGTGTACGTACACTTCGGGGTCTTCTAACTTCTTGCCGCGGTGGTAACACTGACCCTGTTTCACGCAGTCGACTGTCCACTACCTGAAAGAAGGTGTGAGACGGTAAACGTCTATGTGGAAAGCGTTCTCCATAAAGACGCCTTGCCTCACGGCTATTACCACGTGCCTCCCCATACATGAGATGCATGTCTGCTAGCTGCTGGGTCGTAAACGCAGCCATCTGTGTAATAGGGAGCTGGAACTGCAAAGTATTGTTTTTGTTTAACACTGACACACTGCACAAATTGGCCGTATCACCGTACGAACACCACAGACCAATTGTTGCGATACTTGACTTGCCCACTCCACCACGTCAACTTCTTTCAATACAACATACTAGTACTCTTCAATGCGTATGACAACCTAGAGCGAACTGCTGATCATATCCCAGCACCTGCAACACGACTGGAACGACTGCCGGAGAGAACCAACCCTTCGAGCTCCTCTCGCGGGTACAGCAGTCATGAAGGTCAAACGTAGACTAGGAGAGCCAGACTTGCCTGCACAGCGCTTCCAAAACTGGTCTCTTTTACGTCACAATGATCGCGTGCGAACACTTTTGGTATTGCTCCCCACCCCCTTTGTGTGGTGAAAGTGACATCTTCAGTTGGTGTACAGTGACACGGACTGTCTGTGCATAAGACATTGTAGTATTTGTTGTTTGTTGTGTGTGTGTGGGGGGGGATATTACGTAGTTGTCGCGTGTAAAAATACACGTTGTCGCAATCATCTGATATTGTGTTTTTCTTTCCCTCCTCCTGGTGGAGTAATGTGTCTCTCGTATGCCACATGATATGATTCGTTCATTCCTCGCGTGTAACTGGGGTATGCAACCGTGCTCAACTTTTCGGATTTTGTGTTCGGTGCTCATGTTTTGATGTTTGAGGTCGGGATGTGTTGTCTTGAACGCATTTCTCATTGTCACGGTCCTTCTTGCTGCGTTACATACCTTTTCCATGCATTGTTCTTGCTGGAAATCCTCAATTCCTTTGAGGACTCCATTGCGCATGCGTGCAGTGAACTTTTCATAGTGACTTCCGCACTGAGCACATACGATTCCTTTATGATTCCCTTGGAACCGCCTCTCTATATGTGATAGTATTCGTCCCAGTCAGGTGTGACGTTCACTTTGTCACCTTTTGCGAGGCTCCTATCTCGGAAACGAAGCCTCAGTCGTAAAAATGGAACTTAGACTTTTTGCTTGTTTTCGTGTGAGGAATCACCTCCCAAGCGTTGTAAACGACCTTTAGAAACACCCTGTATATATATATATATACAGTAAAAACTGCATATCCCGGAACCTCTATAAGAAGGAAACCTGTAAATACAGAAAACAAAAGTCCCCAGACTTAACGCGGAAACGGAACACCATTAAAAGACCAACGAGATGTTTTTATTCTCAGTAAGACGGAAATTTCTTCCTTTATTTTTTTCGCTCGCAAAAAAAAAAAACAATGCAATACTGTAAGTGGAACACGCCTCTGTTGCCACTCGCTTATCGGTAACATTGTTGATATGAAAGAATGCGCTACAATACTCATAGCTAGAGCCCGGAAGTTTGGCAAAATGCCTCTTTTTATCTACTGCATATATTGATAAACAATTTTCGGATATACGTTTCTTATGTTGTTTCGAATGTTTTGGAAGCCTTTTCATTTTGCCTATTTTGCCTATTTGGGACCCCACTGCCTATTTTTAATTATAATGCCTTTTGTTTTGCCTTTTTCAATGAAATTTGACAATTTTTTTTAAAAAATGTGTATATAAATTATTTTTCTCCCAAAAAACGTTGTTGGCATTTATTTTTCTTCCGTTTATTATGTGAATAATTTTCGCCTTATTTAAGTAATATTGAACTCACGCATGTTTCAACATTGCTGAAGGAGAAAAGTATTTCATGCTGAGTTAGGATATTGCCTTTCGGTTAACATTTCTTGTGCATGATTGACTGCTGAAGTGGACAGGTTGAACACAAAGAAGATATTTCTGAAATCTCCCTCTCGAAATTTCAGGAAGTTGCGATTGAGCTTAGTTTACCTCAGCAACCAGTCTTGACGAGATGGGGAACCTGGATATCAGCAGCTATATATTATGCTAACAACCTTGAAAAAATCAGTGAGATGATCGATGCTCTTCCAGAAAATGAAGCGGCTTCAATTCGTGAAGTGAAAAAAAAACCCTGTGCTATTCAAATTTATTTTTGCACATTATGGTGCATTGCCAGACACAATTACAATTATAGCATTCATGAAAATGTTCGAGGAATCTATGCAGCAGATGATGGAAGTGCCAGGAGAAAAGGGGTGAGCTGTTGCGGAAAAGTGCAAACGGGTAGTGAGTGCAAATGAGGACCTGAAAAAATTGACAACAATATGTGATATTCTTAAAGGTGAAAATGCTGTTACCGAAATGAGTCCAGCTACATTAGCTTGTTTTATGTATGCTCCAATAACTTCTGTCGAAGTAGAAAGATCATTTTCTATTATGAAAAACATTCTCTCTGACAGACGACTATCAATGAATGTTGAGAACTTAAAAAGCTCCTTGTAGTTATGTGCAATGAAGACGGAGAAAATTGAAATGCTCTTCCCAATTTAGATTTTAACATTTTGCCAGAAATTAGAGATAAAAGTAAGCGACTTCCAAATGTGCCTTTTTTCGGTTTATTTTGCCTTTCTTTCATTTTTAGTGCCTATTTTCCACATTATAAATGCCATTTTGCCTGCCTATTTTAATGAAAATAAATGCCTGAACTTCCGGGCTCTACTCATAGCTGTTACGATTCCGTTTCGTTCTTTCATCTCTTACGCTCTTTCTTCACCTGTCTATTTCTCCTCTGTTCTTCCGTCATCTTTCTATTTTTCTTGTTCTCTCTCTTTGTTTCTTTCTTTATTTCTTCACTTTTATCTCAATCTCTCTTCACCTCTCTTATTCCATCTTTCTCTTTCGCTCTATGCACATCGCGCTACGACGCCAGGGGTCCCGGGTTCGAAAAGATACATAAGTACGTACTGTACGTTCTTACAATACTGTAAAAAGTGTACCAACATGTTGTGTAGTTACATAATTGTAATCTCTGCTATGCTTATTGCGACTGTATAGAATTTTTATTCATGTACGTACATGCATTAGTACTCTACATTATAAGTAATGCGAAATGTAAATCTGTCTTTCCATTATTTCCTGCAGCGCTCTATACTGTATTTAAAGTCAACCCTGTATAAGAAGGAAAGCTGTTAAGACGGAAAATTTTGCTCGGGACCATCATGTTCCGGGATAGACAGGTTTTACTGTATATATATATATATAAGGATATACTAATATAATATATTATAAATTACATAAAATATGGAAATAAAATAAACACAGTATAAATCAAGGATGGAAGTTATTTACCTTGAAGAAATACATTAACTATGTGTGTAATAAAGGACCTGTAAATAATTGACGTACATATATGTAATTGAGTATAAACTACGAAAGAAATACATATTTACAAAAATTGCTTTTATGTTTACATTGTTGACATTTATTCTTCCATTCCTTGAATAACTTTTTTGAATGTCCCAATAGGCATGTGAAATATATCTAATTTTGGTTCCCTTTCGGAACATCTGTTGTACAGTTTACACATTCTCCTGATAGGTGATTTATTTATAATGTTCGATCTTCTGTTACTACATTAAAAGAGGCCTTTAGATCGTGTCTTGGAGATAGGAACACGTATGTGTATTTGTTCTAGAAGATGTTGCACTTGAATATTATTGTTCCTGATTTTGTATAAGAAACAGAGCAATTGCATATTCCTTCTTTTGCTGAGAGAAGGCAGGTTGTGGTGTTTACAGAGGGAAGTGTATGATTCGTATCGGGATATATGCCTGTTTCTTTATAAGTGGCGTACCTTACGAATTTAGACTGTAGCATTTCTATTTTATGCGTGTACTTTTTGTCCTGAGGAGCACATATTTCTGCTGCATATTCTACTTTGCTTCGGACTAAAGCGTTAAATATTATTTTCATTATTTCTTTTTTCATAAACTCTTTACTCATTCCCCCTCCATGTAGGACTGCCTTGACGGGGCGAGGGGGCTTAGTAGGGAGGCCAATTTCATCTCATCATTTCACCCATTCTTCGCATCCATATCTCACGTTTTTCACCATTCCATCACGTCATTCATCTCCATATCTTTGACCTCCCTATAACTAAGGGTCCTGCTAGAGGAGACAACCTCGATAAAAAACCCCTATCCCAAGGTGTGAGTTGCACGTGCCGATGGGACAGTGTTGGCTGCAGGGGTAGGTGCAGTCGCGAACGTGGCCTCGGGGATTTCGGTTTGGTCCTCGAGTAGCCTCCATTTTTTGGGGGTAGGCCTTCCTCGGCATAGAGGGCATGTCGAGGCGACAATTTATGGACCCTCCACAATAACAACATTTTGTATATGGGTACAAAAAACAACTCAAACGGGGGGAAACCCCCAAAACGAGCGCGGCCTTCGAGCCCGCTCCAATTAGTGGAAAAGACAAGTAACGTGCCACGTTATCTTGTGATTAGTATAGTGCAGAAGACCGAGAGTAACGATGAATCTGCAACAACCAAGAAACATGGAGCTGCTACATTAAAGGACTTGTCACCATTTCTGATCAAGAAACAGCTAGACTACGCCGCTGGTTCAGATGTACCAGAAATAAAAAAGCTGCGAAACGGGAGTCTACTGATCCAGACCAGCACAGATCGCCAGACAAACAGCCTTTTAAAGCTAAGATCTTTGGGCAACTTCCCTGTTAATGTTGAACCTCACCGTCAACTTAACAGTAGTAGAGGTGTGATTCGCCACTGGGATCTGCTAAATGCTGAGGAGGAAGAGATTCTTGAAGCACTCTCAGACCAACATGTGACCGCAGTGCAGCGAATAAAGACTCGTAAGTCCGGAGAACTAGTACCAACTACTTCACTCATAGTGACGTTTCAAACGACCACTCTCCCAGCTATTGTACGGGCTGGATATTTGAGACTCAAAGTCCGTCCGTACATCCCTAACCCGATGCGTTGTTTCAAATGCCAGCACTTTGGGCACACTCAGCCTTCCTGCAAGGCCACTACCGCCCTTTGTGGTAAGTGTAGTAAGCCTGATCATGGGACCGAACCTTGTTCTTCAGGTCCCAAATGCATTAACTGCCAAGGCGAGCACCCAGTCTGGCATCGTGACTGCCCCTCTTTCCAACAAGAGAAGAAAATCAGAGAGTTGGTCGTCACAGAGAAAATCTCTGCTGGTGAAGCAAAACAACGTCTCCGTGACAGCATACGCACCAGTTTACCTGTGCCATTCGCTACAGTTGCTGCAGCTGCTCTTAGCCGTCGCAGTGTAGGTGTACAAACCAGCGACGTGTCCACGCAAACAACAACGCTTCCCGTAGTAGCTCGTCCTGCTTCGAGGAAACCAGCAACCACTCCTCGCTCCACAGAGAAGAAGTTGAAGCAGGTTCACACAAAAGAATACTTCCTGAAGACCAGTAGCTCTCCAGTCAGGGTGGCAGCCACCACCCTGAAACTTAAGGCGCAGCTGAAAGCTGCCCGGCGGGCGCTCAAAGCACCCGCCCCCACTCCTCCTCCTTCATCCCCTTCGCCCTCTGTGTCCTTACCCGAGGACATGATACAGGACGAAGCCGCGGATGAAGAATTTATCAAGGTGACAGGGCCTGGAAATAGAGTACGCCTTAAAAGGTAACAATCATACCTACAGCTATGGCTTATTGTCTCCAATGGAACCTTAACGGTTTCCGTACACATCTCGAGGAACTGCAAATTCTAATATCTGAATTTGACCCTGCCATTATATGTCTCCAAGAGACACATTTTCGTCCAAATGAATCAATGATTCTGAACGGATACACGCTTTACCGCACCGACAAGCTTCCTGAGGGTCGTCGTGCACACGGTGGTGTTGCAATCGGTGTTCGAGATAACATCCACTCAACGCCAATCTTTCTCACCACCCCCCTCCAAGCTGTCGCCGTGCGGATCCATCTACCACAGCCAATATCTGTGTGCTGTGTCTACATCACAAGGGAGGAGCGATTCTCTCTGGAGGACCTCCTTTCTATATTCGAACAACTTCCGTCTCCTGTAGTTCTTTTGGGCGATTTTAATTCCTACCATTGCTTGTGGGGCTCCGTTCGTACAGAGCCCCGGGGTCAAATTGTAGATCAATTCCGTGAGGCATCAGATTTAACGTTGCTGAATGATGGGACTCCCACATATTTCAGTCCTTCCTCTGGTACATATTCTGCGTTGGACTTGTCCTTTTGCAGTCCCAGCCTTGCTCCTACCACGTCTTGGAGCGTTCATCCTGATCTCTGTGGGAGTGATCACTTCCCTCTCATTCTTACCTTCGAACATCTTCAGCAATCACGTGAACAACACCCTCACTGGAATCTCAGTCGGGCCGACTGGGAAGCCTTCGAGCGTGCAGTGGACCTTGAAGTCGATCTTGCGTGGACTTTACCACCAATCGACGCCTTATATGTCTTTGTGTCAGGAGTGCATGATGCTGCACGCACCTCCATTCCACATCCCAGTGGACCTGCGAGGCGACGCCCAGTCCCCTGGTGGACTGCGGAGATCGGTGCAGCCATCAAGGACCGCAATCATGCTCTCGATCGATTTAATAGGAACCACACTGCCGCAAACCTCGAGCAGTTCCGCATTAAACGTGCCCGTGCCCGTCAGCTCATTCGAGCCAGTAAGAAGGCGTGCTGGGTCCAATACGTGTCTTCTCTGACGAAGCAGGCTTCGTCGAAAGCCGTTTGGACCAAAGTACGTCGCATCCAGGGGGTGCATCTACTCCTCTGAGCGCTCTGGAGCACGATGGGACGTTGTACACAGATTCCGGAGACATAGCTAATATCTTGGCCACGCAGTTTTCTGGTGCGTCTAGCTCTGTAAATTATGAACCACGTTTCCGCCGTGAGAAGGACCGTCAGGAACGACGCCCTCTCGTTTTTCGAAGTCATAACACCGAGCCATACAACTCTCCATTCACTGAACGGGAGTTCGATCAGGCACTTCGAGATTCTAAGAACACAGCTCCTGGAGTGGACAAGATTCACTATGAGATGCTTCGTCATCTGCCCATTGGAGCAAGAAATTTCCTTTTGGCGGTATTCAACAGGCTTTGGTTGGAGGACTCTTTCCCCACTTCCTGGAAAGAAGCTATTATTGTTCCCATCCTGAAACCAGGTAAACAACGCACCGCAGCCTCGAGTTACAGGCCTATTGCCTTAACTAGCTGTGTGTGCAAGTTGATGGAACGCATGATCAACAAGCGTCTCACCTGGTTTTTAGAGGAAAACTGCTTGATAAGTAATTTTCAATGTGGTTTTCGCTCCAACCGTTCCACACTGGACCATCTGGTTCAGCTGGAAACACACATTCAGGATGCATTCCTCAACAAGGAACATTTAGTTGCAGTTTTCTTTGACCTCCAAAAAGCATATGACACAACGTGGCGTTTTGGCATCCTAAAGCAGCTCCATTCTTGGGGCGTGCGTGGCCATATGGCGTACTTTATTAAAAACTTTTTATCTGATCGTTTTTTCCGCGTACGTGTTGGGAACTCCTTTTCGGATCTTCACGAACAAGAGAACGGTGTCCCGTAGGGCAGCGTATTAAGTGTGACTCTGTTTGCCATAGCAGTGAACAGTGTTATGGCGAGCATTGTTGCCCCTGTACATGGTCTTCTGTATGTAGACGACCTCACGATCTTTTGTCGCTCACGGAATCTCGCGTCAGCTTCTCGTCAACTCCAACTGACGATAAACCGTTTGGTTGAGTGGTCCTCCCAAACAGGTTTCACCTTCTCATCCGAGAAATCCGTGTGTGTTCACTTTTGTCGTCAACGTACATGTCATTTCGATCCTGACCTGTACATGGGGAAATCTCCCCTGTGCTTCGTGAATGAGGTCCGCTTCCTGGGCCTCATTTTCGATAAGAAATTAACATGGCTACCTCACCTTCGCCAGTTAAAGTTCTCTTGTCTTCGAGTTCTCAACCTTTTACGTGTTTTATCCCATACTTCCTGGGGTGCTGATAGGACGGTACTGCTTCGATTGTATCGTGCACTCATCAGGTCGAAGCTTGATTATGGATGTGTTGTGTATTCTTCTGCCCGCCCATCTAGACTTCGCATCCTAGACACCGTCCACCATGCTGATATACGTGTGTGCTCTGGTGCTTTTCGGACCCTATCGCCAGTTTGTACGTAGAGGCATCTGAGCCGTCGCTGTCTCTGCGAAGACAGCGGCTGGTAGTGAACTACTTCCTCCATCTTCGCTCGATGCCTTCACATCCCTCATTTCACACCATATCAGACGTGAATAGGCTGGCAAGGTATCGGCTCCGCCCTAGTGCCACAAGACCATTTGGTGTTCGTGCAGACGAGATCCTGTCAGCACTTGGTGTTGACAGTGATCTTCCTGGCGTCTATCCACTCATTCCGCCCCTCCCTACCTGGGAGTTTCCTGCACCTTCCATCGATTTTTCTCTGACTGCCCTTCCAAAGTCAGAGACACCAATGGTTGTATACCAGCAAAGGTTTTTAGAACTTCGTGCGAAGCACCCCAATTTTAATGTGTTTTACACGGATGGGTCCAAGACAGTCGAATCAGTTGGTTGCGCCTTCGTCCTAGACTCTCAAAGCTCCAGTTACTCACTACATCCTGCCTGTTCCATCTATACGGCAGAGTTGTACGCCATTCTAAAGGCACTGGATTTTGCAGATGTCAACGATCTGAAGAAGGTCCTTGTGTGCTGTGATTCGACCAGCGTGTTGCAGTCTCTGGATTCGCCGTATTCCCGGCATCCAGTTGCGCAACGCATATTCAGACGGCTTGTGTCCTTATCTGCCAGCACGGATGTACACTTCTGTTGGGTCCCTAGCCACGTGGGCATCCAGGGGAACGAAGCAGCTGATGCTGCCGCCAAGTCTGCTGATGCAGATGGCGACGTTCTCGTCCACCTTTTGCCAGCTAGCGACCTGCAGAATGTGTTCCGTTCTCGCCTTCTTGACACTTGGCAGACCGAGTGGGATGTGGAAACGGGGAACAAGCTTCACGCTGTTAAGCCCACCATAGGTGTTTGGCGTTCCTCGTCTCGTCCCTCTCGGCGAGAAGACGTTATTCTTACCCGCCTGCGTATAGGACACAGCCGTCTCACGCATGGTCACCTACTGCAAGGGCTGGACCCTCCGTTGTGTCGTACTTGTAATGTTATTTTAAGCATCCGACACATTCTCGTTGAATGTGTCGATCTTGCTTACCTCCGGCAGACTTGTAACCTCTCCGGCTGTTTGTCATCCCTCTTGGGTGATGACAGCAGTATTTTATCACATGATTTTAGTTTTTTGCGAAGAGCTGGACTCTTCCACCGTCTGTAAGGAGGTTTTTAGTTTATTCTGACTTTTTACAACCTTGCACTTTTAGTTTTTCCCAAGGGGCTCTTTACACCCCTTTTTTAAGTTCTCAGTCAGAATTTTAGATAAGGGATATTTTCCCGCATACATAGAAGGGTGCGAAATGGCCTTAAGTGCCGACGCACCCATAAATTTTAACTCAACAACAACAACTCATTCTAATTTCGTACCCTAGGTTCCTGTGTGCCTCATTTACGACCCTTTCAACACGTGTTGCAAATGTAAGTTTTGAATCAAATGTAACTCCTAGATCTCTCATCTCGTTAACCCTTTTAATTTTTGTGTTATTTATTTTGTAATTGAATTCAATTTGCTTTCTGTTGCGCGAGTATGTCATCGCGCAGCATTTTTCTATGTTCGTACTAAGATCATTTATTCTGCACCATTTTGTTACTGTATTGATTTCATTTTGTAACGATTTGCAATCATCAATATTACAAATAGTCCTTCCGAATTTTAAGTCATCCGCGTATAAGAGTCTGAATGAGTCACACAGGTACTTTGATAAGTCATTGATTAGAATTAAAAACAACAGAGGTCCGAGATTCGAACCCTGGGGGACTCCTGAGAAAACTGCGAACTCTTCTGTTAAAATGCCATTATAAGATATGTTCTGCTGCAAAGAAATTTAGTTCGGGTTTGGAGAGGTCGTAACACGAGAGTTTACTCAACAAAATATCATGGTTTACTCTATCGAAGGCCTTGGATATATATCTGTATAGATGACATCTACCTGCTTTCTTTCTTCTATATTAGTTGCAACGAAATGACTTAGGAGGGATAGGTTCGTAACAGTGGATCTACCCGTGTTGGTTTGCAGATATTACTGGGGATATGTGTGACAACAATCTTTGATAAATAAGACATTCGAAAACTTTTGCGGGCGCAGACAATAAAGCTATGGGCCTATGCTCTTCAATGTTAACGGTGCCACTATTTTTGGGTACGGGACGCACTGTAGATGTTTTCCATTTCATGGGAAATACAGACGTAGCTAGGGAAGGATTGAATATTTTCATTAAAGGTAGGTCTAATAAGCTTGCACAACCTTTTAACACTGATGCGCAGTATAATTTTGTTTGACTTCTACAGCGTTCTTTGCAAAGCTATCAATCACATTTTGCCATGTTTAGATACTGGTCGTACTGACCGCGGAAGACAAGACTAGTTCTAGAGGACAAATGTACCCGCTATAGGGAAAGAAGGTAGAAAAATGAGATAAACTGTTTTTGGGTTTCCGATTCTTTTGTTTGAGTCCTGGGTTCAAATCCTGGCTTGGGTTTTGTTTGTGTCCCTCATCAATTTCATCATGTCATCCTCATCGTCGCGATTAGCCAACAAAATAATAAAAATCAAATTAGATTACTTTGTAGCTTGCTTTGTTGTTTTCCAGGACTTTTGTATGATATTCTAGAAATTGGTTTGATTGATTTTGTTTATTCTACTTCGCTTTTCTACCACTTTTGGCTAACCATGAATATCGGGATGAGTGATGGTGATGAAGTTGATGAAGGGACACTCACGAAGAACATCCATGCCCATGCCGGGATTCGAACTTTTTTAAAAAAACCTCTAAGCGGTAGTTTCCCCCGTCACTATCTTTTGTCTTATATCAATTTTTACTCAGTTCCATATTTCACTATTTCGTGATGGTCTATCTCAAACATCCATGTCTTATCAAGGATTCGAACGAGGAACCCCTGGCGTCGTAGCGCGCTGCGCTGAAAACTCCACCACGGAGGCCGGAGGGGGGGGGGGTTAACCGAAGTACGCTATAAGCAACAAGAAAAATGAAATTTGAGAATATATTGCACGCAAAAAAGTCTAATTTTACATCCAAAAATCTTCACCACAATTGATGTAATGCAGCACCTAATTCTAATTCTAGCTTTACAGACTTACAAACATAGCGTTGCTTCGGAGGCAATGATGTAACAAGACACCAAGGATGGTGTTGTACAACACCAACTGTGCATTAACGCCTGAAGGAGTGTTCCGTTAATGTTTTTTAACAACACACTTGGTGTTATTTTTCACCCACAAGCAATATAATGTTGCACCCAAACAACCGTTCGCAAACATAGCTTCCAGTCAAACTTCTGCAGGCGTTACTTTGCACTGGTAATTAAAGACGAGAGGTCAGCCCCAAAGGTGAGCATGCAGAAGTCCATATGAGATGTTGTAAGCGATCACACCTCTCTCTGTCAGCGATGACCGACGCTAATAAAGAAAAGTGCTTTCACCAAGCTCTAAGCGACTGTTTGCCTGGATGGTCTCCCATAGACAAAGGAGTCTCTTTTCCGTGGCCTCAAATCCACTCCCCCAGGCACAGCTGATGTAAGAACATGCATGCATTGTGACGACAATGCTGGAGATGGAGTTTTGCCCAGTGTTGCCACAATCTGAGGGCAAAATTTCTCTTTCCAAGGGTCAAAATATATCTTTCTCAACCAATTTTTCCCTTCATCTAAATAAACCTTATAATAATAATAATAATAATAATAATAATAATAATAATAATAATAAGTAATTGTATTTTCATTCACCAGTGTTTTTGTGTACATATGAATATTGAAAGAAAGAAATTTATCACAAACTGTACATAGTTACCGAGTCGGATGTCCGAGGTTCGAACATTGTGTTTGTTCCGTCATATATTTCGTTAGTTAACTATTCATTCCTATCGTCGGCATTAACCGAAGTAGTAGAAAAGCGACATGAAATAAACAGAAATAGAAACAGACTATAGGCTTACACGCCAATGAGTTGGAATTAAAAGTAAGAGAAAAGGGAATTTTTCCTTCAGGAAGGGAAATTTTCCTTCAAAAAGGGAAATTTTCGTTCATATGGCAACACTGATTTTTACCTTCGTCGACGTCTCTTCAAAGAGCTTGCGGTCGTGGAAATATGAATTTTCGCCGCGCAATTGTCGAATTCCAGTGCGCTTCTCGTGATTTACTCCAGCAGGCATCGTGCTTATGAAGAACTGGAAGATTGGGAAACCGTAATGCGCCCATCATAACGGCAATGGGTGACGTTGGGAACCGAGACAACGGTTCTGAAGAGTTTTTGTTGTTGTTTTAGTGGTTGCAAAATTCGAGTGCCCTAATCTAGAAATCTGGTCAAGTAAAAAAAATAATAATAATTGTAAAAGACTGAATCATTCACACGAGATATTCACCTCCCTTATGAAACTAGGCATGCTTCCGAGTAGAAGGTTCATTCTAACATAAATGCATTTGCTTGTGAGCAGATCTTCGCGGTGGAGTGGTCATCACAACGCCAGGCGTTCCAGGTTCGAATCCAAGCCTAGGCGTGGGTGTGCTTTGTCAGTGTCCCTTCATCAATTTCATCACATCATCACTCACCCTCATCTTTGCAGTTAGCCAAAAGTTGCAGAAAAGCGAAGTCAAATGAGCCAAATCGATCAATGCATTTTTTCTTCCTTCACCAAAATTTATGTTGCAGATAGGGCGACCAAACTAAAAGTTCACACGTCTTCAGTTTCCAACCGAAAACTATACAGATCGGTTGATTTTCGTTAGTTCTCAAAATGTATCCAATTTATTCTCATAATGAGTAATGGAAGCAATTTGCAGTGAAATGAGGGAGAGTGAGGGAGAAAAGTATAGAAATAGAGTAACATGAAAGAGAGAGAAAGAAACAAAATATAGCAACAAAGGAAGATAGAGAGAAAGAAAGAAAATATTGGGAAAATAATGAGAGAGAGAAAGAAAGGAATACGGGGAAGCGATAGAGAAAGAGAGAGCAGCGATGGAGAATCGAAGTAAAACAAGAGTGAGAGAAAAAGGGGGAGAAATATAGAAATAGATAAACAGATGAAAGAGAAAGAAAGAAGAAACAAGATTAGCAATAGAGGAAGAAATAAACAGAGGAAGAAACTATGAGAGAGAGAAATAAATTAAAGCGATAGGGAGACCGAGAATGAAAGTGCGATAGAAACAAAGAAATGAAGAACCGAAGGAAGAAAGAGACAGAAAGAAACAAGATATAGCAGCAGAGATAGAGGTAAAGGAAAGAGTGGGAGAGCAGGAGGAGAGATATTAACAGTCATGAAGCAGAGTCCACCAGCCCTATACACAGGCCGAGAACCCAGAGACTGAACCCAGGTGGAGTCGAATCCATGCTGTCCCGCAGTCGGAGCCCAAAGCACAGCGCCTTAGACCGCACGACCACGGAGAAGGACCTAGACAAGTAGTACCTACCCTTGATTCATGCGTAGATCTGGCAACATGGCACTCGGTTGACATGACAAACGGTGCTGCCATCTGTTATCGAAAAGTTACTGCAAAATTGCCTTTAGTTCGCCCTTAAAAAAAAATCCACCCTTGGGCTCCCAGAACAAAACTGTCGACGTCACTGTCCCGCAATTTCCAAAGGATAAAACGAGCGCGAAGCATATCGGCTACTTTCGAGTACATCGTGCACCCATGTGCAAGTCAACATGTGTAGAGAGAATAATCGTTTACAAGGGTCAACAGGAGAAAAGAGAAGAAAAAGGAATACAGTTAACAAGAAGTAAAACTGCTTGAAACCCACGTTGAGGTACCACACAGTATGAAACCTGTAGAATTGCACACACACACATGGATTTCGCAATGTAGGCCACGCCTCCCAGTCTTGGTGTGCCTACAACGAACCGTTACCAAGTTAATCCCAAACTCCGAATTCGATGCTGAGCGAGTTGTGCGATTAGTGTCATATGTGAAGGTCTCTTGGTTAATGCGAAAGGGATAGGGCCAGATCTGGAAAGGGCAACAACCTTGTTTGTTTGTTTTTCAACTGCGATAGGAATAGCGATGTCCCACCGAGAGCACATTGTGCCCAATATGAAGAAGAAGAAGAAGAAGTGGACATGCTTTAACATATTTCTCAATGGACCTCCTCCCGATGATTTTCAGATGTGGCCGGGATGCAGAAAGTTGCAAGTTCATGTTGCCAACTCAAACCATGAAAAGAGGGCAAGATTTTCGTCATAAAATAAACCACGTTACCGTGCTAGAACAAAAGCATGGAACCGTTGGTGGATTTTTGATGTTTCAAATTTCCGTCGAGATCTATTAAGCAGCCCATACACGATTCAATATTCATGGAAACAAGAGCATTCAATTGAACGCCATTCAAGAACGTTCTTTTTGCAAACCTTAAAAGGTCTGAAGTTCGGCACGTACACAATAAACGAAGAAATTGACAATAATTTCACATTTTACCGAAAGGTGTCAGTGTTGCACAGGAAGGAAGAGAAATAAATAGCGTTCTCTACCACGATGCTTTTTTCGGTACGATTTCAATGGCAGTGCTACGGACAGTCGGTCATGAAAGGCTTTATTTAGAAACATTCCTAATTCGAAATTCTTGGACGTTAGCCACGAATTCGAAAATTAACATGACGTGTGGTCAGACGTCACTTCCTTTAAACGTGGAGTTCGGTGTGTTCGTGTTTCGTTTTGTCGTGTGCAAAATTGTCTGACTTCGGAATTATTATAAGCAATAAAATTCTGCAAACGTTTTAATTTCTTGGGAATTTAATACTCTTTTGGCAAGAACTCTAGTAGTATATTCCTATATTTTTTACACTCTTTTTCCTAAAATCACAGTATTTCTAAATGTATATCATATTAATAAAATAAAATAATTTTAAGTAAACCTTTATGAAAGGAATATTTGAATTATACCGTCTGCTCAAAGTATAATGGTGCCTATTTCAGAGTCTCCATCTTTGTGTGACTTCTTCGTTAGTTAAAACATAGTAATTAGATACATAGTGCTTCAGATCCCACTTTAAACTGTAGGTCCAGCTCCGATTAGCCTTAATGTGCATAAAGTGGACTTAAAACACTAACTCAATCATGGTTCTAAGTACGTGTCTGGCTATAGAGTATTCGAAAATTAAGACAAAGGGCGTTTTGGGTGAAAAATATTAGTAGTTGGCAACACGTGCTTTTTGGTGTGTGGGCAGCGCCATGCTCTTCCACCTCCACCTGGAGCACTGCTTTCACCATTGAGGTAGAGTTACAGCATCTCTCAGGTGGTTCGGAATGCCTCCGCGGGGGGTCAGAGTTCAAATCATGAGATGCCTCGGGTACCATTCTGGAAGAACTGTACGCCCTCCGTGGAAGCTGCACTTCCTTCTGGACCATTGTTGCAACTCGCTCTGAAAACAGGTTTCACTGTGACCGACTCAATTCGTTACGAATTTTGCATTTCTTGTGGTCTGTTTTCCCAAGCCTGAACGACTGCTACAAATGCGTCTTGATTTTTGAAAGCTCTGATTCGTCACAGGGAATGCGGATTGCAAGTCATGGTTCTTTAACTCACTTCTGATCATCTTGCAAGAAATGACATCATCGTATGATTCAACCTGTATTTACTCGCTTTCCGCTGTTAAGATCTTGGAGAGTATGCATTAACAATAAAGTACCATTGCACATGCTTCTACTAGGATTGCTTTCTTTCGAGCAATGGTGTATTCTCCAGGTTACCGTCTTTACCGCTGGTAATCCAATTCTTTCATTTATTTAGCTTCATTGTATACAGGGTGTTTCAAAATGATTTTAACGATTAAAACGCGTTCCATGAGCAATACAACATAATCACCTATAAAATATGCCCTAAAATACATTTGAACACATCCTTAAGCTGTTTCTTTTGGTTCCAGTACTTCTAAATTCTGCCGCCAGGTGTCAGGCTGACCGATTGTAAAATAGCTGCCGTAACTAACGAAACATTCTTGAACATGCTGACTATGTGGCTTATGTCACAACTGACACACCGAGTGGTTAGCACATCGCGCTGCGACGCCAAGGGTCCCGGGTTCGAATCCCGCTCGGGCTTGGTTGTTTCTGAATGTCCATTCATCAATTTCATCACTCATCCCCATCTTCGCAAATTAGCCAAGAGGCACAAAACGCGAAGTAAAATAAACTAAATCAATCAATCAGTCACAACTGACACATGACAGTGCAGACTTTATCTATCAGCTTAGATGGAGCCATATGCCACTTCCACCCTAATGTAAGGGAGTTCCTTAACGAGAGATTGTCACATCACATTGATGGATTGGGCGTGCAGCTAGCTAACACTTACCGTATTCACATGTGCAGGGTAACAGAGGATGCTCACATTGGGCATTTGTGAGTTAACTTCGTGATAACCATTGGCACTTAAACTTGGACATCTTATTTTGACCATTTATAAATAATATATTACAAGTTGAAATCGTTCAAATTATTTTGAAACACGCTGTATTGTGCGAAATATGAAAACAAGCTTCTAAATGAGAATTTAAGTAACTTATTGAAGGAACTTAAAGGCTGATTTATGTACGCCACTGAACCCTTCTGACGACCAGGTTTCATCTCCGATTGTGCGCGGGTAGCCGAACAGAAAGCTGGCGAGTGGCTATTTAAAAGCACTCGTCCTACCACGTGCTCAGTTCCAACGCTGCAAGCAACGTTGGCGGGAGAAACCTGCTTGTTCCTTTCTGCTTTTTGTACCAAGCTTGGGAGAGGCAGTGTTGCTACATGAAGGGAAATTGCTGCATACGAAGCGAATATCTACCTGAGGAAAACCGATCTCCCGATATATCACCCCTGGATTACTTTCTATGGGGGCACATAAAGGACAAAGTGTATCGCACCAAGCCACACTCCCTGAATGATCTACGGAATCGCATTGCGAACGAAACAAGAGGACTTTCTCGAGATAATTTAGAACGTGCACTTTGCAGTTTTTACGATCGGTTGGCATATTGTCAGACAGTCGACGGGAAGCAGTTTGAGCACTTGCTTTGAGGCATTCTGTAAGTCAATGTCATGTTTTCTTGTTCATGCTCTCTGTAATTTACAGTGTACAGTTACCCACAGGAATACAGTAAACAATTCTTTCAGACCAATCTCATTTTTTGCAGTCAAACATAGCACACCCTATCTCTTCCACGAATGGCGATAGGTCCAAAATGAGTTCGGATTGTCGATTGTGGGACGATTCTAACCTAAATTGATGCGTCATACATACCCCTATCCATTGGAAAATATTGTGTGATATCCAATATGGCGGAATCCAAGATGGCTGGCATGATGGCCACATCCCCATTCAATGCCGTTTCCACACCAATACCCACTTGCAACATGTGATTTTCCTCCGTCCACGCGTCTCGTTATTACTGGCCTGTCCCGATACTTTTGACTAACCCTGTACATATGTAAACTCTATGTACTTTCAAATAAATTGTCTTACAATCTGCACCTCTCATGAAAACGATAAACGTTTTTAGATAGTTCTACAATAACACTTTCAATCATTTATTGCCGTAGGCTATACTTTATTTGTAATTTAGAAGCTGAATAAAGTGTATTTAGAGATTTGTTTTTCGTATTTACAGTGAAAATACTGTAGAAACGGTGAATCCTCAGTAGATTCTACGCTGTAATCACCGTAAAGTTATGGATTTATTTACAGGGGATGTCAAATCACAATAAGTGAACGTAGACCCATGTAATGATGGGAGGATTTTCCGAGTACCTTTCCTTACTTTCTAATACCAATTGCTTCAAAATGACTTCCAAGAGAAAGGTACGACACCACGGAAACATTTTTTTTCTTCGAGAAGACGCCAAAAGAAACGTGAAAAAAAAGGAAATTGTTTCCATATTGACCTAGTATGACGTTAATCACATTACCGCATTTTTTGGTGTGTTCGTTCCGGCAAGCCGTATGATTACGTACAGCGAGCTTCACGGTTTGCGACCAAACATTCTTTGAAGATCACGACAATTCGACGTGAGCGTCCTCCACCTTGGAGAAATTCCTGCGACGCCTTTGCAACGCCCAGTGATTGCTTTGTGGTTTTGTCGGTCATTCACTCAATCGCAAGGCGGAGTTGGGCGAAGGGGGGGGGGCTCCGAAAACGCTCAATTGTCGAGGCACATCACAATGCTGCAGCAAAACACTTGACCAGCTCAAAAGAGTTATGTCACAAAAACGAGTTCTTGGTATGTTCTCCCCCTCACCTCCCCTCTTTGAATCTCTTTCACCATTGTTTCCGCCAAACACACGAGTACGGTCTTCACATATGTAGGACAATGTACTACGCTGCAGAACGCATTTCAGAGGAGGAACGACAAGATGTTGCCGGAAGTGGATGGAACGCTGGTTATATGGCTTTTACAAGGTACAATGTGTTAATCATAAGAACGAGAACTTTCACCTTGTTTCAGCGCTCCGTAAGAGACAACAGGTATCTAGAATGGACAATGGGAGTGTGTACTCTGCACAGAAAATGGGGAAACGGTAAAAAAAAGAAACGTATATATTGCCGACAGTGGCGTACTTATGCTATCATTTCGAGGATTGTTGTTATTGTCATGCTTTTAATGCAAAATTTGTATTCTTCTGATAAAATTTCCATGTTTGGAGTAAAATTAAACTGGAGAATCGAAAGTGCATTAGTGTACATACAAGGGCAAAATTATAGCAGCATTGAAACTGGCCCTGTCAATTAAAAATAAAACATACAGTGGCCTCGCAGTATAGTCATTGAGATCTGCTGTCACTTTTGCTGTGGTAGTTCTACGGCTCTTTGCGGAACTTCTCTTCAGTGTTCGGCGACCCCTCACTTAGTATTCATTTCCGTCCACTATTCTTCCTCGCTGATTATGTATGCCGTCATAACCTTAGATACTGTTGCCTCTGATATGACACGGTCGTGCCAGATTCAACCATAGGACATTAATAGTCATAAGAATATATTTATCTCAATACAAATTGAGAATGAGCAACATGAGACTCTATATTGGTATACGCGTGGTACCTCCCAGGGTACGGGAAAACATTAAGATTTGCTGTAAATAGACACAAAAACACAGAACTTACGTTTTAACATATGAATTCAGAATCTATTTATCTTGATTATGCAATTTAAAAAGAACCAAAGTTGTACATCATAACGAAACTCACAAAAAGAAATCACAGTAACAGCACAATCTTTCTCTCATGCACTTCCATTAATCTCGTCACTTTCGTCCAAGATTCATATCTATCAGGCGGGATGGTGTACTTCAACAGTCTGTTCATACGTCCGGGAAGGACATGAGAGATACACCAAATAAAGTGGCAACGTTTGTTGCAGATTCTCCAACGCACCAACAATCTACCACCTTTGAAAATCCGATACGTTTTGTAGCATTTCCATATGAACTATTGCACACGAGAGTTCCAACAAAGGATAAGCAAACATTTCAATAACAAAAGACTGTCGCAATGGATGGTGGTTGGGTGGTACTGACACTGAGTCAAACAACATTACTGTAGGACTTTTACATTATTTTGTCCAATAAAAGGGCCTTCCAAAGACTAGCATAATAATAATACGCGTAATAACCACACTAACTACTACAAAAATTGTAATTGTATATTAACGAACTGAGCTTTCCTACAAAAAATGCCTTACATGTCTATGCGTTTGTTCCGTAACAGTGGTTTGCAATTTTTTCTATCCGGTTAAAAATGAACTAAGTGCACTGTGAATAATAATAAAATAAAAGGAAATTATAATTACACTCACTTACTCCCTTAAAACTGAAACTGATGATAAAGAACTTTTATCAATGATAATCATTTTAAGAACATTACACACACAATTAGTTTGTACCGCAACATGAAAACAAGCTTTAAAAAATTCAAACGTGGTCAGTGTTGTTTGTTTTATATGACCACGTTGTTGGTAACTCCCCTTTTTCCCCACCATTGTCAGGCAGGCATATATACAAGCCCGTAGCCATGGGTGGGGGCTGGCACTGCCGTCAGCCCCATTGACATAGGTAAAACTGTTTTGTATAATTTGTTTTCAGTAAAGAGTGTAAATGTAGACAGCAGATATTATTTTGATCACAACCTTGGTGAAACATAAATTCATAGAACTTGAAAAGCAGCTATTACATTCATTCATCTTGTTTATGAGCATAAGTGTAAGTAGCGGCAAGAATTTAGAAGATTCTCTTGACTTGAGAAGGTTCTTTCATAGGGGAGCTTCTTTATCTGTTCTTTCGCTGCTACTGTTTCGGCTTCAGATATCTGTGACTTTGACGTCATCATCCACATTCCTTCCACATCTGCGTCAAAGGTCAACAGCTCTCAAGTTTTGGGAACGATGGGGAGTTTTATTGCTTCGGTCAGGGGTGGAATGTGTGGTAGGCTACATGATTGAATACTGTGTATGTTTTCTTGTATGATATAAGTCATCTGTACCATCAAAAGTAGTATGGAGTGTGTTGTAGGGTTGATGTCACTGGCAGTCAATTAACACTTCAAGAGATATTTTAGAAGATATAGAAAAAAAATGTAATATTTGTATGATTTCTAAATTTTATATTTTATATTAACCTAATGAACCCCACCACCACCACCACACACGCACACATATAATTTACCTTCATTTAATTAATTCTGTTAATATTTGGGAAGATGTACTTGCTTTACAAAGCCCCCCCCCCCCGATAACCCGTCAGCGTCCCGGAGAACAATTCTAGCTAAGGGCCTGCATATAAAGGTAAACCCATTCTCTTAATCCAGCGAGTTTAGATTACGATGCAATTTAAAATCAAGAACTAAATCAATTCAACTGGTGGATTTTCCTTCTGAATAATGTCTGTGACACATTCAACATTTAAAGAAGCAATGAACATTGAATTAACTAAAATTACCAAGAAAACGAAACATTATACTTCGGTGTAAGGCTCAAGGACATTACACTAGCTTGTACATTATATTTAATACGTTCTGCTTCATCCTAAACCAAAGGTTCTTTTTTCTATACCTAATTTAAATAGAATACGAGCAGGAAGCAATAAAGAACAACCCAGCGATCCAATCGATAAATTGTCCATGATTGAACGATACGCCCAAATATATGGCTCCAAGCACATGGCACAAATACCATGACGTAGAAAATAATGCAGAAGGGAGAAACCGTTAAGGCACACAAAGGGAGTCAGTTGTCGTAAACATCGTGATTGATATGGAACCATGGGCGGAGGTATCAAGGTTAATCGAAGGCTGTGAAGGGAGCGAGAAAATGGACTTTGCAAGACACGAGACCACCCATATGTCTGTGCTGGGGACATTCTATTGTGCTAACCTTGCCCCTCCAATTAAATAACACCATGTGTGTCTCCTGATGCGCTAATGTGATCGTTTACGACGCTCCTGCCTATTAGGGACATTCTCTGGTGTCTTCAGCCACACCTTGCAGAACTACTTTTAATGATGGACAATGAGGGTTTTTTTTCCGAGGCGCAAAAAAACCTGACACTAATTTGCAGTGATATCTTGACTCAGAAGTGGATCGTAAGAAGGTTTAAGCAGTTCCTCACTCGATTATAGTGTTGATTTGGTGTATTCGGTAATAGTGTTTATTTTATCTGCAGTCAACAAACTCTCTTGATAAAGAAACAAAAGATTGATTGATATGTTGTTGTAAGTTCACCTTACGCACAGTAAGGCTAATCGGGACTGGACCTACAGTTTAAAGTGGGATCCGAACCACTTGTGCCTCGACCGGGTATCGAACCCGGGACCCCTTGATTACAAGACGACGACGCTACCACTGCGCAATCGGGGAGGCCCAAAGAGAGAAAAGAGTTAGTTCACAAGCAGAAAGGGGAGAAATTAGCTGAAGAAAGAAGGAGATGGGACAGAGCGAGAAAGAACAAGGAAAAGAAAGATATTAGAGAAAGAATAAGATGTAAAGAGGAACCACAAAGAATGAAGGCGAGAAATGTAGAGGAAGGAGGAGGCAGGGAAGAGGTTAAGACAAACAGATACAGGAGAGGGAAAAAGAAAGAGGTATCGGAAGAGACAGAAAACAGAGAAAAAAAAATGGAAAAAAAGGACAGAAGGGAAGGGACAGCGGAGAGACAGAAAGAAAGACGTGGAGAGACGAGAAAAAGATAGAGGCAAGAAAGATACAAAGGGAGAGTCAAAGAAAGGACATAAAATAAGAAAAATACAAGAAATTAATAATTATAGAAGGTGGAGACATCTTTTATGCGCCATAAGAACTGAATACCATGCTTGACAGTATTTACTTAACCATAGCCCCTTATTGTTTACAGCTGTTCTTGTTTTAACTTGTATTAAGAGAAGTTAGACTTTATCATTTTGTAATAATAGCAAGCATAACTTCGAACATGCACAACATAACAATTAAACATCCACTCACTACCTGCGTAAGCGCACATAGGTGCATATGAAAACTCTGTTCCGAACCAGTCGGCGTGGAGCGCCTCTAGCGGAGAACTGTTGAGTTTCAGCCAGCACACAAAAATGTATTTTCGACGGCGAAGCGCCAAGGCTGGATGGATCGTAGCGGGGTATTACATAATATAAAGTTTCCGTAAAATTTATAAATATCTTGTCTAAATCAAAACAGGTAGATTTTATACTTTTGCAAGCCCTCTTTGAATTATGCATTAATTTTCCCCAGAAAATATATTTTCAAAACAGTTTTTATTCACCTCACAGTAATCCAAGTTGTGCCCCTTGTACCCCCTAAAATAATTTAACCGACGCAAGGTGCTGGTGTTAAAAGAACCTATTTTCTAATAGCCTAACACATAAAGTTTAAATTGTTTACAAACATTACCTTCCATTCCAAAACAATTCATGCCACTGTACACCCATTCTACTACGTTGTGGTACTAGTTATTTCACTTCACCTGTGCTCTTGAACAGTGGCGGCGATAGGGTCCCAAAACTTAGGGGGCAAGATGCAAAAAGTAGAGGGGCAAGGACAGTTTACTTTCCTTTGGTACATAAGGTGTACCACAGTGCAGGGGCAACAGTGGCAAAAACGTGGGGGGAGAGGCAACTGCCTCCCTCGCCCCCCCTAATCGTCGCCACTGCTCTTGAATAAAACCTTTTTAAGAAGACAATCCCCTTTGTGTGTGTTTGGGGATGGGGAGGGGGTTGTACACGTAGTAGTAGATTGATTTTGATTGATGTTTTAAGTCCACTTTATGCACAGTAAGGCTAATCGGGACTGGACCTAGTTTTAAAAGTGGCATCCGAACCACTATGTGCCTCTACCGGGTATCGAACCCGGGACCCCTTGATTACAAAGCGACGACGCTACCACTGCGTCATCGAGGAGGCCCTATGTAGTAGATTGGTTGTTAAAAGTATACGACTGGCCTTCTTTCGTTTGACTTTTTTTAAATAGAGTTTCCCTAAACTAAATACTTCCACAATTGTCACAGAATAAATTGTGAAAACTTTTACTATCTATGAAATTATATATATTACGAGGGTTGGGGCAAAAGTCATTGCAACTGTTTTTTTCTTGCAGATATGTGAGCGCAGCACAAAGTGCTATATGTCGCGTGGAAGCCATGTAGGCATAGTGTGTATGCACAACAACAGATGGCTCTGTGATTGCAGGAAGTAGCACAGAGAGCGCTCTGAAATCAGTTGTGTTGCGAGCGTCGTGCGAGATGGACGTAACCCGTGTTGAGCAGCGCTCGTACATCAAACTAGCCGTTCGCCGAGGGTTGAATGCGAGAGATTGTCACAGTGAATTGGTGGACGCCGTTGGGGATAATGCTCTCCCATACCGAACAGTAGCATGGTGGGTACGAAAGTTTCATCAAGGACGTGTGTCAACCAGTGATCAGCAACGCTCGGGACGACCTGTCAGTGTGCGGACCGACGTGGCACATGCCGTCATCGAGCAGCTCCTGGAGGAAGACAGACGATGGACGCTATTGGAGTTAGAGAGGGCAAGTGGCTACGAGAAACGCACCATCCACAGGATATTGCGGACAGAGCTGCAACTGCGCAAAATCGCATCGCGGTGGGTACCACATGCACTGACGGAAATTCAACGGTGGATGCGATATGCAACATGCTCCGACCACCTAGCACGCTTGCAACAGGACGGCGACTACTTCCTGTCACGAATAAACGCCATCGATGAATTTTGGGCCAGGGCATACGAACCAGAACTCAAACGTCGGTCCGCGGAATGCCGACATGCCGGATCACCAAGGCCGAAAAAGTTCCGTCAGAATCCTTCCACGTGAAATTGATGGTGATCGTCGCATATGACGTCAGGGGTGTCATTATGTGCCACTTCGTTCCACATGGCAGAACAGTGACAGCAGAGTACTACAAAAACTTCCTCGTGCGACAGGTACGACGTGGCATTCGGGACAAACGCCCGGACCTTCTGGACAGTGAAATCATCCTGCACGACAACGCTAGACCACATGAAGCAGAGTGTGTACGGCGGCAACTGCACCGCTGGGGATGGGAAGAATTGGACCACCCGCCGTACTCTCCTGACATTTCGCCCTGTGACTTTCATCTCATACCCAAGGTTAAGGATCCACTACGTGGAAGGCGGTTTGCGACACGAGACGACATTGCCAATGCTGTGCAACAACAGATGACCCAATTCACACATGGTGCGGCCAATGGTGACACAGATGGCATTCAGAGTCTCCCACATCGTTGGCAGCGTGTGGTGCACATGGCAGGTGACTACTTTGAGGGCCTTTAGCCCCAGTTCTGTTCTGTTAACTGTAGAACAGGTATGTATTTGTCTTGCACGATCAAACCAGTATTGTCCTGTACAGTATCGTAATAAATATGTGAGGCAAAATGTTCGCGTGTTTTAACTGTCCCCACATGTAGTTCCCCCCCTCGTCCTTTCATCTGTATATGTCGCATTTCCCAACCGGGCTGTTATCTGCAAGAAAAAAAATAGTTGCAATGACTTTTGCCCCAACCCTCGTATATAGGCGTTTCATATTTCATCACTATAAGCAGAATATATATTTTCCCCGTGTATGCATACATAAATACATTGAAAATGTCATATAATTTTATCAGATAAGTTATTTGCAGATATTTCTATTTCTACTCTAGGTCTTGTCCCGATTAGCCTATCTGAGCATAAAGTGAATCCAGAAGAAGTGTAGACAAACTTCCGAGTAGAGACCGAGACGAGAAGTGCAAACAAGGAAGAAAGGGATCTCATAACACAAGAGACAAGACGAGGCTGTGGCAAGTCTAGACTCGTCTAATCTCAATATCATTTCCAGTTGAAGATGTTTCTTAGAAATTGAAACAGATTGTTTCTCATTTTATCAGAGGGAGGGATGGACTTAGTGGGTTTACTGTCTCAATTAGCTTATAGACATTTATATCTTTTAGAATTTTTATGTTTTTCAAATAACCATAAATTCGAAAAAAAATATATCTAAACTTTCCTTTAAAAGACTGGAAATTCATGTGTGCTGTTCTTCTGAAATGGAATATTTAAATTATATATATATATATATATATATATATATATATGGTGTGTTGTGGTAGGGGAGGGGATTGAATTTTGTACCATCCAATTGAAAAACGTTCCTGCGCCACTACTGGGGATGTCAATGATGCGCATTATGAAACCTATCGGCGTAGATAGCTGCCCGGAATGTGTTTCATTTAATGCAGTTTTTTTAATGTTACAAAATCATCTGTTTATTTACTGTAGAAACTGTTTGATTTGATGAGCCTAATGAAACAACTTTCAAGATATACCTTGTATCGTATCTTCCACAATAACCTCACCAAACCCCACCATTCATTCTCGGAAAACCTGTATATAACTACATACGTACGCATGTACATACAAGAGATAAGAGTGTATGTACGTAAGACAGATAGAGTGTAGCATGACGTGTAGGATGTTGGAAGCTATGGGAAAGAAACGCTATTTAAATCACATTAGTGACAAAAACAGCATCAATAATAGGCATATATACTTAGCATGATGCCGTCATCAGCATGTGTGAAGTAAAGCATCCCACTCAAGTTGCCTGAATTGCGTGGTGACTAATGACAGAGACAACTCTAGCACTTACTTATCACTTTCACACACATGCAACACCCACGAGGCTTTTCTAATGGCGCCATTTTGAGGCGTCTGACTACGCCCCTTCAACCGTATCCAAGGTGACAATATGGCTCTGATGAAACGGAACAGTGCCTATATGGCACAGAACCCCGCCTTTGCAGTAAAAGAAGTTGTTCTTCCTACTGGATTAGAAATCTGTGAACTCTGGAGGAACATTTCTAATATTCTCCACAACGACAACCATGCCAAACTACATCGTTCCTACCCAGTGGCGGCGATTGGGTTCCAAAACTGGGGGGGGGGGGGCAAGGACAGTTTACTTTTCCTTGGTAGATAAGGTTTAGCATAGTGCGGGGGAAAAAGTGACAAAAAGTGGGGGGACAACTGCCCCCTCGCCCCCACCTAATCGCCGCCACTGGTTTACCTCATATGACTTGCAAATTAATTGAATTGAAGTTTATTCAAGTCCACTGGCTAATCTGAACTGGACGTACAGTTCAAAGTTGCAATGTGCTTCCACTGGGTATCGAATTCCACTGGGTATCGAACCCAGTCCACCCTTGATCAAAGCAACGACATTGCCACTACATCATCCGAGAGACCCCATATGACTAGTTGGAGGCAAGCTTTATACTGTATATATGTGTGTGTATGTATGTAATAAAGCTTACAATAGATGGTGCACTTTTCCATTTAATATTTAAGTAACCTTTTGTATAAGTTACCTCTCTGAGATTATCTACTAAAGGAAAGGAAGAAATCTTCTGTATTTATATGCATGTACGCAAATATTACGGACCCACTCTTGATAAAAGTGTGACATTAAGGTAAAATTTAAATATAATTCTCTATTGTATAGAGTAATTTACCTCTTATTTATTACTGCCACATTAAACAAATCATTAATCTATGTACGTATTAAAGCTAGTTCATATGTTGTTTGTATTTTTTCTTATTTTTGACTAATCGGGATGATGTATAACAATTAAATGAAGGGACGTGATCAGGCCGAAATTCTTGAATCTTCTGGTGATTATTGCGAGTCAACCAGGTGCATTTTAGTGCATTTTTATTATCTGACGCATTTAGCCGTTTTCTTGAGGCTACAACTTTATGCATTTACTTTTGTGTGTACAATTCGCTACATAGCCCCGATGTGTTGAAAACAGAGGTTTTGTTTGTTTCTTTAATAAAAGTATTACAGTTGTTTTCCAGAAGCTTTCGTTACTACAGATAGTCTTCTGGTACCGTAAAGACGATTGTGAGCTCTTGTTACTTTTGGATGTAGATGTAGGGTGACCATAAGTCCCGATTTGACCGGGACAGTCTCGTTTCAGGGGCGTGTCCCGGTTGTCCCGTTGATATTAAAAAAATACTATTTGTCCCGTTTTATAAAAGTCTAACAGTTAGCTTGAAAACCAAATTTAAATATGGGCGACAGTTCATGGTTGATGGAATTTTTAAACTAGAGTCATGACAACAATGTGGCAAAACAGCTGGACTGCGAACTTTGAAGCACTTTATAAAAGGAATTTAAGTGTCTGCGTCTTGACAGAAACTCAAAAGACAAATCTCGGGTTGTGACGTAGATATGCGAGGTAACTTTTTCGGGGAGGTCTATGAACGGTTGGTGAAGAATAAAACTGTTCTCAAGAACTTTGGTTCTTCTGATAAATACTTCTGGCATTCATCGACTTCACCGTAGGACTGACATCAAAGGTTGATCAGAAGGAACCAGAAGCACTACGTAGGCAAAGTCATACCGAAATTATAAAAATTAATACCTATTGACAACGGGAGATCATATTTAATTTATTGTTTATGATGTATCATTTATGTGATACATAGTATAATAAATAATAGTAATAACAATAATTTTATAGTTAGGCCTAACCGATTTTTCAGGAGTGGTAATCTGACGTCCTTGAGATGTCCAGTTTTTGGGTCAAAATATTATAGTCACCCTATGTAGATGACAAGTTTTTAAACAAAAGTAGAATATTTATCATCAAGTAAAACACTCCAGTTTCACATTTCAAAGCTTTCTAGTTCCATAGTTTACACCTCAAGTGTTGGTCCCATTCAAACATGGGATTGAAAACCACAGAGAAAAATGCGAAAGTAGAACTTTGAATACATGATGCGCCATGCGTGCTGTACAAGCTTGTGGCGTCACCATATTATTTCTTGTCTTTCAAAGTAACTGACATATGTAGCTGACAAAGAAATGAAGACCGTTGATTCTCAGCCCTGCACGCTTTTTACGTCGTTCTGTCGTTCACTTGGTTAAAAAGAAGATCTACGTGTCTTGAGATCCGTTACATTTCGCAGCGTTGAAAAAAAAAAGTAGTGAGTGTGCATATTTTTGCGTGTAATTCGTCTACTTTTTCTAAGTAACTAGAAATCTCAACTTTCGACTTCGGTTGGGTCATTTTACGAGTGAGACAGGATTGTCTACTGGGTGAAAGGGAGTCGGTTCTGAGTAGTGTCATTAACAGTGAGTTGAAATATGACACCTCATTGCCAAAATGAGATTGCTTGCAGAATATCCACTTCAGTTTCACTTCTCTTTTCTTGCATTTGTTTTTGTTTACTGTGATGTTCTACCAGAAGTCTCTGGCCAGGGTAAATTTCATGAATTTTCGGTCGAGACTTCTCTAGAAGTTCTGCTAGGCTGAAGATCAGGAACAAATACATTCTAATGGGTTCTATCCAGTGACGTAGCAAAATATCGCGAGGCCCTGCGCGAGATTAGAATGAGAGGTCCCCATACGTTCTTAAAATTTGAAATCTCAATGTGAATCGATAAAAAATGTTCAGGGATACGTCAGCAATTTATCATATTTAAATAATGATAATAAATTGCTGACGAAAATGATATTTAATAATTTCACTCACCCTAAAAGTGTATATTTCTGCTTTGAGGAAGATGAAATCTGACGCTATAGGACAGGTCCGTACCCAGCGGAAGTGACATTGGGGTCATGATCCCCTCGAACTATGAACTATTATAATGTGAAGATTTAAAAACGTACGAGAAAGACGATTTTTCAGATTGTGCAAGAATTTCGATTTCGTTGATTTGGGAGAGAGGCAGGCTCCAGAATTCTGCAGTCTGCAAAATTGAGTATTTTTTTGTTTTATACCATTGATGCAAGGCTACAAGACATCCCGATTTAGTCGGGACAGTCCATTCATTTCAATCCCTGTCCCGACTTTTTTCAAACTGCAGTTGTGTTGCGAAAATGCTTCGTTTTTCCTGCTGCATGTTACGCCCCTGATTTGACGTAATCATTCAAATTATAACGTTTAAGTAGAATTTAAAATTTTATTGCCCACAAAAATTAGCCTTTTCCGTATTTTTTCTCACTTCCATTTATTATATGTTTCGTATCAACCGTTTGGGACGTAAGGCCCCTTTAGGCGCTAGGCCCCGGGCGGTCGCCCACCCCTTGCTACGCCACTGGTTCTATCGGGTTCGCAACGTGGCCGGAACCTTTAATTAAAATGCGTGCAAATTAAATGCGTATTGTTTCATTTCAATACGGAACTTGGACCGGATTTAACTTCATCCAGAATAAAGGTTCCTGGCTGGACCGTATTCAAATTGATCCGGAAAATAAAGTTCCTGGACCGTATTTAAGCTCATCAGGAAAAAGGTCCCTGGACCGAATTGAAATACTTTACATGTAAAAAGGTTGTTTACGGTCCAGAATCCATTTACGCTTCCTCATTTTCTCTCCTGGACCCGAATTGAATGTATTTAAAATTCCTGTACCTTTAGCAATCTTGGTGAAGATAAATTCTCGTTCGAAACTTCGTCAGAAATTCTTGCAGGATCAAGATCAAGAATTCTAGTTTCAGATTTCGGCAGAAATTCTACCAGAGTGAAGTTCATGTATTGTTGCCAAAAAAAATTACTAATACATTACACTTTTTCTCACCAACAATAACCTAAGGGGGAAAACTCCATGGAGAAACCAATCATTTGAGGAGCAAGCCCTGCCAAGCGGGGGTCTCCCTTATCACACAACACTAGACCAACCTTGCGTTCTGACGTCACCGGAGAATGCTTTTATTGTTAGGTTAAATGGCTAAGTTGTTAGGTTAGGCTGGCTAGCTTGTTAGTTCTCTTAGCATAAATAATATATATTCAGTGTATTTATGCTAATAGTACCAAACATAACAGACCTAACCTAACAACGTAGACATTCCTCGTCTGACGGCAGAACGCAAGGTTGGTCCAGTGTTGTGCGATAAGGGAGACCCGCCAAGGGGCTTTACGTCGAATGATGCCTGGTCAGCGCATCAAGCCCATCCAATCATGGCTGTTTTACTGGACTGGATCTACAACAGTATCGAACACAGGACCCCTTGGTTACAAGGCGACGACGTTACAGTTGCGCCATCGGGGAGGTAATAATTAAAATATTGTTAATAAGTTGGGCACATATTGCCAGTTACGGAAGTCAGAATTGTTTCCAACGAATCTTATTTCACTTCGACTGCATGACCAACTTTACATTCGAATTGAAGAAAACTGTGTTTCGAATGTTACCATTGTGATATGAAAGGGATATCATCCTTGAGAGGGATAAGAATTTATCGTTGTTACTAGGATTCTGCAGAGAAGGAATCCCTAACCATTCACATTTCAATTAATTAATATGTTTTAAAGTGCATATGAATGAAGTACACACAGCAGAACCTTTAGTTCCAGAACCTAACTTGACTGAAGTTAAAGATGCTATTAAAAGGCTAAAGAATAACAAAGCACCTGGCATTGATTTTATACCAGCTGAGTTAATTAAATATGGTGGAAATTCATTAATATGTCAAATTCATAAATTAATTTGTTTAATATGGAATAAAGAAGAAATCCCTCAACAGTGGAAAGAATCCATAATTGTTCCTGTGTTTAAGAAAGGTGATAAAATGAACTGCAATAATTACCGTGGAATTTCTCTACTCTCAACAACATATAAAATATTATCTAACATTCTTTTAACAAGACTAACCCCATATGCTAATGAAATTATAGGTGATTATCAATGTGGATTTAAACGTAACAGATCAACTACTGATCAAATTTTTCACATCAGACAGACACTTGAAAAAAAGTGGGAATATAATCAAAATGTCCATCAGCTATTCATTGATTTTAAAAAAGCATATGATTCAGTCAAAAGAGATAAACTATATAATATATTAGTAGAGTTTGGAATACCTAAGAAGCTTGTTAGTATGATAAAAGTATGCACCAGTGAAACAGAAAGTAAAATTCGTGTGGGTATTAATATGTCTGAAAAATTTACAATTCATGATGGGTTAAAACAAGGAGATGCATTATCTCCATTGCTCTTTAATTTTGCCTTAGAATATGCTGTTAGGAAGGTAAAAGAAACTAAAGAAGGACTAAAATTAAATGGTGTGACTCAGTTGTTAGCATATGCAGATGATGTAGACTTACTGGGGGATGATGTGAATACAATTAAGAATAATGCTAAAATATTTTTCAAAACTGCTAAAGAGATAGGTTTGGAAGTTAACAAAGAGAAAACTAAATATATGCTTACAGGCCGAAACCAAGTGTTAGGTAATAATCAAAATCTAATTATTGATAACAACTCGTTTGAACCAGTTTCCAAATTCAAATACTTAGGAGTAATATTAACAAATGAAAATTATATTAAAGAGGAAATAAAAAGTAGGCTTAATTCAGGAAATGCATGTTACTTCTCTCTTCATAAAATTTTGTCTTCTCGTTTAATATCTAAGAAACTAAAAGTTAAAATATACAAAACAGTAATTTTGCCTGTAGTATTATATGGATGTGAAACTTGGTCCCTTACATTGAAAGAGGAACATAAATTGAGAGTATTTGAAAATAAGATCCTTAGGAAAATATTTGGACCTAAAAGGGATGAGGAGACTGGTGAGTGGAGAAGGTTACATAATTTAGAACTACATAATTTGTATTCATGTCCAGATATTATTAGAATAATTAAATCAAGAAGACTTAGGTGGGCAGGCCATGTGGCACGAATGGGAGAGGAAAGAGGAGTTTACAGGATTCTTGTTGGGAAACCTGATGGTAAGAGACCTGTAGGAAGGCCAAGACGAAGATGGAGGGACAACGTTGAGATGGACCTAAGGGAAATCGGTAGGGATGGAAAAGAGTATATACATCTTGCTCAAGATAGGGAAAGATGGAAGGCCTGTGTTGCTGCAGCCATGAACCTTCGGGTTTAAGAAGGCTAGAGAGTTAGTTAGTTAGTTAGTTAGTTTTAAAGTGCAGTAATGTAATTTTATAATTAACATCTTATAATAAAATAAAATAATATATTTTTTCTTCGTATTTTCCCTAGGTGTTTTAAACGACCTATGGGGCCTAGTTTCCAAGATGAAGGGTAAGTAGATATTTCCTTTCAATCATCAAAGATTACATTGATATACAAGTCGATTTCTATGAACCAGTCCTTCCTGACATGATTTTTGGGCAATGGTTGGCTGTATAGATACATAAATTTACAAAGATGTTGACACCAACAGCCCCTCTTCAGCCAATGCAGGCTTTCTCTTTTAGAAAGAGATGTTATGTTACAATACACATGTGTACTTGAGACGCAGACGCGCTAACTTGAGACTTCAAGAACTACGGGATACAGAATATATTTTCATTTATTTAAAAACAATAGAGAATAATCAGTATTCCAGCGGACAGATGAAAATCCAAATTTTATTCAGCGTTTTCAATGGCTGGCTCTAGAACGTACTTTGAGATATTACAGGGAAAAATACAGAAATCTGTTTTCAGACATGGAAGCCCGATATGCGCGTGTGTCCTTGGTGCTAAAGATTACAATCAATTCAAAGCTAATGCCGTTTTTGAAACCAGCTGTACTTACGTCATTACAACGGGCCGCCAGAACAACCGCGAAAGAGATTAAACGCGAAAGTGAAATTTTCGCAGTTATTCCGTTAGCGTTCAATCCTTTTGTTTTTAGCTTAACGCCCACTGAGACGCGGAGAAATGAGGCAACAGAACTTTTCTTGTCTGCTTCTATTGAAATTAAATGGTGTAACGCCCGCTACATGGAAACGCACGGAACCGAAGCGGGAATTTCCGTGCCAGAAGTCAGAAGGTTATCTTCAAGGTTATCGCCCACTGAGACGCCGGAAACGCGCTTAATCCGTTTCGCTCTAATTCCTCTCGCGCTTAATCCGTGTCGATTAATTCCTTTCGCTCTAATTCCTTTCGCGCTTAATCAGTTTCGCTCTAAATTTTTTCGCGCTTAACTCGTTTCGCTCTAATTTCATTCGCGCTTAATCCCTTTCGCTCTAATTCCTCTCACGCTTAATCCGTGTCGATTAATTCCTTTCGCTCTAATTCCTTTCGCGCTTAATCCGTTTCGCTCTAATTTTTTTCGCGCTTAACTCGTTTCGCTCTAATTCCTTTCGCGCTTAATCCCTTTCGCTCTAATTCCATTCGCACTTAATCCGTTTCTCTCTAATTCCTTTCGCGCTTAATCCGTTTCTCTCTAATTCCTTTCGCCCTTAATCAATTTCGCTATAATTCCTTTCGCGCTAAGTCCGATTCGCTCTAATTCCTTTCGCGCTTAACTCGTCTCGCTCTAATTCCTTTCGCGCTTAGTCCGATTCACTCTAATTCCTTTCGCGCTTAACTCGTTTCGCTCTAATTCCTTCCGCGCTTAATCCCTTTCGCTCTAATTCCTTTCGCGCTTAATCCCTTTCGCTCTAATTCCGTTCGCCCTTAATCCGTTTCGCTGTAATTCCTTTCGCGCTTAACTCGTTTCGCTCTAATTTCTTTCGCGCTTAATCCGTATCGCTCTAATTCCTTTCGCGCTTAATCCCTTTCGCTGTAATTCCTTTCGCACTTAATCCCTTTCGCTCTAATTCCTTTCGCGCTTAATCCGTTTCGCTCTAATTCCTTTCGCGCTTAACTCGTTTCACTCTTATTTCTTTCTAGCTTAATCCGTTTCGCTCTAATTCCTTTCGCGCTTAATCCGTTTCGCTCTAATTCCTTTAAGGATTATTCCGGTTTTCAATTTTTCTTTTGTGATTAATCCGTTTTGCGATTTTACTTTTTGCGCTTATTCCGGTGTTCAATTTTTGCTTTTGCGTTTAATCTGTTTCCCTCCTGTTTCAATCGCGCTTATATCGGTGTTCAATTTGGTTTCGCCATTAATTCGTTTCGCTGTAATTCCTTGCTCGTTTATTCCATTTCGCGTCTAAACCTTTCACAATAATTCCTTCGCGATCATTCGTTTCGCGCTTGTTCCGTTTCGCTTTCGTTTCGCGTTTAATCCTGTCTCAGGTTTCGCGGATGTGCGCTTTCGCGTTTAGCACGTTTCGCGAAAAATCAATCCCTTTCGCAGTTATTCAACCACCACATTAGAACGCAACGTTTGCTCTTAGCAACAGACAGTCAACATGAGATTTCTCAACTTGTCCAGAGGAAGGACGAAGAGGTTGTGCAAGAAGGAAAAGATGCTCTCTACACCTTTTACACTGCCCTTGCGGTCATTTTTGCATATTACCATATTTCTGGAACAAGTTCTGTCGTCTTCTACGGATACAGTTATTTATTATGTCAAAGCAGGTAGAGGGCGTTGGAGATCTTGCATCGCAACTTGTCAAGCGAGTGTCTTCTTCCTCTTCAACGTGCGTGGTCGGTGGACATAGGAGAGAGTGATTGGTCTTTTGTAGAGAACGTCAGTGTTCATTGATAGACACCTTGGCAAAACATTACACAGCAGTACACTTCCTGATCGATGATAATCCTTTTCATTGTAATCGTGCTTGTGTGAAGAGTGGCAGGATGATACCAGATGATCAAGAAGTACTTCTTGCATTTCCTCTTCCGTCAGGAACCAGCAGTTCGTAAGCAGCTTGAAAATTCTCTCATAAGCTAGTACTTTAGTCAATTTTCTTCATTGTGGAGGTGTATAAAACATTTCCTTCATACAAGTTTTGAGGGAGATCTTAATTTTCTATCTTTAAAGACACTTATTTATCTGAAGCCTTCGCATACTTCATATCCACCTGTAACATTGTTCGTGCACGGTGAAAATCTGAATACTTCACTACAAAACGTTTTATTATTGTAGTGTATCCAATCACACGCAGATCAGAGCGGGAACTCAAGTTGATTATTAAAAAAATATTTTTAAAAGTAGCCAGTTTTGATTATCCTATCCTAGCGTAAGTTCACTAAAAACAAACTTTTCCCCATAAAAAAAACACAATATTTATTCAGGGGGGTACCCACCGGGAATTCCTTGAAATTGGTGAATTCTGCGTGAATTCTCCGTAGACGTGAAAAACTGCAACTTTTATTAATCCAAATCACATTGAGTTTATATATATTTTTAAATGGCCTGACGCAAGATCACAGTTTACCTTTTATATTTATCGAGGAAGAAAAAGAAAACTGCGTTGAAAATAAAACAGAATTATTTCATTCCGTTTACTTTGTTAGTGTCCATTGCAGAACAATCTATCTGACAGACAGAAGATTATTGCAAGATAAGATATCATGAAGATTATTTGGTAAATTTTAGTTTCAAATTCTTACACAATTGACAATTTTTCGTAGATTAGTATATCCCGGTATTTGTGACTTGTGTTTGTAGATGTATTTCGAGTTTGAATATGTGAAATGGCAAAAGTAAGTCCCCACTTTATATAATACCAGTTAATTGAATTGAATTAGTATTTTTGGATACATTGACATTACACATATCCTTTATATTGTTAATATATTTGTGGGGTGTGTGGAGGAGGGGGTAGATACTTATATTTGAAATTAAAAAAAATCTGCTTGTGCCCTTGGATTTTACGGAAAGTTCACCTTAAAAATCGAGAATTGTACTTGTATGTTATCACGCTCCTAGAGTGGCCAGCCTGTTATTATAAATGTATCGAGGCGGAATAACTCGAACGTGCATTGCGACAAAAACGTGGTGCAATTATGTAACAGAATTTCAAATATTCACAAGAGGCAAAGTAACCTTTCTTATGATGTTCAAGCGCAATTGGTATGTCAGACTATTGCTTTGGTGCATAGGCGTAACTTGGCGGGCAAGTTAATTACCAAGTTTGATTCTGCACCCAAAGTTAAGTCCCGAGTTTGATTCTCCACCCAAAATTAAGTCCTAAGTTTGAATCTGCCCCCAAAGTTAAGTCCCGAGTTTGATTCTGCCCCCAAAGTTAAGTTCCGAGTTTGATTCTGCCCCCAAAGTTAAGTCCCGAGTTTGATTCTCCACCCAAAAATAAGTCCCACGTTTGAATCTACCCCCAAAGTTAAGTTCCGAGTTTGATTCTGCACCCAAAGTTAAGTTCCAACTTTGATTCTGCCCTCCCCCAAAGAGTTAACTCACAAGCTTGATTTTGCCCCCCCCCCCCAAGTTACGCCCAAGCTTTGGTGTCTTGAAGCGCGATCGGCCTTGAACCAACGCCTATGAGTATGGTACGTGACAGATAGACACTAATAAGGTATAGCGTTGCACAATTTGTGGTGGCTACCAAGTTGTCATCAATTTGGTGTCGGCTTACTGGTATATTTTTATACATTGGCCTTATTTCTCTCTCTATGACACCAATTTTACATGTCTAAAAGCAGAGGGGGCTTCAACATGACTGTTGATAGTCCAATTTGCTAGATAACTTCACCTACAGCTAACGGCATATTTATAAAGCGCCAAGCTTCAGCAAGTCTTTAAATTAACAGTAGAGGGTACAGATAATCCTGGTTGAAATTCGAAAAGGAAGCAGTGTGGATGACAGGGGGTCTATAAGAAAAGGTGGGCGGTTTTGTTCCTAAGATTTATGACGCAGACTCCAACGGCAACAAATCAAGTTACGTCAGAAGCTCAGTTTTTTTCAAGGATCCACGTGGTAGGAGGAGAAAGGAAGTTGCATTTTGTGGCTCCTCAGCGGGAGATAAATGATTAACTTACGGGATAAGAAAAAATGGCCATATGTTGGTTCTTGACTGAGATATAAGGGGGCGTTACTGTTCCGTTAAAGAAGTTGTTTACAAGAATCGTTCAGTCTTTGATTCTTGCAAGTGGGCATCACGTCATACATCTTAACGTAGGTGTTTTATCGACTTTCTTTGCGGTTCGCCTTCAGTGCGTAGTACACCATACGACACTCTAACGCCAAATCCCAAGCGGAGGGCGTTGTCGTTATTTTAATGCGCTTTTTATGAGCACGGATAGACACGTGTAGTTGGTCGTTTTAATTTATTTTATGAACTGTCAGTGATTCAATCTGAACCTTTGATGCCGTAATGCAGCGCCCACAAGATGGGGTATGTTTATTGCATTCCTCTGTACAAGCAAAACCCCCACAACTTCCGCAATTCACACCTACTGTCAGCTTACTTAATTCTGTGTAGAAAGATACGAGAGACTTGACCACACACACACAAAATAAGAAACCAACACGTTACAACAATTACACTACCTTAAAACACATATGAGGAACGGATTGCCTGCGAGCCGCATAGAGTCCGCCAGGTAATTATAATTCATATTTCTGCAAAATCACGATGAGATTCTCTCCCAAAATGTCATCAATCGTCAGAAAATTTTCTAGACTTGACAACACTGGCAAATATGATGACACAACAACCTTCGTGTTTGAAATCAAGTGGGGCAACAAATAATGGCAACGTTGTCCCTAATATTTTCCCATTAAGTTAGTAAATAAATGTTTTGGTACAATATTCTTTGTGCATACTTTTCAGGTTTTCGCGTTAAGAGGGAACGGTTTCTGGAATGTATTTTGGGGGTTGGAATACGGAATGTTCTCGAGAACTTTACACAGTATCAGAAATTGCCCCCGTCCTCACCAGACCTTCGCATCTGTCTCTCGCTCTGTCCCAAGTTGCACACGCCTGTTTTAATTGCTTAATTACCATCATCGCCGATATTCACTGTAAATTGCAGGTTTGGTGTCGATTAATCTACCGTTCTCACGCAGGAGTTGCTGATGAGAGCGAATACAGCATATTACTACTGCATCCCTATTTTTTTCTACAACAAGACACTTGTTAGACGTGACGGCAACATTAGAGAATTTACAATATTTACTTGTACTTATGCCACTTCAGTGCTCCACCACAGATCTCCACCTTACTGCGACACAAGAAGGAAACATCACGCCTTTGTTTTGTTTTCATCGATAGTTTCACCGCAAGGATCACTGGAACTTGACACAACCAGCGGCGTTAAAATACTTAGGATTTCTGAAACTCCATACAAGCAGAGGCAAAGATCACCGTAACTCGTACAAGCAGAGGCAAGGATCACCGGAACTCATGTAAGCAGAGGCAAGGATCGTCGAAACCCATGCAAGCTGAGTCAAGGATCAGCGGAACCCATGCAAGCTGAGGCAAGGATCAGCTGAACTCATGCAAGCAGAGGCAACGATCACCTGAACTCAAGCAAGCAGAGGCTGGATCAGCGGAACTCATACAAACAGAGGCAAGGACCACATGAACTCCTTACAAGCAGAGGCAAGAATTGCGAAACTCATGCAAGACGGAGTCAAGGATCACCTGAATTCATACAACAGAAGCAAGGATCAGCAGAACTCGTGCAAGCAGAGGCAAGGATCAGCAGAACCCATGCAAGCTGAGGCAAGAATCAGCTGAACTCATGCAAGCAGAGACAACGATCACCTGAACTCATGCAAGCAGAGGCTGGATCAGCGGATCTCATACAAATAGAGGCAAGGATCGGCAGAAATCCTTACAAGCAGAGACAAGAATCACCGGTACTCATGCAAGCAGAGGCTGGATCAGCGGAACTCATGCAAACAGAGGTAAGGACCACATGAACTCCTTACAAGCAGAGGCAAGAATTGCGAAACTCATGCAAGCAGGAGTCAAGGATCACCCGAATTCATACAAACGGAGGCAAGGATCACCAGAACTCGTGCAAGCAATGACAAGGATCAATAGAACACAACAGATGGCATCATGTATACTTATATCTTAGAGGGGAAAAATCGCGGACAGGTCGCTATTTTTGTAAATTATATTATTTTTACGTTTTATGCATTTTTTGACTTTTCAAAGTTATTTTCCCCCAGTGCAGGTTTCTTTGTAGTTGCAAGCCCAGGGCCGTAGCACTCATAAAACACGCTGGAAAAATTAGAAGCGGAAATCTAAACTTTTCACTCTTCTGCCAGTATCACACATTGATCATTAACCACATCACGGCGCGAAAGTTAGCGTAAACGTACCATGAATCGACTCAACGTGTCTTAATGGGTAAGAAACGTTTGGCTTGGCACACACACCTCAAAACATAATTCAGCAAATTGCCCGACGCCTATTACAAGAGTGAATCGCAACTTTTACCTTCTTCCACCCCACTTCCGGCCGTCGTAAGAAACACATATAAATCCACTAAAGCTCACGTTATTGATGATACGGGCAGGTCGGCTGTGAAGAAGCAAGTTAATTGGGCTTTTCAAAGTCACTGGCGCACGCACAAAGCTTATTCCGGGGGGAATCTTAAAAAACTGCGGGTCATTAAATATGCTGGAAGGATTGTGAGCATCAAGGCTTGGCATCACAGGATCGGCAATTACTGTTAAAGACCAGGAAGAGGGCGTCCTCCGCGCGGTGGGGCGTTCCCCTGTTCCTGTCAGATAGTTCCCGATGACCGATTTGTATTCTCAATGTCACGTTTCTCCTTCAGATAGGGGAGCTTCCTTTTGAGTTCTCCATGAATCTTTGTAGGCAAGAGAAGGTGACCGTAGGTTTCTAGAGCGAGACAATCGTTGTGTCATCGTTTTGCACTGAAATAATTCTTCATTCCTGTAGTGTAATACTGGTTTTAGACAGCTAGATTCAGCATGTATTCTGTTGTGAATTTAGTATAACTATGGCTGACCCGATACCAATGGTATAGGTATCGGAAAGTATCGGTTGGTGTTTTTTTTCTTTACCGATATCGGCCGATACTTTTGATCGTTCTAGAGGTTCGCAAAAATGCCGCGCGACACTTTCGCGGACTCTAAAGCCGGCTTTAGACGAAAGCATTTCCTTTAACATTTTTGCTAGCATAAATGCTTCCAAAAATCTTATAACAGATAGTACTTTCCACGAAAGCATTTCATGGAACATTTCGGTTAGGTGTTTCAATTACAATGTACAATACATACAGCACGAAAGGCACGTCGAGTTACACTGTCCATGCTGTGTGCACGGTGTTTACAATTGAAAAAGCTAAAATATTATTCGATACCGTGTACAGTAAACGTTGTAAAGTATGTATTCAATCAGCGCCATTCTCCTCTACCTAAAACCATTTAATACGAAGCGATATTCCTCTCGGTTGAATAGTTATCGTATTTTAAAAGTGTGAAGTGATACGTTGTTTACATCTCACGCGACCGCCATTACATATCCACTCGTGACCATGAGATCGCTTCTGATTGGTTATGCTACGAAAAATGCTACGGAAATAGAGCCGGTTCTATCCTTGAGAAATGCCATGAAATATGCCATGTCATCTTGAAATGCCATAACATTTCTCTCTTTACACGGTAGCATTTTGGTCATGGCAATAATGTTAAGGAAAATGCTTTCCTCTAATGCGGGCCTAATTATTCTGAAAGTTAAGCAAAATTCGAAATTTCCATTGATATTGTACCAATGTTATGTGAAAAAAAATTGTGATTACATAGCAGTTATTTCGTTATATTCTGATGTATTTTTAAAATATTGTAAAGCAAAACTCTGGTAAATTGATCCTTATAATTGGAGTTGAAAACTCATCCACTAATATTAATGAATAATTTGAACAACTGTTGATTATTACAATTTTGAAGCATCGTTATCGGTATTGGTGGGAATCGTAAGAGTATCGGTATGGGTTTTGGTAGGAATCGTAAGAGTATCGGTATGGGTTTTGGTAGGAATCGTAAGAGTATCCGTATGGGTATTGGTGGGAATCGTAAGATAATCGGTATGGGTATTGGTGGGAATCGTAAGAGTTTCGGTATGGGTTTTGGTGGGAATCGTAAGAGTATCGGTATGGGTATTGGTGGGAATCGTAAGAGTATCGGTATGGGTATTGGTGGGAATCGTAAGATGATCGGTATGGGTATTGGTGGGAATCGTAAGAGTATCGGTATGGGTTTTGGTGGGAATCGTAAGAGTATCCGTATGGGTATTGGTGGGAATCGTAAGATAATCGGTATGGGTATTGGTGGGAATCGTAAGAGTATCGGTATGGGTTTTGGTGGGAATCGTAAGAGTATCGGTATGGTTATTGGTGGGAATCGTAAGAGTATCCGTATGGGTATTGGTGGGAATCGTAAGATAATCGGTATGGGTATTGGTGGGAATCGTAAGAGTATCGGTATGGGTTTTGGTGGGAATCGTAAGAGTATCGGTATGGTTATTGGTGGGAATCGTAAGAGTATCGGTATGGGTATTGGTGGGAATCGTAAGATGATCGGTATGGGTATTGGTGGGAATCGTAAGAGTATCGGTATGGGTATTGGTGGGAATCGTAAGAGTATCGGTATGGTTATTGGTGGGAATCGTAAGAGTATCGGTATGGGTATTGGTGGGAATCGTAAGATGATCGGTATGGGTATTGGTGGGAATCGTAAGAGTATCGGTATGGGTTTTGGTGGGAATCGTAAGAGTATCCGTATGGGTATTGGTGGGAATCGTAAGATAATCGGTATGGGTATTGGTGGGAATCGTAAGAGTATCGGTATGGGTATTGGTGGGAATCGTAAGATAATCGGTATGGGTATTGGTGGGAATCGTAAGAGTATCGGTATGGGTTTTGGTGGGAATCGTAAGAGTATCCGTATGGGTATTGGTGGGAATCGTAAGAATATTGGTAGGGGTATTGTTGGGAATCATAAGAGTATCGGTATAGGTATTGGTGGGAATCGTAAGAGTATCCGTATGGGTATTGGTGGGAATCGTAAGAATATTGGTATGGGTATAGGTTCAGAGTGTATTGGTTCAGTCCTAGAAATAATACTCTTAATACTTGAACAGACTCATGTTTTACGGGGTCTTGTGTATGAACTGCCTTAACGAATTACTGATACTGACTAAAAATAATGATAAAACTCTGTTCAGATACTAAAATTCGACATACCAAAGTGCGAGAAATGTAATGTTTCGGAATACTTCCACGTTTTAACGTCAGTACCTCCGTGGACCTCCCTGATGGCGTAGTGGTAAACTCGTCGCCTTTTAATCTAGGGGGTCACTGGTTTGATACCCGGTGGAGACACTTAATGGTTAGAATCCCAGTTTAAACTTTAGCTCCAGTCGTATCGCCGCCCCCCGTGGCAGAGTGGTTAGCACATCGCGCTACGACGCCAGGGGTCCCGGGTTCGAATCCCGGATTGAGCATGGATATTTGTGAGTGTCCAATCAACAATTTCATCATATCATCACTCATCCCCATCTTCGCAAATTAGCCAAAATGGCTCAAAAAGCGAAGTAAAATAAAGCAAATCAATAAATTACCATACCTGTGCATGAAAGTGGACATAAAAGAAAAACTCGTCAATAACTTCGCAAATATACAAGTTTCCGTTTCGTATCATCTCGGAGGGGGGGATTTATAAAATTTGGACCCCTAGGCTATACTTTGTCTTGAGCCCTGCCGACATGATCATTTAATATTATTATTATTAACAGTGTTTTGTTATCATGGCACTTCACTTCCACAAATTGCATGTGCGACCTCATAATAACAATTGTAATTATTCAATAAACTTAGATAAAGCAAAACACTTACATTTAAAAGAGAACACTCACCTAAATCTGTTTCCTTCTGGCTTACAGGGAAGCAAACTGATAAATGAGAGACTCATAGTCAATTTCTTGCAGGACATCAGCATTCACTGTGAAGGATGCCAAACTGCAAGTCTCGTATCCGACGCTGAATCTTTGAGGACAGTTTAATTTTTTTTTAGAACATTGAACGACAGAGTATCCGCTTATATTTGATAGGATTATGATGTATTACGTTATTTAAACTCCAGAAACCCCTCATTTCTACCTTCTTGATTTTGTTGTTTTATTTTGCTTTTATCACAATATTAAGGAATTTTAATAGTATTAATAGTCGATGGTCATTGTCACTTCTGCTCCTTCAGCATCTCATTTTTGTGCGGTCCCCCTGGACTTGCTGCCCCTAGGCTATAGTCTAGGATAACATAGTGGCACTAAGCTTTTACGGGAAAATGAAAAATTATCGAAATTCGAAAGGGGGCTCTGGTGTACCGGACCGTACTGCGCTTCCTTGTTAGATGCTACGACTACTTAAACATCCTTCGTACAGTCTTCTTTCTTGTAAACATATGCAGAACGCCACTACCCGCGAAGAACATCTTGTTAAACAGTTGGTGTTCTGGCTATATGCATCCTCCTACATGGTACAACGACCTAGGAGATCCAGCGCTGTCGTAGGTGGGCGAGCAACCCCAGCAGAAGCCGCTGACGATCCACATTCATTTTGTCTCTCTGGCACCGTTTATTGTCTGGCTCTAATTAGCAGATGCAATCACCCAATCAGCTCCCAGCCTCCATATCTCGGTAACGCAGAAAGAAATCTACAATCGGGAAAACCAGTCTGGCAATTTTTACCTGATGGATGATCACAAACCAGAACAACCATTAAGATAAATTATAACCTTGCGTTCAGCACATTCATACACAAATATTCCTCCTCCGCGATTTGAATGGACGTTTCGGCAGGTTCCCGTAAAAGGTATTCATTGAGAGTTAATTAAACGCTTCATTAAGATGTCGGTGGTAATCAACAAAGCGGAGTGTGAGAACAGGTTTTCACGATTGTTCTGTGATCATGGCTGTTCATCTAGGGTCTCGGTAAGGTCTCGGTCTCGTCTAGATTTTACAGAGGTCTGTCTCGTTCTGTCTCACCTCCATATCTTAACGATCACATTCCCATCTTGATTTCTCAATGGTTGTTTCTGCCTTGTCTTACAGAGACGGAACCGAGAATGTAAAACATACAATTTACACTTTGTCAATTCCAATTTTCTTATCAATATGGCAAGTTTTACTAAAGTATTTCTATCAGTATCGTAATGGTTTAGTGTTAAGACTGTATTACCAATTGCTCTGAAAATTATGATTTGAAACCTAAGTGAAGCTGAAAACTTGGTTGTCTCAAGCTGTAGCGCAGGGACGGTTTATATTTGGATATGGCGTATATATAACATACATTCTTACATACCTAGGTACAAATATACTTAATTTGATTTCGTTTTTTTTTTTATTTAGCGTCGCTTTTGTGCAAATTTTGGCTAATCGTGACTATGCGGATGAGTGATAATATGATGAAAATGATTAAGGAACACTCACAAAGAACACCCATGCTCAGGTGGAGATTCGAACCAGGGACCCTTGGCGTCGTATCGCGTTGTGCTAACCAATCTGCCAAGAAGGTCGGCTGTGCGTGTGTGTGTGTGTGTAAAAATAATAAATATTTGTGTGTCAGAGAATGATGCACCACATAGCTCTCAATTTTTAAAATTAAAATTGCATAACCTTGTACTGCCAAGAAAAGTAACTCTCGCGTCCATACCCCACCCCCGTCACCGCACCTTACGAAATTCTTCAAGACACAAGGGCCTCGCCGATGGTGTGGTGGTAGCGTCGTTATCTTGAAATCAAGGGGTGCCGGATTTGATACTCGGTGGAGGCATATAGTGGTTTGGATACCAGTCCCGATTAGACACCAAATCAACCAATCAATCTACTCAAGTCACAAAGCACAATTGTTACAAACACAAGAAAGCACGGACATGATACCCCATAGTACACGCAAGATGCCACACTGTGTATGAAATATTGTCTTCCAATCCATGTTTTAAGGAATGTTAGTATCTATATTTATCTTTTTAACGTGTTATATTAGGTATGTCATGCAACTTTAGGTATGTTAACATTCCGTGACGTCATCACGATTAGGCAAATGATTACAAACATGGTTACAATCCCACACCTAGTTACAAAAATTAGAAATGACATTAACAATTTCAAACTTGTCCAACGGAAAAAGAATATGTCGTAGTTTATCAAGTCCCTTAATCTTGAATGAGCGCATGGCATTGGGGCACACAAGACTCACAGTGCTTGTCCTTACGTGACATATGATGTTAACAGTTAATCCATTTTCCCTGTGGAAAACAATAGGTAGCGGAGGGGTCAAAGGCAAGGCCTCGGAAGGGAAAGTTTGAAGAAACACCTGAGAGATTCTTTCAGAAATTCCCACGACGTATCAGATAACCTTTATTTCAGAAGAGATGGTGTGAATGAAGGGGAATCTGCATGAGTGAAAGTGTTCTTAACCGCTGGGATCTCTTTGTAGTGGGTGCCCTGCGCTCAAGTGTTCGAGGCACGTGACTGAAAGATTCATTCTACGAGTTTAGATACAGAGATTTATATTTTGTACTGACTCACTTCACTGACTCATCAAACAACACCCCAAACTCATTGACTAGATACGTGAAAGTTTAGTAGCTGCTTCTTCCTATCTCTTGTGACGTAAGCACCCACTAAGAGGGGATATTCAGAAAAGAAATGCAACCCCTGAAGGGATAAAAGGGTGTTAAAATCTTCTTTATAAAATAATTATGTGTGTGTGTGTGTGTGTTTACAATGCAAATACTTGGGTCTAAAAACCTGAAAGTTTAGTGGTGTATTTTTCTTATGGTGTAAGCACCCACTAAGTGATTTTCCGAAATTTAACCCCTAAGAGGGAGAAAGGGGATGTTAAAATTTTATAAAAAAGAATATGATACATTTGCAGCCCAGATCCTTGGAACTAGAAACCTGGAAGTTTAAGCGTGGCTTCCTCCTGTGGCGTAAGTACCCACAATAAGGAAATTTCTAAAGATTCAACCTCTTAAAGGAGACAGGGGTGTTTTTTTAATTTTACTTTTGGTACCTTTAATGCACAAACCCCTGAACCTAGAACCATGAAATTTTAGGGACGTCTTTCTATTAATGAAGTAAACACCCACCAACAAGAATTTTCCGAAATTCAACCCCTAATACTGTATAGCAGAAAAGGAGGTGGTTAACTTCTTAAAAAGAATTAATTCCTACCAGATGACACTCTTTACTCATCTTATAGTTTTCGTTATACACAAGTCTTAATCTAGTACTATGTAGGGAAAGCCCTAGTTTCGTAAGGCACCATATCACATCTGTCAAAATTCATAACTGTTTAATGTTATGAAGTCAAAAGAAGAAACATATTCACATTGAAATATAATTAATAACATTAATAGATGTTAATAGATTTTATTATATTTCTTACATGTACAACTGTTATTTAGATCCGGGAGACAAGGAAATTCTGGAGAATGATCCAGACACATGTAAATCCCACCATCGGGGAGATTGGCAGAATGCCATTGGGCAGATGTATCACCAGGACACCCCGTGACACTACGAACATAGCAGAAAACGTCACGTCACATCGGACCGCTTTCGGACCTCACAGTGGTTACTAGGAACCACTAAGACTCCAAAGCAGATCTTAAACTCCTTACGACAGTTGCAGGAGTAACTGACACAGAAGATATCCAAACACGTCATTACTTCAATGAACTAATCACACATTTAGGAGCCAGACCATACGGCGACACTCCACTGCAACAAACGCCAATATATCTGAAAGCTATTTATGTCTGTAATTCTTTAAGAGAGCATAATCTACGTACATATTTCCCCTTATTTTGCTGAACTTTGCATATTTTCAACATTCTAGACGACTCTTCACAGAAGAAAAGGATTTGTTTGATTTAAAACGTTCAGTTAAGCTTCTTGGTAACCTCAACCAAAAAAATTGATAGCATTTCCTTTACCAAATTTAGTAATTTTGACTGTACATTGTTTGGTAACTCTAAGCAAATGTACACGATTACTTAAACAATTTCGTTCTGCTGAACAATCGTTTGTCTTGTCACCTATTTAAACAAATATTTGGTTACAATTATTTTTGGTAAATCCAAACAAATGTTTCCTCTGTGTAGCGAAATTTAACTCATCATGAGGTTCAGAATGTGAAACTAGATGTGATTTCGCATCTACGTACCGGGTGGCCAGAATTAAAGTTACTCAACTCAGAGCCCTCTGTAGCCTGTTTGAGGCATCGTAGAACTCTGAAATTTGGTGAATCCACTATGCAGACCATGGGCAAGAGGATGGCGATAAAATAATAGTTCAATTTTTTGCCACCAGGTTGAAATGTGGCGCTGTACTTCCATGATGGTGTCAAAAATTATTTGAAAATGCCACAAAAAATATATGACATTTCAAGTGTGCTAAAATATAAAAAACTACGTATTCATGGCATAAAAGTTAAAACTGAAGTCATTATTATTACCAGAACATGTAAAAGAATTATATAATAATAGAGACATAACAACATGTATTCATTAACTAGCTTATGTCTACACTCACCAAAAGTGGTGGCAGCAGGAGACTCCCTTTGGTGTTAATGTGGAATTGACGTCTTCTAGCACCATCTTTGGTCTCGTTACACCATTTGCTGTAAAACCACACCTAATGTGAAGGTCTTTAACACTTCATTGGGTGTTGTGCTACATCAATTAGGCTGTTACACCACTTTTGGTGGAAACTCAGCTAGAATTTACATAAAAACATTAATTTCAAACTTTTACAAATGGATTATTTATTGAAATCAAAAAGGGTTGTTGGGTCCAGCTGATGAAAGATCCTCAATCATTACTTTTATCCATATTATTATTAGTGATAGTAACCATTGATTCTCGCAGGTACTGTCAACGCAAAGTTGTATAATCACAACCTAATCTAATCATTACTTTTATTAAGTTCTGAGGAAATATATCAACTTCATAACACTAAGTTGCTGACCAAGGCAGTTTATTAAGATAAAAACACTTAACAGGTAACGTTTCAACCCTGTATCAGGGTCTTCCTCTTCTTCGTCTGAGGAAGACCCTGATACAGGGTTGAAACGTTACCTGTTAAGTGTTTTTATCTTAATAAACTGCCTTGGTCAGCAACTTAGTGTTTTTAATATGGAAACAAGGCTTAATTATATTACAATCAACTTCATATTATTCATCATTAAAGAAGTATTTTTCTTATTGAATTTTGGACTTGGTAAGTCTTTCGTCCGGGCCCTTAGACCTCCATATGAATACGTCCTCCGGGTTTGCTTCTTTTCGATGCCGGAAACGTGACCTATGATTAGAATGGAATCTTTCATGTGGTCAATCCAGAATAGTTTTTATGTAGTGGAAGTTAATGCATATGTTGTAAGCAGTGGCGTATGCTGAGTCCAAGACCTGAACTAGCTCACCATGCTTTGGAAGAAGAGAGAAGACTAGGTAGGCTCACCGCATGGGAGTCCAGAAGGGGGGCAAGGGGGGCCGTGGTCCCCCCTGAAAAATAAAAGTCAATTTAAAATTATATATTTCACACATATAATTTCATTTTAGCCACAATAATGTGATAATTATTGCATGAACACCATAAATTCAAATTTAAGCAATGTTTTTTTAGGGAACAATACTATTTTTGTGGAAAATGTGCCTTGTTTGCCCCCCTGGAAAAAATACCTTCCTTGCCCCTCCCTGGAAAAAAATCTGCGGACGTCCATGGGCTCACGTAAACCCTCGGTATAAATGGTTAAACACATCCATTTTGCAAGTTCTTCAAGGAAGCCACGTTGTCATCCCAATGGCAGCCAGGCTGCAAATTCTTAAGAATTCATGTTGCAAACTATTAAGGATTCAGGTTGCCAACTTACAAGGATTCTTGTTGCCAACTCCTAAGGATTCAGGTTGCCAACTTTTGAATCGCCAATCTTAAATGACTACATTTATTCACAGTTCATAATATCTCTCATATATTTTTCTTCTGTATTTAATATTTATTTCTTCGCAGATAGACTAGCTAGTCTGGAATGTACGCTCTTGACTGCAAGTGTCTTACGAAAACGTTTATGCAGTTTATCTTTTATAAACGTTTTAAAGAATAATGTCTGGCTCCAGTGCACTTTGGGTTCTGAGTAAGCGTTTGAGACGCCAGGCAACATCGCATTTCAATCCAAAAATTCTGAACTGTCAAAGCTCATGAAAAATACTTTTTGACGCTATGAACCTTCTTGTCACGAACAGTTACTCTGCACGGAGTGAAAGCCCAACACTTGCTTTCTCCCGTACACTGCATGCTTCCTCCTATCACGTAGACTGATCTGAGTCCTTCATGCATAAAGCTGCTTCCTCAAAATGCTCAATTACCATTATAGCAGCCCCGTACCGCCTGTTGGAATCTCTTCTTAATGGTAGGAAGGTAAATTGTCTTCCGCAATATCCAGAAAAATCTTATGTATGACGCAACATACCAACAATTCCATAATTTACCCATTCTCGGAGCTATTAACAAACCCATCCCCTGCAATTTCCTGCTGCTCGTTTATGTGAAATAAAAGTGCGGACGGTTTCTTTTTTACATACGCAGATGCTTTTAAGAAATACCAACGCAGATATGCCAATAGATTACGCTCACTTTTCCTCTCTTTGCGCGGCTTGTATTGGTATTATATTATGTGTAGAAATATGCGAGGAAAGTTTGCTTCGAGCAAGGGTGTTAAATTGCAGGAACTGATATTTGTTGTTTACAGATCAGTACCCAGAAATTCTGTTAAAAACCACAAAGGGGAAAGAGGTGCTTTTTCCAGTGAGGTCTACATTTTGTCCAATTTTCCTGCATTTGAATTTTCATTACAGGAAAGTTAGTTTTGGGGGATTTCAACTCTCGCCAAATCGCTGATTTTTCTCCAGACAGACAGAAGACAACGTATTGTTTCCTCCAAAAATAATTTATCGTTATTATTACGTGGAAATGATATCGGAACGAGACGAGACTTGGCACTGTCTCGTTCTCGTATCGATTTATAAACCTCCGTCTCGTTGAGTCTACGTGATTTCATCGTGAGAATATATATATATATATATATATATATATATATATAATTCATTCATTCATTGTTTTCTGCCTAATTGGCAGGTTTTTCACTGCAATCTCCATCTTTCCCTATTCTCTGCTTTACGCTTCGTAATAGCATACGACCCAGTTAATTTAATATCATCCATAAGCTGATATCTCTTTCTTCCACGGACTTTTCCTCCTTCAACCATTCCCTCCAAGGCATCTCTTAGCAGGCAGTTCCTTCTTAGACAGTGTCCTAACCAGTTTCTTTTCCTCTTCTTGATGGTCTCCAGTATAGATCTTTTTTTCACCAACTCTTTTCAGTACGGCTTCGTTTCTTACCTTGTCCGTCCATTTTACACGCTCCATTTTTCGTCATGTCCACATTTCAAAAGCTTCGAGTCGTTTCTCTTCATTTCTTCTTAACGTCCAGGTTTCTGCACCATATAGTGCTACACTCCACACAAAACATTTCACTAATCTCTTCCTTAGACCTATGTCCATGGGTCCACAAAAAACATTTTTCTTCTATTGAAAGCTTCTTTTGCTATTACGATTCTCATTTTCAGTTCTTGTTTGCAGCTCATGTCATATATAACCTGTAGCACAGGTTCACGATTTCCACTAGATGATTGACTGTGCAATTACTGTAAACACAATAGATGACTTATCTTCAGATTGATATCCGCTTGACATCACTGAATAAGTCGAATAGTAAAGGGAATCGAGCCTTGGGCATCTTGATTACAAGGTCAGAACACAAATCACTGCGCTGTCGAGGAGGCCCAAATAGAGTAAGATATGTTACATTTTTGGTATTCCTCATGAGTTAAAAGTAACCAGAAAAAGTGAAAGGAATTTTAAAGGTGAAGAAAATAAGTCTTTTCACGAATCTGATGTTATTTTTATAAAATATGTGGGCCAAAAAGCTGCTGAAAGAAGCATTTTGTATGTTCCATCGTCATACTTTAGTCTATAGAAAGTAAGAAATAAAGAAAGTGGTGTAAAATAAAAATAATAATGTGTACAAAATATTTCAGGGTTTCATGCATTTCACAGTTCACGTTTTGTTCACAGTAGTTTCAACAGTGAAGGGCAAATGAAGGATATAATAGAATGCAATAGTAACAGTCTGGTAATGCACTTCCCTCCTATAATCCACTTTCTCTTTTTCCACCCTCCACATTCACTGTTTTGGCAGTTTCCAAGGGGGAGAAAAGTCCCAATATCACGTTTGGAAAATATGATACCCTTAGAGTTGGAACGTTACATAAGAGCACCGAAGCCTGAAAAACGTGTTTAAGCATAAAAGCTGGTTTTAAAAAAAAGTGGCTGTGTCTACTCACACATTACAATAAAAATTTGCAAAATGTGTGCCCATAAATTACTTTAAAATTGCCAGTTCACTTAATTCAATTGATCATATGCTCTCTTTACAAGTGATATAACTCCAAACGGTGTATGCTTAACATTTTTCAGTCTAGTAAAAAATGACAAACGGTGATCTCCCTAGATAATGAAATTCAGACTACATAAAATATCACCCTTTCAGCGGCATTATACTCCATTGAATGGGGCAAAACTACAATTTTAGTTCAAGTAAAATAAACTTCAGGTTCTCGTGCAGTAAATATCCACGTAATTCTTAATGTATGTGCACCTCTGTTGTGTGTGTGAAATCCACATGACCGACCTCAATACTTTGCAGATGGTCAGTAAAACCCACATGCATCCTGTTGCCTACGTACGTGGGATGCTATCTCCATATTTTCCCAACTGGATGTGTTTGACCAGAGTCAAACATTTAAAAATTCTGTCTTGTATTTTTAGAAATATTTTAGCTATACTACGTCGTTCACACCTTTTTCTTATCCAAGCATTTAAAACTGCGTCTTGTATTTCTAGAAATACGTATTTTACTAATATTACGTTGTTTGCACCTTTTTTTTCCTTCAGAGCCAAACATTTAAAAACTCTGTCTTATATTTTCAGAAATATTTTAGTATTGTTGCGTTGTTCATACCTTTTCTGCTGTCAGGATAGAAGATGGAAAATGAAATACAGGCACTCTTGCAGTTTAATGTTTGAAGTCCAATGTTTAAAGTGCCATTGTACACTTTATATATATATATATATATATATATATATATATATGTGTGTGTGTGTGTGTGTGTGTGTGTGTGTGTGTGTGTGTGTGTGTGTGTGTGTGTGTGTGTGTGTATGTATATATATATAAAATCAGCATTTTTTACACATAATATCGCGTACACAGAATATTGACCTATTTGTTCATATCTGGCCTTGCTTCTTATTGCATTTAGTCAGAGTTCGTTTCTTGCATCCATCTATACAGTAACCGAAGAAGGTAGAATATCAAGGGTGGAACCAAAGTCAGCCAGTAAAAAAAGATGGGGTAGACCATACCCCAGAAAAGAAATAAACCTTAGGGTTATTGTAGACGTGCTACGTCCTGCCAATAATCCGAAAAGCAGTGGCGGAGATTGGGTATCAAAACTGGTTGGGGCAAAGAATGTTTCCTTTCTCTTGGTAGGGCCTTCCGGATGGCGCAGTGGTAGCGTCGTCGCCTTGTAATCAAGGGGTCCTGGGTTCGATACCTGGTGGAGGCACAAGTGGTTCGGATCGCACTGTAAACTGTAGGTCCAGTCCCGATTAGCCTTACTGTGCATAAAGTGGACTTAAAACACCAAATCAACAACAATTAACAACTTTATCTTGGTAGATATGGCTTATCATAAAGAGGTCATATGCGCAAAAAGTTGTGGAGGGGGAGGGCTACTGCCATCTTAAATGCTTGGCACAGCCGAAATGTAATATACAGTATTTTGTGTAAGTGAGGAGTGTCCCAAAAGTCTCCGTACACAGGAAAATCAGTGGCGTAAATAACACAAGCACAAGCTTAAGGGGCGCAGTAAGAATGATAAATTAAGGAAGATCGATAGTTCACAAAAGTTTTCCTTTCGGCTTTAAAATATTTTCATCCAAACATCTTATATTTCTATGTCCCTACAACTGCAAACAGGAAATGTTAATCACCAGAAAAGTAGAAATTGTATTCCACATACGCCGGCCCCCGTGGCGGAGTGGTTAGCACATTGCGCTACGGCGCCAGGGGGTCCCGGGTTCCACATACATTAATCGGAATTAAATTTACTAGTCACTTAAATAAGTCGACACAGGAAAATCAAATCCCGGAGTTGTTGGTTAAAGACAATAAGTTTAAACGATGGACACAAAACAAGAGATAAATATTTCCCATATTTGTTGCAGTTTCACCTGATGAAATTAATTCTTAAGCTTATCTCTTTCTGCAACCGTTGTTAATATCAAGGGTGCCCATGACGCACTCGCCCCAAAAATGGTAGAACCCCCCCCCTCCCAGTTTATGCCGAATTAATTACTCAAATTATTTTTGTCAGACAAAATTTGCGGAAAAATATACGAGGCGTATTCGTAAAGTAAGTACCGTTTGCAAATATTGCCGCTGTAGCGATGCAGTCGCGACCGTGTGAGTTCTCGCTGACGTCATTCATCCGTTAGTTAGCCACAGGCACGCGTGGGAGCATGTCATGCTTTTTCTTCGTAGTTTTCTGAAGGTTTGAAATTTTCAAGAAAATCAATCGGCCCGCCGACTGTGAAGTCCGGTCTGTGATTTGTTTTCTCAATGCAAGAATGGTTGAATTCTTGCCTAGAGGACAGACCACCAACAAAGATGCCTGCTGTGACACATTAATCCGGCTGCGTCGTGCAATTCAAAACAAGAGACGCGGAATGCTTAGCGAAGGCATTTTGTTGCTTCACGACAATGCTCGTCCGCATACGGCCCAACAAACGCAAAATTTCATCACGTCATTCGGCTGGGAACAATTTTTTCATTCGCCAACAGCCCTGACTTGGCACCAAGTGACTACCACCTCTTTCTTCATCTGAAGAAGTTTCTTGCTGGTCAGCGTTTCGACGAGGATGACGACGTTGAAGCAGCAGTGCATGGATTTCTTTCGTTACAAGCGGGAAAATTCTATGATGATGTGATACAAAAACCAGTGCCACGCTACGTCAAATGCTTGTAGAATGGTGGAAACTACGTAGAAAAGTAGTTTAAGGTAGAATGCAATGCAAATAAAAAGAGATATGAAACTATTTTACTTTATTTTTTACACCCTTTCGGTACTTACTTTCCGAATACGCCTCGTAATACCAGAGGTACAATCACGATTTTTTGTCTGGATAAACGTACCAATAATAATAATAATAATAATAATAACATTAATAAAGACGTTATTATCCTCATAAATTACGCAAAAAGGGTGTAGAAGTCTGTAGTAAAGCATTTGTTTGAAACAAACGATTTGAAATATTTTTTCAACACTGTCAATTTCACACTAACTAATAATGGAAATCAAGCACACAAACTGTATTTTTGAATGGCAGAAAATGAATGATAAATGCATTCCGAAGATACATGTGTAACTGTCATGTACAACATATGTTTTACACATATGCAACATGGAGCGACATAAAATAGAAAATTACATATGCAACAAGCTAACACTAAATTGTGAGCTTATTCAATACAAATATACAACCCATATTAGGTTAAATATATGACATTAGAGAAAACAAGTAGAATGCGAGCGAAGCGAGCTAGTAAATTTTTGGATCCAATTTTTGCAATTGAAAACAATATTGATTTAATAGGGCGCAAATAATTTCACTAGACCCCATGGTATTCTCTCTTTTACAACTTTTTTTAGATCATTCGGCGCCCATGGCCGACTCCCGCCGCCCCTAGCTACAGCTCTGAACTTGATGAAAACGAGAAAAGCAGATAATGCAAGCGAAGCAAGCAAGAAAATTTTACAAAATGTACATTTATTTGCATAAAATTTGAAGTCGAAGGGGGTAATTGCTCCTCTGTGCCCCCCTGCAGATGGCCTAGGCCGTCAATGTTTGTCCCCCTATATTTGTCCCTAATAAAGCTCAAGTAATATCACGGGGCGCCAGGGCATTCTCTCTTTCACAACTTTTCTCCATTTAGTAGATCATTCGGCGCCCATGGCCGACTCCCGCCGCCCGTAGCTTGTCACGTGCCAGTTCCGACGACACAATGAAAAACACAAGGAAGAAATGTTTCCCGAGAGCGACGATAGATGGCAGCACGCAATATAAAGAAGAGCAGAGTTCATTGTAGAAACTAGGAGCGGAGAAGAGCGATTATATATATTATAGTGAATGCAAAAAACATAAAGGAAGAGTATAAAAATTATAGAAGGAGTGAATAAAATGTTGTAAATAGCCAATTGAGATAAATAAGAATATGCTCGTATATGAAACAAGTATGAAAGTTAATAAATGAGCAAATGAATTCCGAAATGTATCTCCATTTTGATCTTAGTGATCAAAATTTGATTTAATACTTCTGACGAGGAGAACATCGTCAGTTTTTGTGTTTGTCCGTCCCTCGGTGGCGCTGTGTTCAATTAGACGCCCCAAACCACTCATGGTTGCGATCCTTATTAGACGCACTGGACCATAGGCAGCGCTTGCTGTTAGCGATCCTGGGCTATTCCCGTTTTGGTCGTTACATAGGAGATGGCACTACTATGAGTTTAGTCGCCCCTAATCTTTCTATAAGTATAGCTTGTGTCGTTTGTATAATGCCAAAGAAGAGGGGAAAACGAGCGCATACATGTAATAAATGAGATTACGCTTTAAAGGCAAGGACAATAAATTAGAAGAAAGAAAAGAAGAATAAGCCTTTTCCAAAAATAGAAAGAAGAAGAAGCCTTCTCCCTAATCAAAGATAGAAAAGAAGAAGAAGCGTTTTACCTAATCAAAGATAGAAAAGAAGAAGAAGCCTCTTACCAAAATAGAAGGAAGAAAAGAAGAAGCCTTTTCACTAATCAACGATAGAAAAGAGGAAGAAGCCTTTTCCCAAATCAAAGATAGGAAGGAAGAAGAACCCTTTAACCAAAATAGAAGGAAGAAAAGAAGAAGAAGCCTTTTCCCCCAAAATTGTGAGAAGAAAAGAAGAAGAAGATTTCCTTTCAATTATACATATATTTATAAGAAGAATATAACCGACGTAAATTTGGAATCAGCATATATATATCAATATATATACAAGCTTCGCTATATATTTTATCTGTTTTGTGTACAGTTTTCAGAATATAGATCCGCATTTAACTATATCCTCTTGGCTATAAAACGCTTTCTTATTTGGAATTCTCGAATAAAGAACCTATCCCCTGAGATTAAGATATTTCTATAGCCGTGGTAAATAACATTTAAGTACGTACCCCCAGGGACGTAGCATAGTGGCGCCCATAACGTGGAGCCTTACCTTAACTTACCCACGAATGAGACGTAGCATAGTGGCGACCAACGTTGCGGTTGGTAGAATCGTGAATAAGAAAGCGAAAAAAGAAGAAAGCCAAAATGGAGGAATAAACTAAAATCAAAGGCGAGAACAGAGAAACTATAATATAAGAAATAGAAGACAGAAAGAAAATATTAAACTGCTGTTGAAAAGAGGGAAATAAGGAAGAAACTATCCTATGCAGCTCATGCAAAGAAATGAAACATTGGTCATGTGGGAAGATAAGAAGAGAAAAGTACATAGGAATAAGTGAAAGAGGAGATTACGTATGCAAAAATTGCAAGGAAGAAAGGACAAAAGAAAAAGAAGAAGAAGAGAAGAGAAGGGAAAAAGAAGAAGAGAAAATGAAGGAAAAACAAAAGAAGACGGAAGAGGTGAACATGATAGAAATGCTCCAGAAGTTATCAATGAAGATGGACGAGAATAATAGGAAGGTGGATGAGAATAGTAGAAAGATAGATTAAAGTAGGAGAGAGTTAAAAATGCAGATAGATGAAAATAGTAGAGAATTAAAAGAGAATAGTTGAAAGTTAGAAGAAAAGTTAGAAGAAAGTAATAAAAAGATGGAAGAAAGGCTCGAGGAAAGCAGCAAGAAATTGGAAGCCGTGAGGTCCGAAACCCATGAGATGTTCTTGAGACTGAATGAAACGTGTGAAGGAAATAAAAGTCGCTAGAAAGCAAGATAGAAGAAACAACGTTGTTAATCGAGAGTACAGGTTTAGATATGAATAGAAGAAGCGAAGATGAGGTTTCAGAGATTAGAGAAGAAAATGAACAAAGAAATCAAAGTCCGGAAAGGAAAATTGGGGAAAGTGTTTCTCAGAGAGAAGTAGCTGTTTCAAGAACAGAAGAAAATGACACCAAGACAGAAGTAGATGTTTCCAGAATAGAAGAAAACGAAAACAAGATAGAAGAAGCGAAGGTCCTTATAGAAGATAGAAGTTGGAAGATGAAAGAGGAAAGTTCCAATGACGATCATGACAACAAGAAAGAACGATAGAAGCATCCCCTCAACTAGCCTAAAGACTCGACCAAACATCCCTCTAGCTAAGAATTTCCACTTCAAGCGCTGTCTGGAACAGGGGTGCCCCCGTGGTAAATAACATTTAAGTACGTACCCCCAGGGACGTAGCATAGTGGCGCCCATAACGTGGAGCCTTACCTTAACTTACCCACGAATGAGACGTAGCAACCTACAGCTCTGAACTTGACGAAAACGAGAAAAGCAGATAATGCCCCCCTGTGGTTACGTCACTGTATAATATAGACATATTTAAGCAATATATGTTTACTTTAGATACTTTAGGCTCACTGCCATTGTTAGTCAACCTTATTCTGCACAGTTTGTCTACTCGACTAACCTTGTATTAATGCAAATAACACCCCTTTCCATCCAAACCGATTCAAAAAGCATAAGAGGTGGTGTTTCATTTCAACCTACAGGTAGGTAGAAAAACTAAACAAAATAACCAAAACTTAAAATCAATAACAAGTCAATCCCCCCATTTTTGTGTGAAGATATATAGAATTGGTATAAAATTTTGTCCCCCCAAAAAATTCCCATGACGCAGGCGCGTCATCAACCCCCTGTTCCAGAGAGCGCTTGAAGTGGAAATTCTTAGCTGGAGGGATGTTTGGTTGAGCGTTTGGGTTAGTTGAGGGGATGCTTCTATCGTTCAACATTCTGACAATGAGGCAGCTGGGGGGATGCTTCGCGAAAATTTAACTAACTGGGGATATCATCCCCCAGCAACCCCCCCCTTCACTTCGAGCACTGGAAAATTTTCACCTGTATAATCTTTAGACAGATCGGCGTAGCATTATTTAAAAAGAATAATTGCAATTTGGGATCCACAGTCGAGAGACGAAACTATGATTTTCCCCTCTGTGGGCACCCCTGGTTAATATAAATAACTAAGAACTACAAAAATCTCTACTAATGTTATCACTTTGTAATCAAAGGGCCCTGGGTTCGAATCCTGGTGGAAGTTTATATTCCATTTTGAGGGTCCACTCCCGATTAGCTTATTTGACTACAAATTGGCCTTATCAAGCCTTTGTAGCGAGGTATGTCTCACTTCTTAACTGTTTAGTTTCGGGTTCTTTCAGTTCTTCAATTACACAAGAAATGGAGTCAGGAATAAAACAGTATTAGCAACACGAACGTAAATGTATAATTTAGGAACACAGTAACATAATCAGCACAATAACTTACATTGTGATATGAAGATACAAAGTTGCGTCGCACAGGACGGCTATATCATATTGGACATGTTTGACAGGAAGAACGCACAGACTAAACATCAACAACATTTAATAATCAGGTCTGGCGTTCGAGTTCAATCAGCATACGACACTCTCCCCCCCCCCCCTTAGGTTGAAGAGACTCCCGTTTCATGTAGTTTGCCCATATCGGTCAGGCGGTCGTCTTGGTCTTTCTGATCTCCTAACCGGTTGATTGTCGCAGGCCGCATTCGGAGGTACCACTGGATCCTGATAAGCATTCGGAGGTACCACTGGATCCTGATAAGCAGGCACTGGGAGATAATCTTCCTCTCCAACAAGCACTGGGGTTTTTCGGACAAGGATGTCTTTTCCGACCTTGTCGGGATATTTCTTGATCTTCGAGAGATGAACAACAATCGTGTCATTGTCCACAATCACCTTCGCCATCTTCCGGCCCATCAATTTAACAATTTCTCCGATTTTGTATTTGGATCCATGGCTGAATTGTTTCTTGCGTTGTTCAACAAGCACCTTTTCCCCCGGCATAAACGGAACGGGACTAATAGGCTGATTGTCGAAACCATTTGGTGCGTCAAAAGCGGAAATGTCCGTTCTTGGCCGAAACTTGAGCAAACGTTGTGCTGGACTACATCCGTGCACTGGAGTATTCCTTAATCTGCCTAAAAGCTCAAGAACGAACTTGTCCATCTCTCTCAACGTGATGTATGGACGATTCGAAAAGTTCTTTTGTAGTAAGTTCTTCACCACCCTAACATTCCTTTCAGCTAGACCATTTGATTGAGGGGTGTACGGAGCTGAGTGAAGAAGCTTGATGTTCTTCTTTGAGCAATAAGAATTGAACTCTGAAGATGCAAATGGTTGGCCATTGTCTGTAACATAGGTTTTCGGATATCCAAAGCATGAAGAAAATTCATCTAAATGACCAATCATGGTGTCAAATCGCATATTCTTCACTCTCCACACAGATATCCAATGAGAGTAAGCGTCAACTAGCAACAAGAAATCCATGTCTGAGAAATGGAAGAAATCAAGATGAACACGCTCAAAAGGCTGCGATGCAATAGGCCACGTTTCGAATGCGGTACCTGGTACATTGGGCCTGTTATTGTATCGCAAACATGTGTCACACGAAGATGTAACCCTTTCAATATCTTCATTCATCGTGTTCCAGAAGAACGATGAACGAGCTATTTCCTTCATTTTGCATGTTCCCTGGTGGAATTTGTGTAACAGAGACAGGACACTTTGTATACAAGATTCAGGTACAACTAGTCTTTCGCCCACGAAAATACATCCCTTCTGTATGTGGACATCATATCGCCTGTCGAATATTTTCCTGATAGGATGACTTTTTGTTCTCCCTATGGATTGTGGCCATCTCCTTTGAACATATTCGAAGACTTTAGAAAGCTCAGAATCACGTTGTGATTCCAGCGAAATGCGCGTCAACACCGAAGATTCAATAAGATTAAGGACAACTGGCTCAGCTGTCAACTGACATGCGAAATCATCATGATAATCATGAACTGGATCATCTGCAACACAAATTCTAGATAGAGCATCAGCCAACTCAACATGCGGCGTGTAAACAGTTCTGAAGTCATATTCTTCCAATACTAACTTCCATCTGTTGATTCTGCTGATGGCTAAAGCAGGCAAGTTACTTCTAGGATCCAACAGGTGAGATAAAGGTTTCGAGTCGGTGAACGCGACAAAATGTCGTCCAATAAGATACTTGTGAAAGTATTTGACTCCACGGACTAATGCAAGTGATTCCCTTTCCAATTGAGTGTGGTTCCTTTCCGCAGCGGATAAAGTACCGGCCATACACATGATAGGCTTTAGGACTCCGTTTATCTTGTGCATTATGGCTGCTCCCGTAGCGGTAGGAGATGCATCCGACATGAGGTATAAGTCTTTATCAGGATCATATACTGTGCGTACTAAGTCCTTAGATAGCAGATCCTTGACATCCTGGAATTCCTTCTGATGAACATCTGTCCATGACCAGCGCACCCCATTCTTCAACAAATCATATAAACTGGCAACACAGTCAGCTAGGTTTGGCAGGTACGAAGCGTAATACGTGACCATACCGAGAAATGGCTTCAATGCGCCGACATTAGTGGGTGGCTTACATTGAATTATTTTATCAATGTTTTCTTTCAGAGGACGAATTCCCTCCTGTGAAATAGAATGTCCCAGATACTTCACATTTTGTACAAAGAACACAGACTTTTGTTCATTTATGCGGACGCCATAATCGGAGAAAAGATTTAGCACCTTTCGTGCGTTATCATAGCACTCCTCAAGAGTAACTCCTCCCACTAAAATGTCGTCTTGGAAAATGGAAACCTTGTCTACACCCATCAATATCTGCTCCATCGTGGCTTGAAAAATTGCACTGGCAGAGTTTACTCCGAAGGGAAGCTTCAACTGTCTGAATAACCCGAATTCCGTGTTGAAGACAAGAACCTTCTGAGCCTGAAGAGATAGGCGTAACTGAAGGTAAGCCCTTCGAAGGTCAAATTAAACTAACCAACTACAACCAACCATCTTGTTGAAGAGGTCCTCTATTTTAGGTAACGGATGTCCCATCTTCCTAAGTTGCGGATTAACAGTGTTCTTGTAGGACACACACAGCCTTAATTCACCGTTTTTCTTACGAACAACAACAAGAGGAGAAGCCCACGATGATGATTTGATCGGTTCAATGACTCCGTCACTAACCAACTTCTGTAATTCATCCTTGACTGGTTCCTTAAGTGAGTACGGGACGTCGTAATATCTCTTGAACACTGGTGTAGCATCGTCTTTCAATGGCAAATCTATCTCGAAGCGCTTGATCGACTTGGACATGTCACCATCAAAAGGTATAGGGAAATCTTTCTTTAGATTCGCAACCAGTTCCTTTATTGATGACGATTCAAGAGTATTTGAAACCGTCTGAAGAGTATGTGAAACAAAGATGTTTCGCCATTCAGGCATGAAAACATCAATCCAAGATAAACCCATAATCGAACGATTCAATTTTGTCTTAACAACAATCATATCTAAGTTATGTTTCATTCCTCGAAATATAACTTCAACATTAACTTTTCCTAATACACCAAGATTGTTGCCATTTGCTGCTTTCAAGACGATAGGAAAATTGCATATAGTGCAACCTCGCAATGAAGACTCAAATTGTCTGCTATCAATTAAAGTATAAACAGAACCTGTATCCACTAGGAATGGAATCTTAGAATTGTTGACTTGTAAGTCGACAAACAACGATCCCTGTGTTTGCCAAACAGATTCTCTCTCTTTAGTGATGAAGGTAGTGAAAATTTTTGGACACAGAGCATTACATTGGACACTAGCGGCGCTGTAATCAACAAATTCGCTCTTAGATTTTTCTTCTTGATCATCTGCAAATTTGTGATCTATGGGAATGCACGGCACATTAAAATCTGAAAAATCAATGGATGATTCTCGGACCATATGTTTGAAATTGCTGTGATTGTTAGGTACAATGGAAGGTTTCGAATTATCTTGCATATCAATAGATCTTTCATTGATACCCGTGTTAAGCACAATGTTAGTGCCAGAAACCAATTTGCTTTTACTAGAATTGTTAAATTCTCTCTTCTTGCAGGCAGTCAAGAAATGATTTTTCTTTTTACAATATCTGCAAGTAGCCCCAAAAGCTGGGCATTTCCCGTTAGGATGAAAAGAATTACAATTACCACACGGTTTACCAGAATCATTGTTCGATTTGTTACCAATATACCTTGAATCAGTTCTATTTTGTCTGATGTTCATTCGGAATTTGTCCTTGTACCTGTTTTGTATTTGCGAAGTGACTTCAGTTGGAGTTTCAGAATATTCCACTGCATTCTTTGAGCGACTTTGATTGATAATTCCCTCATTTAATTCTAGCTCATCGAGATACATGGCCGTATCTATTGCTTTTTTCAAGGTCAAATCAGGATCTGATAACAGTCTGTTTCTAACGCGCACACTTCTCATACCAAGAATAAATACGTCGCGACACATTGAGTCGATGAGATCACCAAAATCACATTTTGAAGCTTGTTCTTTGATTTGCACAAATGAAATCCGGAATGTTCTGATTTTCTTTCTGTTTAATAAGAAAGAACTTATGCCTTTCAAGCACGAGATTTTTCTTGGGCTCATAATGGCGGATCAACATTTGTTGAATTTGGGCAAGACTGAGTTCTGATATAGATTTTGGTTGTATGAGATTATATAAATCAGCATACGTTCTGTGCCCTATTGCTGCTAATAGAATATGCTTAGCCTTTTCATCTGGAATGTCTGAACCTTTGCAGAAATGCTCGAATCTATCAAAATATTGCTTAATACTTTCCTGCTCCCTGCAGAATTCGGAAAATTGAGACAACCTCTGCATTGTATATAGAGATTCTTACCTCCAACAGACAACTTGAAGAACAATAACGAGAAATGTGTAGAATTACGAGAAGTAAGTATGTTCCAAGATCCTCGTCGCCATTGTTTAGTTTCGGGTTCTTTCAGTTCTTCAATTACACAAGAAATGGAGTCAGGAATAAAACAGTATTAGCAACACGAACGTAAATGTATAATTTAGGAACACAGTAACATAATCAGCACAATAACTTACATTGTGATATGAAGATACAAAGTTGCGTCGCACAGGACGGATATATCATATTGGACATGTATGACAGGAAGAACGCACAGACTAAACATCAACAACATTTAATAATCAGGTCTGGCGTTCGAGTTCAATCAGCATACGACATTAACTCATGTATTTTAATACATAATTATAATATACAGCGTGTCCACAATGTCCTGGTACCATTATAATGAAAGTTTTAATAAGTAGTGCTATTTTATTATTATTATTTTAATTTTTATTGTTGTTTTTTTTCAGATTATGTTGTGAGCGACAATGACGACAGCACAGGAGAAAGCACAATGTGTGTGGTATGCTGAGTCTGGTAATTGTAAATAAAACTTTGAGAGCTGTAGAACACGTTGCAAAAAACCGCATGTCCTTATCTCATATAGTTTAGGAGTTAAGTTTCATTGTAACGGTAGCAGGACTTTGTAGACACCCTGTATATTTTTTTAGTTTGTTGTCTTAACCTTTCGTACCAGTTTTTACATTGATTCAAAGTACATGTATGGATTTTCATGTTTGTATATACCTAATGTAAATGTAGGCGTGAATTAATATTTTAGAAAGGAAAGCTTTTCTCTTTTTTTAACGAAAGTTGCGGAGGGGGGCGCAGAGCGTGTTAGTTATGCTACTGGGAATAATGTTCTTTCCTTTTCAAGTGAAACGCCAAAATGCCTTTAACTGCAATGACAAGCGCTTCGACTTGCACAAATGTAATTTCGGGAATGCATTGTTCTTTGCTGACTCTTGAAGGTTGCCACATTGAGCACATTTGTCACGTTTCTACAGAGCATTCCCTGACATTCGCTACGAGGCTCGTCGACAAGCTGCCCGGCATCAGCGCTTGGCTTTCCCGGTGAACGGGTCAGCGACAGTCGGTAGAGTCGGCTATTAAAATTAGTTTTCATATTGTGTACTAACCTTGACTACAGAAGGTGTTGAAAATGATGTCCCTCTGCTGCAACACATTCCTGGTATCTCTTAAGGAAATTGGCATGTACACGTGCAAGTTCGTCTACTATAATTCTCCCGATTTTTCGTACAATACTCTCTTTTAACTCACGGATGGTGTGCGGATTGTCTTTGTATACTTTATTTCCCCATTTTTCTTTCCACTTTTATTCAGAACTGACCCTGTTACTCTAAACTTTTTTACGAGGTTTAATATAAGCGACTGTCGCGGACCCGTTCACCGGTAAAGACAAGCGCTGATACCGGGCCGCTTGCCGCCGAGCCTCGTAGCGAATGTCAGGGAATGCTCTGTAGAAATGTGACAAATGTGCTCAATGTGGCAACCTTCAACAGTCAGCAAAGGACAATGCATTCCCGAAATTAAATTTGTGCAAGTCGATGCGCTTGTCATTGCAGTTAAAGGCATTTTGGCGTTTCACTTGCAAAGGAAAGAACATTATTCCCAGTAGCATAACTAACACGCTCTGCGTCCCCCTCCGCAACTTTCGTTAAAAAAAGAGAAAAGCTTTCCTTTTGGAACGTCCTGTCAGTACATCGTGGGGCACCCAAGGACTCAAAGGTAACGGCGCTTTAATACCAATGAACGATTACCATGTGAAGTGCACAGGAGCCCTCACCATCTACCACGGTGTCTTTTCTCCCAAATAACGAACAAAAGACAATTAAAAAACGTCAGATTCTTTCTTACGCACGTAAAAGTCACCTGAATCGCATATCTTCTTTTCTCAGTAAAATGAAAACATTGCATGCCTTTTTTTTCTTCTTTTTTTTTGCACCCCCTTTCACTTGTGTCAGCTACGTTTCGTTCGAGCAAAACATGAGAACATCGACGCCCATCTGAGAGACGTTAAATGCAGCAACGACGTGAGTCGCATAAGATCACACGCGGTTTGTGAAAGAAATAAAGATTAGTAGAAAAGAAACTCCGCCATGAACACTTACCAAGGAAAAAACATTCCTGCCTTGCCCTTTTTTGGAAAGTGTTCGGAATGAGACGGCTTCCTTCTCAGGAAAGACAATCGTTTCGGTGCAGGAAGAAAAAATAATAATTTGGCTTTAGCTTCAGCTCTTCATTTTGTCGAAAGCTTATTATATATCGATGAGTGCAGTCATTGGCAGCCAATAATTTCGTAAGAGGGGTCAGTGTGATATGGCCTTAAAGGGTGCGGGTCCTAACAAACAAAATGAGGTAGTCCGTATAATGTACCGACATTTGTTTTCTCCTCCCGCTTCCTCCTCGCTTGTGCCCAAGTGCCCCCTCCCCATTGTTCTTCGTTACTTCATTGTCAAAAAGAAATCAACAGAGTTGTGTGAAATTACTTCGTACATTTTGGCAACGCAAGGGCAGGATTACATGGCAAGCAGCTGATTGCATCGCCCACGCCCCCTTCGCTTAGGATTGAAAATTCGACAACAGCGTCAGAGGTTTTTTTTGTTGGTCAAGCTGTACTGGATGTAGTGGGTGTAGTAACAAATCGTAAGTTTCCTTTAGAATAGATTCTTCAGATCAAATGTTTACGAACGACTCTCGGCCATTTGGCTTAATGATGTAGGCTAATACAATCTAAATGTGGGTGGTTAATATCTGAAACATATGTGGCAACATGGCAAGTGCTCTTGGTAGTATATTTTGGAAGTTTATGCAATATTTTATCGTTATATACTTTTAGGGGTATTTCTTCCCCAGCGGACTGGTGGTAGCTACCACTTTATGGGGGCAAGATAAAGGAAAATAGTGCTGCCATCTACCGAAAAATTTAGACAATACATTTCTTTAAAGAATTCACTTTTTTGGGTAAGAAATGTAATATATGCAAATATGGAACAATGGTCCGTTAGAAAAATTATTCTTCTTTCGCTATCCAAGGGGAGATGTTCCTATCGTTACTGGCCAACAAAATAATCGTGAACAAGTAAGGTCCATAAGGATATGTTCCACTTCAGCAGACATGTATAAGTATAGGAGATCCCTTAATTGCCATTATTTTCTGAAGACATCGCGGCAAGAGATGGCCTAAGAATTGTTGCAGGTGGCAGGACTTCAGCAATAATCCTCTCGCTTCCCTGTCTTTCAAAGGGCTTCACGTCTTGACTTGTTAAGTACGTCTGCCGGGGAATTGCCCCTGAGCTTTTGTCCGGCAAGCACCAAACTCTGCCGTTATGCAAACAGACTCCGTAATGCAAACATTAAGCTTGCTCGTATATCACAACAGGGGTCCCGATATACAACGGTTGAATGGTCAGCACTCACAACCCAATTACCAACACTTGTAGCATCCGAGAAAAACTCGTCGAAAGCCTCTTGTGTGCTGGAGCCGTGTCTGCGTCGAAGTGGTTGATACCTTATTGCTGTTGAATCCCGGAGCTGCGTTATAAAGCGCTGCCGTAAAGTGATATCTCACTCGCTCAATGCAGGATCCGTCTTGGAATTCAATGCATCCTTTGTCTTCTTTTACTAATGGCTCAATGCACAATCTTAAGAGGGTGTTATTTATATACGTGGCATTGGTCTGGTGGGTAAATACAAAATCAATATACGTCAGATCAATGACCCAAAATGCTACCTTATATTCATTGAATAGCATGTGAAGTTTGGAATATTATTCGTGAGCGCAATCATATCACCTCCCTGTGCTGTCGTTGGAACCAAATGAGAAGTAAATAGTCGATCACGGCTTGGAATATTACTCGTAATTTTTGTTATTTAGCGTTGCTTTTATTCCACTTTTGGTGACAGTATGATGACATTGATGAAGGGACACTCACGAAGAACACCCACGCCGGGATTCGAACCCGGAACCCCTGCCGTCATTGTGCTAACCACTCCGCCATAATGTGTGTGTGGGTCAGTGATGTGCCGTAGACTATAAGTTTACGTCTGCAGGCGTTGTCTACACGTAATCTAAGCGTAGATTACATTGGGTTGTAGTTTACATAGACTACGTAGACAATCTAAAGTGCATTAAATTTAATTTTCAAGGGTTTCATGAAAGGAAAGTGACATTTTCAACTATATTGGATCCTAACGAAATGAAAAGAACCCTATTTACAACAACAACTATGGAAGAAGATAAATAGTATGCAAAAAACAAGAACAGATGGCAGTCGTGAGGCAAGAGTGGTCTTTTCCCCATAAAGCACTAGAATATTTCCTATATTAGGTTTCTTCCTAGGTGAGAAATTGTTCGAATTTGAAACAAAGTGTATGAAAAGTTCTCCACACACATCAACAACTGATACGAAGTATAATTTTCTTTTAATTCCACGGCGCTCTTTGCTAAGTTATAACCTTTGGCCATGTTGTTTACATACATTACGTAATCTACGTGTATAACATAGTCTACGTGTAGAATGTAGACTATCGTTGTTTACGCCTAGACGCACATCACTGGTGTGGGTATATGGTATAGCATAGAGACATAAGGAAAAACATTCAAATTACATTTAGAGTGTTGACCTCTAAGTCGCTTTCCGTCCCAAGAATGCTGACCATTTTCACTACTTTTTAAAAAATCATATCTCAAGAACTAAAAATGTAAGATATATGTATCATACACTGTTGAAAAGTTTGATTCTTCCTCTTTATTTTGATATATGATATGTTACATTATAACCACATGAGTAGACTTGATAACCCTTAAGACCAAACAATAGAGCCTTTAATTGACATTAATGGGTTTTTTATTCATTATCGAGGGGTGACGCTATTGTTATTTAATCTTGCGCCACGTGTCGTGGGTGGAGGAGGAGATGAGTCATCGATGACTCATGCACACGTGTGAGTTTGAAATTAATGGTTTTCCATTAGTGCACAAAAGACACTATTATGTATTCCGTTTTCGGCCTAAGCTAACCTTTTGTTGTATATTATTAATGCGTTTCTGCCGGATATGAGTCACAGATGATTTATACTGACGTTGGAGTTTGGAATTAATGGTTTCTCCATTAAGGTACAAAAGACACTATTATGGAGTTCGTTTTCGGACTATTCTAACACTATTGTTGTATTTTATTAATGCGTTTCTGCCGGATATGAGTCATGGGTGCTTTAGGCACACGTGGGAACTTGGAATTAATGTTTTTTCCATTAATGTACAAAAGACATTTTCGGCCATTTTGGCGTCGGTGGTGAGTCATATTTGGTATAATTAAGGATCCGGATTTACCCGTATTCAACCGGTGCCGACGCGTTCGATCGGAGGTAGAAGATATTATAACACATGTTCGCTTTAAAGGCGAAGAAATTGAATGATGTATCCTATATGAAAACGAAGTATGCGAGCAGAATCCATGTTATTAATATTAACCTGTTACGGAAGAACCTGTTATGTGGTTGCATTCATCGGCACCCCCAAACCGCGCGCGTTCATGGACACGTGAGGGGAAAAAAAGGTTCTCTATAGTTACGGCCCCCATCGCTTGGTCTTCTTCCGAAGTTGAATGGAAGTCAAGTGTCGCCAAATTTTTACACACGAGTATTGATTTTCTTTGAGGTTCCAATTTTATTTGGTGGAAGTAATCTACGCGGTATTTCTGCCGCCTTTCGTAACATTGCAAAGACTATTTAACCAAATCCGTAAGGAATTTGGCTGAACTAGGAACATTCAGTTCCAGTATCTACAAGTTAAAGTGGAGGCGATCCACTATTTGCCCTTATTTCTGGGTTGCGAACCACAGTCCATTTGATTATTGCCTTATAAACATCAGGATTCACGTAAAATTGACCAGATGTTTTTACTGTTAGAGACAATATTTCGCATTTTTTGTGTATTTTTACTCAGAAAACGCTATTTGAAGGATTCAAGCAAGAGTTCGCATGGGAATTTAGACACACAAACTGTGTTTCTTCAACTTTAGCTGAAATTTAGGTTTATTTTTTTACTCTAATATCACAATTTCTTCTATTCAGGCAACATTTTTTATTAAATTTTGGACTAACAAAGACATTTTTCAACTTTTAACTTGTTATTTTAAAAGTTTATTTCCATTTTTTACTCTAATATCACAATTTCTTCTATTCAGGCAACATTTTTTATTAAATTTTGGACTAACAAAGACATTTTTCAACTTTTAACTTGTTATTTTAAAAGTTTATTTACATTTTTTACTCTAATATCACAATTTCATCTATTCTTGCAGAAGTGTTTATTGCAATTTTGACTTGCAAAGATAATTTTTCAACTTCTTTTATTATTTTTTCTATTTATTGCCTTTTGTATCTTATATTTTTAATTCTTAACTTTGAGTTTTGTTCTTTATTTAAAAAATTTCTCTAATCACTAAGGAAGAAGTACTTTTAAGTAAAACTGTACCCACAAAGTTTATTATTACTATTATTATTAGTATTATTATTATTATTATTGTTGTTGTTTTTGTTTTGATGTAGTTGTTGAATCTTGTTGTTGTTGTTAGGGTTTATTGACTTCCACTACGCTATTTTTGGTTTGCTTCGTAGGAAAGTTTGTTTATTTTAGAGTTTCCTCGGTATTTTCTTACTGTTAGGGTAAGTAAAGTTTCCTAAATATATGAGTAGGGTTCCATGTATTCTTGTTCTTGCATGTTTTTCATATGATGTGATCACCACAACTCTCCAAGTGCTTTTACTGCATGTTTCCATTTTTATTGAGGCTTAGTGATTCCTAGAGCCACTTTATGCATGAGAGAAAGCTTGAAAATTTTGATCTCAGATAGCCGTCAACCTTATGTCAGAGTATTTTCGAGTATATTTTAGTCTTATTATGGCCCACTAGAATATCATGGCTTGCTTATTTTTTAAGTATGTTGCGCAGTTATTGTATTTTTGCTTTTGCTTTCTAGATAAACTGTATGAAATGTTTAATATTTGTACTTTTTGCACTTATAAGAGGCCAAACTTTTACTGTAACTAAAATTATTATGTCTCTAAGCACTGAAATCCCTTTACCAAGAGTACTATAACTGAATGTTTATTAATATTGTTTCTTTCATCCCTTAAATATAACAATTTAACAATATAATGACAAATCACAGGACAAGTCGATGTTAGCAGATGACTACGTGGCTCTTAAGTCCACCTGCCAAACTTTTCTTACCATGCTATTTACCTTTATAGTCTTTTATTCGGGTACGTTTCAAGTACTATTGACTTTTTGAGTGTTTGATTAATACCAGGGGTTATTTGTATCTGTTATGCTGTATTATTCGAGGCTTCTATTTTTTATTCTACAATCACTATATGTCCCTGAGAACTAAATTCCACTGACTGAAGCTTAAAGCTTAGGCTCTACAGCATGTTGAATGGTTAAGCACTGGTCAATATGAATTTTACAGAGGCTAGTAGGAGGCATAGGAACACATGTCAGAGCATTATTAGCGTGCAAGAAGCACTTTCAGGGAGTACTACGAGGAAACGAAGTTGATTTTTTTGAGGGCTTTACCAGTTACACAGCCAATATTTGCTATTTCAAGTAACTACATGTACCAAAACATTTTACAGCCCAACACTAACTAGACTTCAATTTATATTTTATTAGGTGCTAAATGTAGCAAGAACACTGATTGTACATACTTTTGAGAATCCAACTATTTCAGGATTTTTTCTATGTACCCATATTTTTATTGATTACTAACTTTAACAGACCAATCAGGAAGACGCCAAAATTCACTAAACTTAGTACTATAGTGTATGTGATTGCATGAAAAGTAGAAATTATAACAACCACAAGATTTCGCTTTTTTTGCTTTTGGGACTAATCGTGACGCTGAGGATGAATGGATGGCCAAAAATTTTAAGGACTGGATGTATTTTACCACTACAGACGCCTATGTAGAAACACTAGAGTACTGTTAGCTTTCAAAATTGAGGTTATACTGTACTGTTTTTTAAATATTTCGTATTTGGCACGCTTAACAAGTTACATTTATATCCATTTCAGGACAAATATTGCTAAAACTCTCAAATTAATGTGTACAACTTTATATTTCTGCTATCAAAGGAATTAACAACCCTATTTTACAAACAAAGGGTATTGTTTACACTTTATTTACTTCAATCTGAGACTAATATTTTACAGTAATTGAATCATTCACCCGTAGTCAATATTTTACTGCATCAGAAAGTTTGTTATTAATCTAATAAGTATCCTATTTTGTGCTATTCTAACGCAAACGTTGTTTAATTCACTGGTTATAATGCAAACTTTTGCACAAATTCGATATATTCACTACCTTCAAACCAAACAATTGTACTTATTTAGCGCATTTCATTTATATTTCTTGTAATTAACTTATGTTTCTTATAATTAACAATCTAAACTAATTACTTTGGCATGTTAAAAACCTTATTTTTTACTATTTCCTATTCTATCAGGTTCTATATTGCTGTTTTTATCAATTTATGTAAGACCACACTCTGGTAAATGCCTATATATTCTCTTTTATACACACGCACGCACGCTACACACACACTCACACACACACATTTACACACTTATACGAACATACATCTGACGTTTTTCAATATTTTGCTATGAAGTTTGCATCCACGCTATTCAATCAAGGGCAGGCAATGTAGTATTTATGAGTATTAGTAATCCAAAAGTGGTGTTTTTGGTGTCCAAGTTCAGATGAGAGTCTGCTATGTGCCTTTTGCAGGGGATTGCATGTGAAGTGTATCCATATTGAGCATTATTGAGTGTGTATGCTTCCAAGTTTTGCTGTTATTTTCCTATAATTCTGTGAGACTGTAGAGAGTTCTCCCTTTTCAACCAGTTTTCTTTCATTGATTGGATACTTTTTGGGAACTTAGCAGTTTTTTATGTTATGAAGCAGATTGTTGTAGAATATTTTGCATGGTCTTTTGTGATATTGAGTGGCTGCTGTAACGGTAGTAAGTATCTTTCCTTCTTGTGTTGATGTTCTCGTGTAGGTTTCCTATTTTCGGTCAAGTTGCAGTACTTAGAATAATCGCTATTGGCTTATTGATCTACGAAGCTCCTTTGAATAATCATTTGCATGTGACCCTATACTCCACGCTGTACTTTGTTCTGGGAGCTATCTTTTGAAGCCTTGGCATTCTGCTAGTACAGCATTATTATCGTAGAGGTAAATTAGTTCGTGAAAATATGTATTTTTCTGATTAACTATAGTCGCTTAGTTGTTCTAGCAGGTATAAGTAGTTACTGGTGATGTTGTTAATTTTCTATTCGCAGGGGCTATGTATGATGTAGCGTATTTGTGTTGCCTGTCCCTTTTTTATTCCTATGTTGTTGAGTTTCTCCATAAGCATGTCCTGTTTTACTCTATTCTATGCCTTGTTGCTGCTAGATATCTGAGGTATGTTGCTGGTTCATATCTGACTTAGCTTGTTTGACTATCTATTATTTTTGCTATGGCTGTGGCTATTGATGTCCCTTTCTGAATTCCATGTTGGTTTCTGTTTATCCTTGTTGCTGCTTGTTATCTGAGTTAGGTTGTTTGACTTCAGGACTATCCTTTTTTAACTTTATTGTTGATTGCTTTTTTGTTTATTTCCTTATTTGTTTTTATTTGTTTACTGAATCTATTTGTTTTGTGTCTTGTAATATTATTTACTATAGTAACAAAATTATTTTTAAAAATTGATATTTATCAACATACTTGTATATTTCTTGTTCAGTATTTGTCAAAGTTTAATTTATTTTGTCCGCTATCTTTAGCAAATAACACTATTTTGAAATTTAATATATAAATTCCTGAAAATTTACTGTAATTTTATATCAACTAACATATTTATTTTAACAAAAATAACAAAATTGTACAAAAGTTCAACAATAAAGTTAAAAAAGGATAGTCCTGAAGTCAAACAACCTAACTCAGATAACAAGCAGCAACAAGGATAAACAGAAACCAACATGGAATTCAGAAAGGGACATCAATAGCCACAGCCATAGCAAAAATAATAGATAGTCAAACAAGCTAAGTCAGATATGAACCAGCAACATACCTCAGATATCTAGCAGCAACAAGGCATAGAATAGAGTAAAACAGGACATGCTTATGGAGAAACTCAACAACATAGGAATAAAAAAGGGACAGGCAACACAAATACGCTACATCATACATAGCCCCTGCGAATAGAAAATTAACAACATCACCAGTAACTACTTATACCTGCTAGAACAACTAAGCGACTATAGTTAATCAGAAAAATACATATTTTCACGAACTAATTTACCTCTACGATAATAATGCTGTACTAGCAGAATGCCAAGGCTTCAAAAGATAGCTCCCAGAACAAAGTACAGCGTGGAGTATAGGGTCACATGCAAATGATTATTCAAAGGAGCTTCGTAGATCAATAAGCCAATAGCGATTATTCTAAGTACTGCAACTTGACCGAAAATAGGAAACCTACACGAGAACATCAACACAAGAAGGAAAGATACTTACTACCGTTACAGCAGCCACTCAATATCACAAAAGACCATGCAAAATATTCTACAACAATCTGCTTCATAACATAAAAAACTGCTAAGTTCCCAAAAAGTATCCAATCAATGAAAGAAAACTGGTTGAAAAGGGAGAACTCTCTACAGTCTCACAGAATTATAGGAAAATAACAGCAAAACTTGGAAGCATACACACTCAATAATGCTCAATATGGATACACTTCACATGCAATCCCCTGCAAAAGGCACATAGCAGACTCTCATCTGAACTTGGACACCAAAAACACCACTTTTGGATTACTAATACTCATAAATACTACATTGCCTGCCCTTGATTGAATAGCGTGGATGCAAACTTCATAGCAAAATATTGAAAAACGTCAGATGTATGTTCGTATAAGTGTGTAAATGTGTGTGTGTGAGTGTGTGTGTAGCGTGCGTGCGTGTGTATAAAAGAGAATATATAGGCATTTACCAGAGTGTGGTCTTACATAAATTGATAAAAACAGCAATATAGAACCTGATAGAATAGGAAATAGTAAAAAATAAGGTTTTTAACATGCCAAAGTAATTAGTTTAGATTGTTAATTATAAGAAACATAAGTTAATTACAAGAAATATAAATGAAATGCGCTAAATAAGTACAATTGTTTGGTTTGAAGGTAGTGAATATATCGAATTTGTGCAAAAGTTTGCATTATAACCAGTGAATTAAACAACGTTTGCGTTAGAATAGCACAAAATAGGATACTTATTAGATTAATAACAAACTTTCTGATGCAGTAAAATATTGACTACGGGTGAATGATTCAATTACTGTAAAATATTAGTCTCAGATTGAAGTAAATAAAGTGTAAACAATACCCTTTGTTTGTAAAATAGGGTTGTTAATTCCTTTGATAGCAGAAATATAAAGTTGTACACATTAATTTGAGAGTTTTAGCAATATTTGTCCTGAAATGGATATAAATGTAACTTGTTAAGCGTGCCAAATACGAAATATTTAAAAAACAGTACAGTATAACCTCAATTTTGAAAGCTAACAGTACTCTAGTGTTTCTACATAGGCGTCTGTAGTGGTAAAATACATCCAGTCCTTAAAATTTTTGGCCATCCATTCATCCTCAGCGTCACGATTAGTCCCAAAAGCAAAAAAAGCGAAATCTTGTGGTTGTTATAATTTCTACTTTTCATGCAATCACATACACTATAGTACTAAGTTTAGTGAATTTTGGCGTCTTCCTGATTGGTCTGTTAAAGTTAGTAATCAATAAAAATATGGGTACATAGAAAAAATCCTGAAATAGTTGGATTCTCAAAAGTATGTACAATCAGTGTTCTTGCTACATTTAGCACCTAATAAAATATAAATTGAAGTCTAGTTAGTGTTGGGCTGTAAAATGTTTTGGTACATGTAGTTACTTGAAATAGCAAATATTGGCTGTGTAACTGGTAAAGCCCTCAAAAAAATCAACTTCGTTTCCTCGTAGTACTCCCTGAAAGTGCTTCTTGCACGCTAATAATGCTCTGACATGTGTTCCTATGCCTCCTACTAGCCTCTGTAAAATTCATATTGACCAGTGCTTAACCATTCAACATGCTGTAGAGCCTAAGCTTTAAGCTTCAGTCAGTGGAATTTAGTTCTCAGGGACATATAGTGATTGTAGAATAAAAAATAGAAGCCTCGAATAATACAGCATAACAGATACAAATAACCCCTGGTATTAATCAAACACTCAAAAAGTCAATAGTACTTGAAACGTACCCGAATAAAAGACTATAAAGGTAAATAGCATGGTAAGAAAAGTTTGGCAGGTGGACTTAAGAGCCACGTAGTCATCTGCTAACATCGACTTGTCCTGTGATTTGTCATTATATTGTTAAATTGTTATATTTAAGGGATGAAAGAAACAATATTAATAAACATTCAGTTATAGTACTCTTGGTAAAGGGATTTCAGTGCTTAGAGACATAATAATTTTAGTTACAGTAAAAGTTTGGCCTCTTATAAGTGCAAAAAGTACAAATATTAAACATTTCATACAGTTTATCTAGAAAGCAAAAGCAAAAATACAATAACTGCGCAACATACTTAAAAAATAAGCAAGCCATGATATTCTAGTGGGCCATAATAAGACTAAAATATACTCGAAAATACTCTGACATAAGGTTGACGGCTATCTGAGATCAAAATTTTCAAGCTTTCTCTCATGCATAAAGTGGCTCTAGGAATCACTAAGCCTCAATAAAAATGGAAACATGCAGTAAAAGCACTTGGAGAGTTGTGGTGATCACATCATATGAAAAACATGCAAGAACAAGAATACATGGAACCCTACTCATATATTTAGGAAACTTTACTTACCCTAACAGTAAGAAAATACCGAGGAAACTCTAAAATAAACAAACTTTCCTACGAAGCAAACCAAAAATAGCGTAGTGGAAGTCAATAAACCCTAACAACAACAACAAGATTCAACAACTACATCAAAACAAAAACAACAACAATAATAATAATAATAATACTAATAATAATAGTAATAATAAACTTTGTGGGTACAGTTTTACTTAAAAGTACTTCTTCCTTAGTGATTAGAGAAATTTTTTAAATAAAGAACAAAACTCAAAGTTAAGAATTAAAAATATAAGATACAAAAGGCAATAAATAGAAAAAATAATAAAAGAAGTTGAAAAATTATCTTTGCAAGTCAAAATTGCAATAAACACTTCTGCAAGAATAGATGAAATTGTGATATTAGAGTAAAAAATGTAAATAAACTTTTAAAATAACAAGTTAAAAGTTGAAAAATGTCTTTGTTAGTCCAAAATTTAATAAAAAATGTTGCCTGAATAGAAGAAATTGTGATATTAGAGTAAAAAATGGAAATAAACTTTTAAAATAACAAGTTAAAAGTTGAAAAATGTCTTTGTTAGTCCAAAATTTAATAAAAAATGTTGCCTGAATAGAAGAAATTGTGATATTAGAGTAAAAAAATAAACCTAAATTTCAGCTAAAGTTGAAGAAACACAGTTTGTGTGTCTAAATTCCCATGCGAACTCTTGCTTGAATCCTTCAAATAGCGTTTTCTGAGTAAAAATACACAAAAAATGCGAAATATTGTCTCTAACAGTAAAAACATCTGGTCAATTTTACGTGAATCCTGATGTTTATAAGGCAATAATCAAATGGACTGTGGTTCGCAACCCAGAAATAAGGGCAAATAGTGGATCGCCTCCACTTTAACTTGTAGATACTGGAACTGAATGTTCCTAGTTCAGCCAAATTCCTTACGGATTTGGTTAAATAGTCTTTGCAATGTTACGAAAGGCGGCAGAAATACCGCGTAGATTACTTCCACCAAATAAAATTGGAACCTCAAAGAAAATCAATACTCGTGTGTAAAAATTTGGCGACACTTGACTTCCATTCAACTTCGGAAGAAGACCAAGCGATGGGGGCCGTAACAATAGAGAACCTTTTTTTCCCCTCACGTGTCCATGAACGCGCGCGGTTTGGGGGTGCCGATGAATGCAACCACATAACAGGTTCTTCCGTAACAGGTTAATATTAATAACATGGATTCTGCTCGCATACTTCGTTTTCATATAGGATACATCATTCAATTTCTTCGCCTTTAAAGCGAACATGTGTTATAATATCTTCTACCTCCGATCGAACGCGTCGGCACCGGTTGAATACGGGTAAATCCGGATCCTTAATTATACCAAATATGACTCACCACCGACGCCAAAATGGCCGAAAATGTCTTTTGTACATTAATGGAAAAAACATTAATTCCAAGTTCCCACGTGTGCCTAAAGCACCCATGACTCATATCCGGCAGAAACGCATTAATAAAATACAACAATAGTGTTAGAATAGTCCGAAAACGAACTCCATAATAGTGTCTTTTGTACCTTAATGGAGAAACCATTAATTCCAAACTCCAACGTCAGTATAAATCATCTGTGACTCATATCCGGCAGAAACGCATTAATAATATACAACAAAAGGTTAGCTTAGGCCGAAAACGGAATACATAATAGTGTCTTTTGTGCACTAATGGAAAACCATTAATTTCAAACTCACACGTGTGCATGAGTCATCGATGACTCATCTCCTCCTCCACCCACGACACGTGACGCAAGATTAAATAACAATAGCGTCACCCCTCGATAATGAATAAAAAACCCATTAATGTCAATTAAAGGCTCTATTGTTTGGTCTTAAGGGTTATCAAGTCTACTCACATGGCTACCTTGGACGTTTCATCATAAATTATATGAAATGTACTAAAAATAAAAAGTTGACAAGATATATGACGTGCAGTGGCGGCGATTGGGTCCCAAAACTGGGGAGGGGGTTGGGACAAGGTGCCAAAACTAGGGGGCCAAAGACAGTATAATTCCCTTTGTAGGTAAGATTTAGCATAGTGCGGGGGCAAAAGTGGCGAAAATTGGGAGCAACTGCCCCCCCCCCCTAATCGCTGGCACTGTAGAAAAGGGAACCGTTATGAGCATTTGCCCACCATCTAGTGGCAGTATAATTAAGTACGATGTCCAAACATTACTCAGGACTGCTAACTCCGTAAATGTACGGCAAATGATCGTTGAGATAAATTTTGAATTCAACTCCGTGTATATACGTGATCCGCACACTAGAGAAGTTCGGGAACTCCGTATATATACGTGATTAGGACTAAAAGTGTTAAATATTGATATTTTATCTATTACTGGATAAAAAAATCCTTGGTTGGATTCACGTAATAACAATGTAAATAACAAAATACATTTTTACTTCAAGATGTAGCCCACCCAAATCTTTGACAACCATTCAATGGATCTGTTAGCAAGTGTGCAATGGGTTGCTTGAGGACTGTGTGATGATGATCTGTTAACTCAATTTAGAACTGGTGACTCAAGGCTGCAGACTACATAAGTTTGATAAAGTTGTCTTATGCTCCGGCTGCATGGTATTCCCCTCTGACTTGTTGTGCGGCTTCAGTCAGCTTACGTCACTGCTTCGCTACATGCTTCTTTATCTCGTTTATCTCATTCTCTGTTTTTCTGTCCTGCATTTTCTCTCGCTATCTACCATTTTGTTTGTATTTCTTTTTCTGTTCTCTGTCCTCCCTTCCTTCTTTTATTGCTCACTTTTCTCCCCTGATTTCTCTTTTCTAATTATCTGTCTTCTCTCTGTACGATATTTGAAGAGTAAAATTTAGTAATTAAATTTCAAGGCGATTGTGCAATAAATGAAAATATCGAAAAGTGGATATCTAGAAACACTCTTTCTCAGTGCTCAGGTAAAATTTAAAAATTTTCTGTCGACTCGTTCTCCAGATAATTGTGACCAAAGTTACAGGAATGACAACGAAATGTTCAAACTTTCCCCAGGGTATAAGATCACCTTAAATTATTTCCTCACAGTCAGTACTGCGAGAATGAATGAAGGCTAAAAGTACGGCAGAAAACTTATTTTCTCTTCTTTAGAAGCAGGGCAGTGACTTCCTCCGAATGGGTGCGTAAGGGGTAGAGGGGGAGGAGGGAGATCACACATTCACGCATACATACGCTGGTTAATTTGTCTGTAGAAGTAGGCAAAACTTTCGTCGGAGGAAATGAGAATGAAAGTCTGCGTTACGCTTGACTGAAATCACACATTCCCCGCGAAAGCAGATTAGAATGTAGACAGGGAGCTTTTAAAGGCTTTTCTTTTCTTTTGGGGGAACCAGCTCTCGGGTTACTCCATACGAAAAGTTCATCTTCCCCGGTGAAGAATCAGTTTTATTATCGTCAAAGTTGTAAGTCGTGAGTGGACCTTTATTGCTTTTATTTTCTTTTTTATTTGGCTGTTGATTTATTGCTCGACAATGTTTTTATTGCCCGTCCTATAATATCTGCATAAAACCAGTGGTGCAAGTCACTGGGTGCTTCAAGTTATGACCAAACAAAACCACGTGACTTCTGAGCAATAGTTCCTTTCCTATTGATTAGATCAAGTACAGTGCCTTGAATAATGTAGTGTGGAAAACGGACGGTTCTGGCCCCTCTGGCAGGTTCTACTCAGAAATGATACCGCTAGAGGCGCTGGTGTCGGTACAGGTGCATGGCGTTCGTCTGCTTATAATGGAGTTTTTGCTGCAACGTCTGATTCTTTTCCTTGTAACATTTCTTTGTATCAGAAAATTTTTATGATATTTGGTCTACTCGCGAAAATATTAAAGAACATTCTGAACCGTCGAACATGACCTGTCCTTGAGTTTTTATTAACAATACGGAAGAAAACATAGGCATGGATTATTACTCGTAACTCGTAATATGACAATTGCCGCGAGAATTAATATTGTGCATGCATTATCCTGAAAGGTTCATAAATATTGTCATTGTCACAAACATTATTTAATGGAAATTCACACAGACAATACTCGTTTATTTTTCAAAGATCTGCTTTGCATCCACTCGCGTGTTGCCTAACTTACCGCCCAAAAACTCGCAAGCGTGAAATATGACACTTTTAGTTTCCCATTTACTGGAAAAATGTAAACAACGCGTTGGTTGAGTTATATTTTCACCATGTCTCGAAGATATGATCGCCACTGTTTTGTGCCTAGTTGTTCTAGTGGATATCGTTCAAGTAAAGAAAAGGGTATTTGTTTATTTAGTGTTCCCACACAAAAAGATAAATTTTATTAGCATACAAAAATAAACTTGTGTACACAATCCAACGTTCGACGTCCAGCCTGTCACGTACCAATTTAGATGACACAATGAAAGTTGCAAGGAGGAATGGTTTCTCGGAATCGACGAGAGATGGCAGCACGCTATATAAAAGGAGAAAAGGAAATTATAAAAGACTTAGAGCGGAGAAAAGGGATTATATATATTATAGTAAACTGAGAAATATATAAAAGAAGAGTTCAAATACTATAAAAGAAGTAAATAGAATGTTGTTTATAGTAAATTAAAAGAATTAAGAATATGGCCGCATATGAAACGTTTAGGAAAGTTATTAAGTAAACGAACGAATTCAGAAATCTATCTCTTTATTTTCCTGACGAGGAGAACATCGTCAGTGTTTTGGTTGTTTGTCCCCGGTGGCGGTGTGTCAAATTAGACGCCTCGAAGCACTTTTCGGTTGCGCTCTTTATTAGTCGCACTGGGCCATTGGCAGGGCTTGTTATTAGCGATCCTGGTTATTCCCCTTTGGTCGTCAAATAGGAGGTGGCGCTATTGTCAGTTTAGTCGACCCTACTTTTTCTACAAGTATAGCTTGTATTGTTTGACAAAGAAGCGGGAGGAAAGCGAGCACATAAATAAGATTACGCTTTAAAGGAAGATAATAAATTAAACGAAGAAACGAAGAAGAAGCCTTTTCGATTATCAAAGAAGAAGAAGCCTTTTGATAATAAAAGAAGAAGAAGCCTTTTCCATAATAAAAGAAGGAGAAGCCTTTTCGATAATTAAAGAAGAAGAAGCCTTTTGATGATAAAAGAAGAAGAAATTCAAAGAAAAAGAAGAAGAAGCCCTTTCCATATTAAAAGAAGAAGAAGCCGTTTCCATAATAAAAGAAGAAGAAATTCAAAGAAAAAGAAGAAGAAGCCCTTTCCATATTAAAAGAAGAAGAAGCCGTTTCCATAATAAAAGAAGAAGAAGCTTTTTCCATATTAAAAGAAGAAAAAGCATTTTAAAAGAAGATAAAGCCATTTAAAAGAAGAAGAAGCCTTTTTGATAATAAAAGAGGAAGAAGCCTTTTCGATTATACATATATATATATTTTCTCTGTATTTTGTCAAGTTCTCAGAATATAGATCCGCATTTTACTATATCCTCTTGGCTATAAAACGCTTTCTTATTTGGAATTCTCAAACAAAGAACCTATCCCCCTGAGTTTAAGATATCTGTAGCCGTGGTAAATAACATGTAAGTACGTACCACAAGGGGCGTAGCAAGCCTCACATTGCGATGTTGCTGCTCGTGTTGCGTTGCACATAAAACGTATTTATGTTACTTTTCTGTGTAAAGTAATGCCATTTCGTGACTGCAAATCACTCCACAAATATAACTGTTTCCATCAATTCACTTACCGCCTTTCAAGACAAACAAATCTACACAATATATTGCAAAAACTAACTAAGCCGCATTACTTTCATAACAAAATTAGCACCTGGGTCGATCGCACTGCCATCTACTTGTCATCGTCTCGGGGAACCAGTTTCTTGGGTCGTTTTCCACACTACGTTATTCAAGGCGCTGTAGTTCAAGTGTTATTTTGTCCAGGAATATATTACTCGTAGCTGCACAGCTCATAGTACTGTATAAGGTCCCACAATTTCAATATAGCAGCTACGTTGAGTGCTGCGGCTTTATCACATGCACTGTATTCCTACACGCATGATCCCTGCACAGCTGTCATTGGAATAACCAATAGCAATAGGATTTCTCAGAAGCCACCATAGGTGTGCGCAAACCCTCTGATTATGGAGGGAGGAAAATGCCTTGATGAAAGTTCAGTCAGGAAAGATAAAACTAAATTTATCTCACTGTTTAAGTTTTATTGCAGTGGCTTCTCTCCTTGGTAATTTGCAATGCATTACAGAAAACAAATTGCGAGGGAATTGAGCAAGGAACTTTTGAGATCAAAATTCTTGCTAAATGAAAGCAATATTTATTTAATATGGCGCAAAAATTTTCACGGAGCGCCATGGCATTCTCTTTTATATACGTATATATTTTTTTTCCATTTAGATCGTTCGACTTCCAGGGCCAACTCCCACCGTCCCCTAGCTACAGCTCTGTAATTGACAAACCTGCAAGAAAAGTAGACACTGCGAGCGAAGCGAGCAAGAAAATTTTACGAAATGTATTTTTATTTGTATAAAATTTGAAATCGAGGGGGCGATTTCAGCTCTGTGTCCCCACTGCAGGTGCGTTTGGCCGCCTGGAAGAAATAATGCAGGATAGACGTGAAAACTAATTCCATCTTGGTATCCTTTTGTCCTGCTACTCTTAGATTCTGCTAGTCGTGCTTTCCGTTACTTCCATGTTTGCCCCCTAAAATTGATTTCCGTCCAAGTTTGGGGGCAATATCCCCTGCCCCCTGTGGTTGCGTCACTGCACCCCCTTCCCCGTAGTTGCTTTGAACTTTCGTCGGCTTGAAAATACTTCATTTTCTTGATCGTTTAATATCGATAAGATTCCTCTATTTTAAATTTCTAGGTGCAAGAAAAAACGCAACACCTCAAAAATATTGATAAATATGATGACATGCCAATTTTAACCGTTACTTTGTGCTTCTATGTACGTTTTCTATAACTTTAATTGACAACAATGTATACAAAGACAATTCAGCAGCAGAATAAGCTCAACAATGGTAACAAAGTGTATACGCAACCACAATGACATACACGTTAAGCTGCATTCTTGTGCAATAAAATTTGTTTGTTTCAACAACAAAAGCAAGTAAGCCATTATTGCCACTCACTGATTGTGTCTTCTTTCTTTGCATGCGAAATCCATCACTTGAAGGAGGTAAGATGCCATTAAGTACGGAGAAAGCTGCCAAAGCAGTTGCATTGGTAGAGGATGGGCGCAGTTTGCGTTATGTTGCTCAAATGTTGCGTACCACACCGTCCACAATTTCACGTACCATCCAGAGATACAGAGAGCTTGGTACATACTCTAGACGGCCGGGTTCTGGACGGCGGCGGTCAACATCTGCAAGAGATGACCAGTTATTGCGCCTTAAGGTTCTCCGTAATCGCCACATGACTGCAGTTGAAGTCAGAAATCAGCTTGAACAAGTGAGAGGTGTGAATGTCAGCAAGTGGACTGTGAGAAGAAGGTTGCATGATGCCAAACTCTTATCCAGGAGACCTGCTTACTGGCTCAGAACTGACAAGAAAACATCGAAAGGATCGCTTGCGTTTTGCAACACACCATAGTGACTGGAATGACGAGCAGTGGGGAGCAGTTCTCTTCTCTGATGAGTCTCGATGTAGCCTAGATCTCCAGATGGAAGAGAAAAGGTTTGGAGAAGGACAGGAGAAAGATATTTACCGTGCACATTTTCGTCAAGGACAGCATTCAACGGTGGATCCGTGATGGTTTGGGCAGGGATATGCTTGACTGCACGAACAGACCTGGTTCTTGTGGATGGTGGATTACTCACGACACACCGCTACATTGAAGAAACCCTTGGAGATCATGTTATTCCCATTGCTCACTACATTGGTGAGAATTTCATGCTCATGCATGATAATGCACGTCCTTATGTAGCGCAATGTGTCAATTGTTACCTGAATGATGTTGGAATTGAAGTTATGCAGTGGCCAGGACGTAGCCCAGATCTCACCCTATCGAGCACGTTTGGGACATTTTAGGGAGAAATGTTCGCCATCGTTCCCAAGAGACCCTGCAAAAGCTGCGAGAAGTCCTCATACAGGAATGGGAGCGAATCAACCAGCAGGACATCGCTACCATCATAAGGAGTATGCCTCACAGGATGCATGCTGTAATTGATGCCAGAGGGAACAACACACGTTATTGAATATGATCGGAATAGTAAAAAAATCTCGTGAAGTGCTACAGGGAGTCAGAAGAATATGCCTGAGATCAAAGTGGAAGAAAAATTTCACAAAATAATGGGAAATGTTCAGTGTGCACAATGACTGTACAGTTTACGTTACGTTACAGCACGTTATTCATGGCGAGTTGATTAAAGAAATTACTCTTTCTGTGTTAGAAATATTGAAGCAAGAAGAAAATACACAATTTTCTGCAAAACTTATAATTACAAGCATGTCATAAAGAGTTTGGATTAAATATATCACCTTGTCTGTAAAATTTTCAAGTGTTGCGTTTTTTTTTTTTTTTTGCATCTCAGTATATTAATATTGGGGCATGAACGTCTGGAAGGGGATAAGGATTGCCACATCATCCCTTGGAAAACGAATGTCAATATAAAAGTACATTTTCACACGTATGATTTGATTTCAGTTATAATAATGTACATTAATTATTATAATGGGGGTGCAGGAATGAGATAATTTCAAATTCAGGAGTTGTTTTTTGAGGGGGCACTATTATCGGGGTAATGTGCCCCAGGAAAAAATACCTTGCTTGTCCCTCCGTGGAAAAATATGCGGACGTCCATAATTAGGGGGGCATTTGCCTCTCCCCTGCCCCTCCGTGCGCACGACTATGGAAGCCACGTGCGTTGTCTACATCGACTTCGGTCTTACAGTGGACAGAGAATGGGTAGAAATATTGGATTACATGGTTATTGGAGTTACGAGCCAATACTTCCTGGCTTTAGACAGAAAAGTTTCCTAGGGGGTTCAAACTCGTGAAGTTATATCCTTAAGAGGGATATGTTGACGTCATTGTAAGAAAGGAACTTTTTTAAGTCGGGAGAAAATACGATGTGAAAGGTGATAAATAGGGCCCGGGAATTTATGTCCTATAAAACTGTAAAATATGTATGTACTTATGTCATATAAATTGGAAAATATGTCATGAAAAATTACAAATATGTCAGAAAAATTCCCACTAAAGCCAAAAATATGCACAACATTACTCTCGAATTTCTCCCATACCCGATAGAGTAGAGTAGGGGCTGTAATGTACCGAATGTTATTTTTACTTTTGACTGATTTTTGTGAAAAGAGAAAAAGGCAAAGAAATGAGAACGAAACTTCTTTACTTCCCGTGCAACAATGAGAGAGAACATATTTACTCAATGTTTGCATGGCTATCAATTGTCGGCGGGATAAAAAAAAGTGGGGATATTTTTGTTCTGTACTAAGAAAAGACGGCACCTTTCTTCCTCCGTAATTTCCATATCCTGCCATCGACAATATGAACTATCCGTTGTGCTAAAGCTACGAAGAAAAAATATGAAATAACAGATTATATGCGAGAGAATTACGAAATTATACAGAAATATGTCTTATTACAACAAAATTGAAGAAATATGTTGTAAAAATGCGAAATTGGTGAAATATGTCAAAATATGCTTTGTCAAGTTTGTCTATTTCGGCTGATTTTCATCAGATATGTAAAAAAGATCTCAGCCCAATATTAGATCCGAAGCCAAATGAAAAATATGTTGTAGCATAAAGTCCCGGGCCCTAGTGGTAAATAAGGAAACTGACACCCAAAGAGGGAAATGAGAGACAGCAGATACGAAGGGGAAAACTAGAGAGAGAGAGAGAGAGAGAGAGAGAGAGAGAAAGGAATATAAAGAACATGAGCTCGAGAGAGAGAGGAGTGTGAGAGAAATAGGAAGAGAGAACAGAAGCAAATAAAGAAATGGAAATAGGGAAACGAGAAGGGAAGGGAAAGAGCGAGAGAAGGGGAGAAAGGATAAGAAGTGAAGCAGAGAAGGGAAAATAATGAAGAAAAGAAGCGAAGGAGATAAAACGAAAAGAAGTGTGTGTGTGTGTGTGTGAGAGAGAGAGAGAGAGAGGGAAAGGGAAATAATGAAACGAGGGAGGAAGAGAAAGAAAGTAAGTGAAGATGATAAAGAGTGGAAGGAAAGAAAATATCCGACTACAGTAGAGTCACGCTATTTATTTATTGAAATTTCCAGTACAGCAGAAGCCATTTTAAACCAGAAAGAAACAACAATAAAACAATAGACTAAGATTAAAAACAAAAGAACGGATAACATAAAATAAACAAAAATAAAACAAGCCAAAAAAAAGGACCAAGGTAAAAAGATCAGTTTCACAAAAGCATTACTTATGTACAATTTTTTCTATGTTGCTGATAAAAAATGAATATGAAGTGAATATATCTATTTGGTTTGAGATTATATTGAACTGATTCGGTAGCCTATGGAATAGTGATCGTTGTATGAGTGAGAGCCTGGGAGTTGTAGTGTGAAAAGTTTCCTTGCTCCGTGTTTTATGTGTAGGCACTCTGAGGGAGAGTTCGTGGAGTGGGATGCTGCATCTTAAGTTTCCATTTATAATCTTATATAGCAATTTCATATCTGCAATGTATGTACGAGTTTCTGGAGTATTAATATGCAGTTTTACAAGAAGATCTCTCTTAGGCAGGTGTCTTAGGGCAGGCACTCTATATCGAACGATGGAGAGGAAAAAGCTGAGAACACTGTCGATCTTGGAGGTATGAGAATGGACAGCCATGTTCCAGATTGGTGAACAATATTCTAGAATGGGGGACACAAATATCTTGAAGTAAATGGAAAGTGCTTTCCCATTCACAGCTTAGAACGGTTATTGGAACAAAATCCTTTTTTCCCCTCTGGCTGCTTCCACGAGGAGGGTTCGATACCCGGTGGAGGCACATAGTGGTTAGGATCCCACTTTAAACTGTACGTCATTCAATCAATTCAGTCGAGGAGGAGGGTTTGAAAGGTTGGCGCTTGTTGCCCCAACAGGGGAAGGGGGGGGGCAGCGGTAGGACTAGTTGGCTGTTTGACCGCAAGTTCCTTCGTAGGTAAACGCGGCAACAGAGGGTCACTGCCAGAAAGGCGGGTCCCGCGCCGGGAGATAACGCGATTTCATTCTAGTGATAGGAAGTTGGATAATGTGACAGTGCATTGAATATGTCGGTACTCTGGGCGCGGGGGGATAAAGACAGCAGAAGGGTGGTGTTCATTACATCACCTCCGCAAAGGATCGAGATTGAGAATGTGTGAACACGACATGTTGCAATGTGCACTGCAGAGGGTAGCTTAAGAAAATATGTACAACTATCGTAATTGGAGATTCATCCCTGCAGTGGCGGCGATTAGAGGGGGACGAGGCCCCCACTTTTCGCCACTTTTGCCCCTGCACTGTGCTAAACCTTATCTACAAAGGCAAGTATACTGTCTATGCCCCCCTGTTTTGGTACCTTGCCCCCCCCCCGTTTTAGAACCCAATCGCCGCCACTGCAACCCTGTGATAAATACATATAAAATTCTGACTAGCGATTCTCGGATAAAGCTAGATGTATGCCTCGTAAGGAAAACAATATCACTGAAACGGGCCAAAATCCTATCATCTGCATATACGGAGTTAGTCGTTAACTGTAAGCTGTCAAAATGATTGATCCCGCATGGAAGGTAGATAATTATGAGCTCTTGTAAAGTTGTACACCTAATGACGCGACAATAACAGGCGCATTATATTGTTCAAGGCCCCCCTCTCCAGTTCTTTCGGAGGCTCATTGTTGCAACTCACCACGCGGAAGATTATGTTCCGTTGCACAGCAGGGAGATGCATCGAAGGTCGCATGTTGGTTGCAGCAGCTTTCGTAGGTGGATCATAACGTGCCCAGTTAACCCTTCGATGGTGTGGTTCGCAGCGGGGTACCTTGTGGCACACCTGCCATACTTGTATATACTTGATGCACTCGATAAAATACTTGATTTGTGTGCTGGTGTCGTATTCTAGAGGCGGCGGGTTCAAATCCCGGCTTCTGCCATCTGACAGTGTATTCCGTTATCTTCTCCAATACAGAAACCAGATAAATTTCTCCATTTTTGCTAAACTTGAAGAAAATGTTGACAATAAGGCCATTATCGTGTTTCTAGCGTATTCTATAGGTCCATATTTTTCCAACAATCAACCGGTCCATCGTGATTAGCCTAATTGTACAGGAACGGACACCTGCGGGCAGTGGCAGCGATTTGGTTCCAATACTGGGAGGCAAGGACAGTTTATTTTCCCTTGGTAGATAAGGTTTAGCATAGTGTGGGTGCAAAAGTGGCAAAAAGCGCGGACAACTGTTCCCTCCATATCGCCGCCACTGCTTGCGGGTTGTAACGAATATGTCCCGGAATGGCCGGGAGTCTCCCGGAATTGAACTCTCTCTCCCGGAAAAACTTTGTTATCTACCGGGATTTTTGTATTACTATATTTTTTATAGTTATCTTTTTTTACAGTATTTCATATTGAAGAACTTTGTTATGGCATTACGGCTTCAGAAGTGTCTGTGTGTCTGCATATTGATTTTATTTTGTTTAATTACAAATTCGTGGTTGCTAGGCTGTTTTCATCAAGTTGATTCAAGTTTGTATTCACAGTTGCGGGACTGTGAGTCTGCAGGATTTTTCAAGGGAGGGGCAAGGAAGATTTTTTTTCTTTTCAGGGAGAGTCAAAACCTGGTATATGCCCCCATAATATTGTCACCCCCTGGAGAAACAATTCAGTTCGAAGTTATTATGATTTTGCAACGCCCTCTTCACGATAAACATAAATGACTGTGAGTGAAATAAAATTATCTATGTGAAATATATACTTTTAGTTTGATATTCATTTTTCAGGAGGGTCACGGCCCCCCTTGCCTCCCCACTTTTTTCGGACGTCCATGAGAAAAGCTGATATTCAGAACATTACGCTTCCAGAATAGTTTTATCTAAAGAGTTAGAAGGCTGTAAAGAAATCTTCCGGAATCGACAAGCCTAGTAACGAACTCATTGGAAATAAGTAGGTTTTTTACAACCCACAAGTGTTTGTGACTGTACAAACAAGCGAGGCTAAAGAATCAGACAATTCTATCGCGTGGTGATAGAATATTAAATTAAGTAGCATGTGAATCTAGAAGGCTGCACGATACTGCCACCCATTAAATATGTTGTCTTCTCTTTGTACTTTTAGTAATTAAGAAAAGGCAAATTTGTGGTTTACGTAAAACCACTTTCTCTGTTTTTTTCCTTCACCACTTTGTGTGCGTGTTGTTTCATTTAGCACCACCCGCACCACTGCTTTCTTCAGTGACTACGTTTTTACCATCTCCTTTACGTAGTAATTTCTTCCCATGTAAGCGGTTATTTCCTTTCACTGCCAACAGAAGGCAATTTCATTGGCACCATAAACTTTCACTGTTCTCGCAGATAACGCATTCGTTGTTCGTAGATTAAGTAAGTGAAGAGAAAAGATGTCCGCCTTCTATTTGGAAAGAACAAATACGATCTGTTATAGAAGCTATGACTAACTATACTAAATGTAACTTCAATGATTCCAAAGGTGAATTATATATATATATATCTAAGATGTAATATATCTTGTATGTAAACGATTGTATAAACCTTTTGCTTCTCCGGTATATATCTATAATATAATACATCTGACATATAAAGAAATGATTATATAAACCTCTTGCCAATGTAGGTGTAGATAGATATGCTTAAAGAGAAAACTAATAACTTTTCATTCCAAAGAATGTAGGTTGGGAATTCCTGCACAAAAGACCAGACAAGGACTTGGTCATACATTATTACCCTAGAGGTCTATCTGAGAGGTTCGATCGTTGGTAAACTCTGAACCAATCACCATCCCCAGAAGGCTGGTGGGGATGTGTGTTAACTTTTCACAACCAAATCATCAAATCAAATCGAAATATCCCAGTCGTTCATTCGATTGATTGATTGATTTAGATTATTTTACTTCGCGTTTTGTGCCTCTTGACTAATTTCCGAAGATGAAATGATGAAATTGATGAATGGACATTCACAAACAACCAAACCCGAGCGGGATTCGAACCCGGGACCCTTGGCGTCGCAGCGCGATGTGCTAACCACTCGGCCACAGGGTCCGGCATTTGTTCATTTGACTTTACAATTATGCTCACAGAAACACACAAATAAAACGCCATTTTGTTATGTCTAAATAATTAGCACAGTGAAGCGATTTAGATATAACCGAAATTCTCGTATATCTTATGTGTCGGTCTCATCTCAATATTACGGACATCCGCCTCCTCTCAACAAGTTTCCCTTGTCCCGGTAGTGCATTAAGTGGTCGACTAAAGACTTCACCGCCGAGGTTTCTTGGTTCATTTCCTGGTCTGGGCACGGAGGATCCTTTCTAAGTGGCTATTTATCAATTAAATACAATCTTCATAGAATCCCAAGTAAAACGTCTGATTTTATAACGTGAAAAAAGTATTTGATTTTCATGAAATGGCATACATTTCTACATCATTACAAAGGGTAGTTACATGTTGACAGTTGCGTACGAACAATAATATATGTCATTTATGTGCCCCACGACTTGCTCTGCGTGTAGTCATTCTATCAATGAAATTACTGGATGACACTTACACTGTTGATTTAGCCATTGACACGTCGAATTTCCTCCTTAAGTTCTGGTAGGGTTCGGGGATTGTTTTCATGAACCTGCTATTTCACATACTCCCAAAGGTGTCAGGTCACGTGACCTCGCTGGCCAGTTCTGATCGCCGTTGCGCGAAAGGACTTGCCCGGAAATTTGTCGTGCCGCAACTCGTGGGAGGTATGGCAGGTAGCGCCATCCTGTTGGAACCACAATTGTTCAATAGTCACACCATTCAAATAAGGTGCCAACAGAACTTTTAGGAACACTGCCGCCAACCCAACAACAACAAGATAATGACGCAATTCAAATCCGGCGTTCTTGTTGGGACACCCTTTAGAAAAATACAAATACAAAGCTCAAATTGTCTGATCACGTACGGATTTTTAAATGATGATCTTTCACAGAGCATCCCTTGTACAATTTATTAGATCGTTCTCCAGTGCAAGTTGACAATCATCCATGAAATCGTGGAATCTTTCAACTCTCTTCACTTCAAACCAAGCAAGTCGTAAATCTAACATTCCCAAAGGAAAATAATCCAGAATCTCGGTTTTTCCGTGAAGCTACACTTCGTTTTACAAGCCATCAAAATCCAAGAAGACACGGTTAACAACTTCTTGTTAATAATAAAATAATAATTAAACGTCACTCCCTTCCTTTCAGATTGAGGCAGTTCTATTGCCTTCCTCAAATTACCGAAGAACATCAACGACTTCACGACGGCTGCAAACCCAGCAGAGCGTAACGATTGTAAAAAAAAAATCTTCCCAAGAAAATTTCCCACCCTGTGTATCACTTTTGCTTGTTTACCTTCTGTTGTCTGTAACTTTCACCGCTCTTCATGCAAAACTTGAGCTGTATACACTGCCCCAGGCACCTAGCTCTGACTTTTTCCATGTCTGAGGTGGAAATTAAGTGTGCAAATTGTTTTTAAAGTTGCGCTATTTTGCTTCACGAGGAAATTCAGTTAGTACCAAACTTATTGCCCTGCATACGTTTATCTTAATTCTGGTGATATTTGCGGAAGTGTTACGTGTAAGAACCTTATGCAATTTTTGCACTGAGTGGTTCCATAAGTATTAGTAGTGAACTTACCACGGGTACAAGAATTTTCCCTCAATTCTTTTTCTGTTTCCTTGAAATGATTTGTAGATTTTTAGTGCGTATGTTTCGGATATAAGCAGCGCAATAAATATATTTTTTTAAAAAAATTACGTCGCTTTCTTACCACTTGTCTAATCTCGACGATAACATTGTAATCTTATCGTGTCCATAGTTATCTACATGGGTGACCGCAAAGAAGACCTGTTATCTGTTGTCCTACGAAGCCAAAAGTCACCTTCCCTCTGAAATAAAGAAAAATGACTTACCTTCTACATTTTTTTGTACATTTATTCTCTTTTAAAATTTCTGTATTCTCTATTTTATTTTATTTCCTCCTTTTCGAGTCTCAGTATCTCCTTTCGTGCTTGTTTCTTCTTTTCTAGATCATTTCTTTTCTCTAATGTTCTTCCCCTTTCCTTTTTATTTATCTTATTCTCTCTCTCTTCTTTATTTCTCTTATTTCTCTTCTCTGACAAATTATTAGAGATTTTTTTGGCTACATTAAAATCATATATTAATACCAATTAATTATAAACAATGAAATAGATACCTAATAACTTGTACCATCCTTGTGCTGCTGTAAATTAAACCTCAAATTATATCTGACTTTTTGTGTGTGTAAACAATTTTGAACTCCGATTCTATAACTAGTGCTGATTTTAGAACTTTGCCAATCATCGTGGCTTAGTAAACTGGGGTTCCAGGTTAGTATCATACTTTATCCACATGTCTATTCAACCAGAGAGGGGTATCCAGAAAGGGATGTTTCTAACGCACTCTGCTTTATATATATATATATTTTTTGTGAGGGGGACACAAATAACAGAGCTTCTACAATGGAATCAACCAGTAATAATCGATGAGAAAATATATGTTTTGTAGTTTATACACAATTTCTGTTATCTTCGCACAAAGATTTGGAGGGGTGGAAATTGATTTTTATTATTAAAAAGTAAACGCCGCAGCTCCTCGTTAAAATATTGATACCCTATCAAATTAGTATTGTTGTCACGTTGTAGGAAAATGTAAAAATAAAATTATTCCTCGGAATGCGACATTTTATGTACGGGTCGCATGATGTTCTTAATTATTCCTTTGAGAAATGTTTTCTGTATATGTACAGTTTGTTCATAATGATGCCATATATATGGTCAATATTATTCCCATTATATTATTGCAACGGAATAATCGTCACGTCTTCCATGAAAGTATTGGCACTCTGAAATTACTCTTATTATCTATCGCAAAGAAATAGCTGTAGAAAAGTTCCATCACACCCTTAACCTAATTCATTAATTGCATTAAATATTCTAATGACACACATTTAGGTTTGTGACAGAAGGATGAGCTAAGAACATGTTTGGATTCCACGTGATCCAGTACCAACTAACATAATGTCCGTAAGTAGGACTTAATATTATTGTTAACTTTTCATGAACTTTGTTTGCTCAAAACAATCTGGAGAGAAAGAATCAACTTAGCAGGAATAATGTGTGACCTTGGGAAATGGGTCTTCTGTTATCAAATTTCCTCTAATTCTGTGCGCAAACTCCCGTGAGTAATCGCAAAAATATTTGAATACAGTAGCAATAACTCTCTTGTTCTTCAAAGTTATTAAAAGCAGCTTACTCTCAGTTTGAAGTTACAATTTGCTAGAGTAATAGAAAACATAAGCAAAGAAGTTTTAGCTTGTTATTGAAGTTAGAAGAAATAAAATAACACCGCCATCTCGTGTTAGAATTTAAATTATTTAATGTGATACCCAGAATAGGATTATACTACCATGCAATCACTAGTGAATATATTTATTTGTGTGTCTATGGATTGGGCCTTCCTGCAGTTTTTCCGTTAACACTATCACTTGGTGATTAAGTGTTTCCCGATTGTTGCACATATCGCTGTATACCGATTATACTGAAAGCTCTTATTGTGGACCAATCGCATGGACAGGACGTGGACAAAAATATCGGTCATGCAGATTCGCTTATAGAGAGTTCGATTATGTCTCGGCTTGTTGACAAATTCAGAATTTGGTTTACATTAGTTGACAACAAATGGACCTAATGGAATATTTTAGTTTCCTCTGCCCAATATCATTGCAATAATTTGGTAAGTGCTGATTTTCATTTCCATTTGCATTTAGGGCACCTGAAAATTCAAATTAATCAGAATTATGATTAATGAAAATTGCTGCGCAACAGTAAATTTACGAGGTGCACGTTAATCAACCTCCAAATGTGGAGGTGGGATGCAACGCGCACCCCGGTTAAGCGCGATATCCACTTGTTGCAAACCAGCGTATCGTATCCCCGTCCCGTATCAATCATTGATACGATATGGGCCCCGATTTGACGCGTATCATCACTGCGTTCCGTATCATCCGCCCTGTGGCATGATTGATAAGGGAGTGCGACACAGTTCACAGTCTGGTCTCAAATGACGATGAGTAAACCGCAGCAAGTGGCAGCAGCCGCATATGTTTTCATTAATTAAGTTTTGTCTTGTTTACGAATTTTGTTGTAGTACTCCGGATGTTAGGGTCCCACAGGATTCCATATTTCTTATATGTATATCAATAAATGCAATAGTATTTTCCTTATCCCACTCCATAATAAACATAATAAATAAAATAAATTGACAATGGTACGTACTAAAATATACAAAACAGTAATTTTGTCTGTAGTATTATATGGATGTGAAACTTGGTCCCTTACATTGAAAGAGGAACATAAACTGAGAGTATTTGAAAATAAGATCCTTAGGAAAATCTTTGGACCTAAAAGGGATGAGGAGACAGGTGAGTGGAGAAGGTTACATAATTTAGAACTACATAATTTGTATTCATGTCCAGATATTATTAGAATGATTAAATCAAGAAGACTTAGGTGGGCAGGCCATGTGGCACGAATGGGAGAGGAAAGAGGAGTTTACAGGATTCTTGTTGGGAAACCTGATGGTAAGAGACCTGTAGGAAGACCAAGACGAAGATGGAGGGACAACGTTGAGATGGACCTAAAGGAAATCGGTAGGGGTGGAAAAGAGTATATAGAACTTGCTCAAGATAGGGACAGATGGAAGGCCTGTGTTGCTGCAGCCATGAACCTTCGGGTTTAAGAAGGCTAGGGAGTTAGTTAGTTAGTTAGTTCAATGGTACGTACTGGCATTCACAGAGCTACACACTGAAGGATGATGCAACGAGCCAACGGAACGCGCGCATACCCATCCACACTGACCCTCCACCGCGTACCGTATCCTTCCTTTGATGTCACGGGGAAAAACCGCCTAATGAGAGATCGGGTCCGTTGCGTATCTTTTCTCACATTTTGAAACTGAGCGTTGGAAGTTTTTTCGAAAAAAATTGATACGGAACGGGGATACGATACGCTGGTTTGCAACAAGTGGATACCGGGCTTTACATTGTTTGATCCATCATCGCCACTCTTGCGAAAGCATTTCTCTGTTATGCATTGGAAACCTGAACGAAAGGCCAGGTGGTTGCCAGCTCGGACTGCAAGTTGCACACTCCAGGATAACCTCTCGCGGCCTAGTAATAATTGATGCCAGGGCCGGGCGGTTGAGAAACGCTGTTGGTACGCTCGCTAGGTAGACTTGTGCTTGCAAAACTACTTCGAACCTACCCAGCTTACAATCAAGAAATTCTCAACAATAGTTTTAAGTATCTGTTATTGTTGACTAAGAACAGAATCATGTTAAGCATACGTGTTTATAAGACAGGAAAATATCCACAAATACAATGGTTCTTCTTTATCATTCTCAAACCTTTCGATAAATTGACTTTATGCTCAGATACGCCAATCAGGGCTGGACCTACAGTTTAAAGTTGAATCCGAACTACCATGTGCCTCCACCGGGTATTTAACCGGGACCACTTGATTACAAGACGACGACATTACCACTACTCCATTGGGGATGACCAATTGATGCATTAATTAAACCAAATAAATGCATAAAGGCTGTAGAATGAAGCAAACATACGAATACATCATATAATGCACATATACTGATTTTATCAATATTATTTATATCATATTACTCATGAATCAATTTTTTTAATAAACTTTTCTAAAGTAAATTAAAATATTTTGAAATCTAAACATACAATGTCCATCCTTATGTTTCGAATAGTGTTTCCTTTATTTATTTTTTTATTGGAATATGCCAAATAACGTTATATACTGCATAAAGTATTAAATGTTAGTTAATTCTCACGTTGCTGTATGAGACAACTTTTATTCCAGATCTTAGGCGACAAATTAAAAAGAACAACATTAGTGAATATTAATAAGAATAACAGAGAAATGTAAGGCCTCCCCGGTGGCATAGTGATATAACGTTATCGCCCTGCAATCAAAGGGTCACAAACGCAGTGTCCAAATAATAAACTCGAAACATGGATGATATTTTAATATTCCACCTTCAGGAGAATCAACTCACTTGTACATACACAAAAAATAAACAATATCTTTAACTCCAATATTTGAAATATTAAAGACATAATTATCAATAAACTTACATTTCACAACATCGTCAATGTCCACCTCTACGAACAATTTCTTTATTCTCTTTCCTTCTCTCCCCCCAAGAGTCCTACACACCAGGGGCGATTTCTCCATGTAGGAAGTGAGGAACTTCCTACAGTTCATTTGTACTTATTTCGAGTTCTCTACTTTTTAGGAGTTTAATGCGTGTGTTAAAATTCTGAGCGCAAGGTACGTACAATTGACTAGATTAGCTACTGTCAAGAGTTGACTGCTCTCGCACGCACCAGCAGCAGCCGAAAGACGATGGCCACAGGCTTTCTGACGCTCGCTGAGGAATCACGGCGGTTCATCCTACAGACAGATGGGTAAGGGGAGGAAGGGGCAGTGAAGGGAGGGGCGGCGAGGTTGCGAAGATCGGCGAGGACTGAGGAACCAGCAAGTTGTTCCTCAATCAGTGTTGCCAATCCCAGCAAAATGGTACTAAACCAAGCACAGTTTGATGTATGTTGGCACTTAGCACCCTGCTTTTGACATAATGGTAAAATCTGCAAACGCCAGTCCCTGGGAGAGGAAAAATCGAATTCAATGGAATATGTTTTTAGGAAATAAAAATAAAATTATGTCCAAATCTTATTTCTACTTCACCAGCGGACATGTTTCAAACGAAAGGGAGTATGCCGATCCAGCGGAGAGCTTTTTTACAACCATGCCACGATCCATCTTCTATATTTTCTTCATCCTGCCCGATTTAGTTCGTCAGGAAATTTTGTGGTAGGGAAATTTGGAGGTAAACAATTTTCTCAAACCTTTTAAAGTTCTATGTTGAACTCATGTTGTTTGTTGCTCAATTTTAAACAATTTGGGGGCGGGGAATTTATACCAGGTGGTTATAATTAAAGTGACGGTGTTCAGAGTGGTACAGCACGGGCTGTAATGAGAGTAGCAGTCTGAAACTTCAAAGATATGCTAATGAAACAATGCGCTCGCGAATTATGAAAAAAAAAAAAAAAAATAGTTCCAATTCTCGCCACCAGGGTAAAAATGGCGCTGTAAGCAGTCAAAACGTGGAATTTTCCGTAACTCTGACGTCAAAGTCTGTGACATTGCCTAACCATTGTGTGAGCTCCCTGGTTGTGGTTGGTGACGCTTGTTGCTTTTTCCTTTAGTAATGTTCATGTAATTCGAATAGTGAAATTGTAGCGATATTTTATTACAAAGAGTATTGTTTTCTGCGATTTATAGTGTTTTTCCTGTAACTATATCAAGTTTTGACTGCTTACAGCGCCATTTTTTACCCTGGTTTCGAGAATTGGAACTTCTTTTTTTTTTTCATAATTCGCGAGCGCATTGTTTCATTAGCATATCTTTGAAGTTTCAGACTGCTACTCTCATTACAGCCCGTGCTGTACCACTCTGAACACCGTCACTTTAATTATAACCACCCGAGTAGTATAATTGATACTACGGACAGCGCCACTTACAAGTGTAGAAAAGGCGAGGCTATTTGATTGAACAATCAGATTTGCTTACACTTAAAACAATGCCAAGATGGGGCCTGTCCCCCAATTCTTCAGGTGTGATATGCTCTGATTTTTAAGAAATTCTGAATTTCTAGTGTAGAAAAGGCGAGGGCTCAACAGATAGATTTACCCATACTTAAGACAATGACAAGAGGGGCTTATACCCTAATTTTTCAGGTGTGGAGGTTTGGGTTTAAGTCCTCATAAAATATGAAGCCTCCCCTGATGGCAAAATGATAATATTGTTGTCTTGTAAACAAAAGGCTTAGAAAATATTATGGCAGTTCAAAATCCAATTTTGTCTGCATTAAGGTCTCAGAACCCAGTAAAATGTGGGCATATTCCATATTGAGAAGTGTTAATAGTGTTGCATTGTAATCAGGGGCTTTGGGTTTGAGTCCTGATAAAAGATTGAAATATATACAACTGCCCACACATAAGATATTCACTGCTAGCTGATAATACAGTTGAGGTTTCAAAGCTGGTAGAGTGTCTGGGGCCTCTCTGACAGCAAAGTGTTGGTATTATTGCTTTGTAATCAAGGGCCTCTGTGTTTGAATCGTGCTTCTAAAACTGCTCCGTGACTCTCTCATTTCTTACATCATAAATATATGATTTTTCACCTATGAGAATAACACTACAAATGGTGTCTTCAGGTAAAGCCTCGTGGAATTCACAGATAATTTTAATGTTTGTCCTGTCATTAACCACAACCTGTTTTCTTTTTGAAGTGTTGATTACAAACATGGGTCTCTGTGTCTTGAATTCATCTGGTGAGTAATACATGTCAGTACTGCCAGTAGTGACCCTTTTGAAAGCCGAAAAAGCCTCATATAATTTGAGGAAATCATCCTTGGACATGTCTAAATTATAATTTTCTCTAGGAAATACCTCATTTCTGCCATTTTTAAGATAAATGTTCTTGATGTTGCAGTTATCAAATTTGCTTGAATTTTTTTCCTGATTATTGTGTCTTCCAGTCTGAAACAATACCACCACAAAATCAGGCATGTCGTATTGAATACTGGAGAATGAATTTGTAGCATCAAACTCATAATAGGTACCAGATGCGGGCTTCTGTACGCATTGATATGTGTAAAATTGCAGAGGAATTTGCGGATTTTTTAGGATATCAGCTTTGTATTTGAGAGCATAACTGGCTTCATATTCAACAACTGGGATTCTTAGCTCCATAGTCTGAATAATGCATTTGCCCTCATCAGGTAAGGTATTAGGCATAGCTTCCCCTGTGGGGTTTATTGCACTGTACCTCATCAAAGCATTATTATCATTGGCAGCTCTTCTAAATGTAATTCTTAAACCACCCTTCCACATAATATCTTTGTAATCCGAGAAGAATCCTGGCAACAGGCGCATGGGAAATAGCACTGTGTGATTTTTAGATAATATCTTATCACCAGCTTCAAATCCCCCTATTTTGTAGTATGATGCTTCGGTTTTGGATAATTTTAGAGTGGCCAAAGCTGTAGAGGTAATGCCGGGATAATCTATTCTGTTTATAACAACCCCATGCTTTCTGATCTCAATTTCAGAGAACAGATGCGGCACAAAATTATCTACCAATCTTATATTTGAATTTGCCGGATAATCTGTACCATCGAGCTTTACGACATCAAATTTGATGTATAGATCTGCTCTGTGAGGGTGTATAAAGCCATCCCCTACATCAAGATCCACCTCTATCTCTGTGTTGGGTTGATTTAAATTTGCAAATGTCCTCCTGTTTGGGGGGAATGATTGTAGCTCATAACTCTCAATATTTTCCATTGTATGTATTTTTATTTAAATGTTAATCTCTATGATAGCAGTTGTTGTGGCTCCAGCAAAATCAACTAATTCTTCTTTTTCATTAGTGACCATCAATTCAATGTAATCTATTCTATTATGGCACACGGGAAAATATAATGTTGGGGATGGATTGTAGATGATTGGCTCCATGAATTCGGAATTAGGTTTGAATGTTGCAATGATGCCGGTTTGTTTGTGAGTGCCTATGCCATTTGATTTGGTGATCATACCCTCAGCCACATTACAGTGAATATTCAGAGTCTCTATGGCTAAGAATTTGGGTATATTCATAGCAGTGTGTTTGATGGCCGGTTCAAGTTTTGTGTTGTTCTCAAATCCTAACAGCTCTCCTATAGTACCCAGATGTACTGTCTCCGTAGCAGATACAATCTCTACTCTGTGAGTGACAGAATTTTGACTTAACACTACACCTCTGGGTAATTGAGCATTTAGAGTGGACAGATTATATTGCCCTGGAGTTATGACAATTTTTTGATCCCCTATTGCAATTGTGTTGTTGTGGTGAGTAATATTAGGGATCAGGTACATGCCGTAAAATGCTCTGAGAGCTATTGTTTTGGGATACACTATGTCATCATGTAATTTGAGTTTCAATATTGAATTTTGGCTGGTGAGATGGAATACCCCCATGATGTTTCAGATACCACAAGGCCTTTTGAAAATCTTCAATTGATGGTTTATTTATTTGAGACATATATCTGAGAACAGATAAACACAAATGTCCGCAATTAACATCTTTGAAGTTTTGAAGACGGGCATTATTGTAATAAAGATTAGCTGATTTTAGATATTTTATTAAATTTTCAGGTGGAACACCTCCAAATGAATCAAACACAAATGCCTCATTTTTTAAATATTTAAGATAGCAAATCCAGTGAGTGCCCTGATTTTTGTACTCATCCAAATTAACAATGCCACACTCTTTGTTGAGTGGTTGTTCTGGTAAAGAATCAGACATGTACACACCTCTAAAATGTTTGATGCCCAATGGCTTGATTAAAGCTTCAATATCTTGGTTTGTAAGCGGCTCTTGTTTTTTTTAAACTTATTCATGGCTCTCTTAAAACCTTTGCCTTTTTTCTCCATGGCCAGGTTATGGCGCTTCTGCTCATCTAATTCTGCCTTATTTTTCTTGGCATCTATTACCGTTTTTGCTATGGCAGCTGATCCCCCGGCCAAGCTCCCAACAGCCCCGAGAGCAGCTAAGATGGCAGGGATGGTAAATATGAAACCCCCTGTATGCGATTTTTTTCTTGATTGCTGTAATTTTTTTAATTGGGGGGTGCTAAGCAACAATTTCATACCATGTCCCTTTGCAAGACAAGAGCTTTTTTTCTTGCGCTGCTTTTTGGTCAAAAGGCTGTCAATAGTTTTAAGAGATTTGAGACCTGCATAAGGTATTTGATACATAACACCCTTGGCCTTCATTGTAGGTTTATTATATACATCTTCACAGCCCCCACCCCAGTTTTTGTTTGGTGCTCATGGCTATGGTGGTTCCCAATGCTGCTATTTTTTCACTTAAAGAAGCATCTTTGCTTACAAATCTGCCAAATGCTGCCTCTTCTAATTTCTTGTCTGCAACATGTCTCTTGTCAAGATCAGAATGTGTGTTGTATGCTATGTCATGGTCTCTGCAAGCAGCATCTAGGGGATTAACACCAGGGTCCCCTCTGCTTAATCTATGATCCAATTTTGTACCTGGACCACAATACTGATAGCCTGGAATGTGTAGTTCAAATGGCAGCTTGTTTATAATGTCATTAACCAGGCCCCGACCCTCAGAAATATTCCAAAATTTGGGTGGTAGAGTATTAATAATTTTTATGAGATATCCAATCCCCTTAGGGTCATTCACTATAAAATTAGACAATTTGGTGCTTATCATGTCCATAATTCCAACTTTTTCATTGTAAAAATTGTGGTTGCCAGCATTTTCCTCCCCAGCTATCACCAATAACCTATCCACAAGTTTCCTGACATCATCAACCCACACAAATTCTTTAGGCAGGGTGTTGTATTGTTTGATCCCACTGCCTGTCTTGATCTGTGACCATATGGGCTTGATTAAATTGTTGTATTTTGCTCCACTGCTAGACTTGACTCTTTTTTGTGTGGGATCATTGTTCTGGTATAGAGCATCTGATTTTATTAATATTTCTTTGTAATGTTCATAATCTTGATCTGTATAGCTGCCAGGCCTTTTCCTAGTCATCAGTTCCCACAATCCAGGTGTTCCGGGGTACTTAACAAAACCACCTTTTTCTCCGAGACGAGATTCTGAATAAACAATTATATCATCCCCCATAAAAGTTACTCTGAAATTGCCAATTCTATGTATGATGCTGCCATCAAGCTCTGTGTCGGCATATAAGCCAAAAACCTCATCTTTGTTGTCTTTAGGTGTGGTTAAATATTTTTGAGCAAGAAGACCCAATTCAATAGGATCCTGAGTAGCTTCAATTCTTCTAGGAGCAACAGGACTAGGTGTATGAATACTGGAAAGTGGGGTGAATGGATAATCTAATATGTTCCTTGCAGCTACAGGTACAAGCTCTGTGATCAAATCTTGATTTTGCTCTGTAACAGTTTTGATATTCTTACCTAAATTATTAATAGCATCAATGACAGGCTGTTCTGTTTGCTTGTGTTTTTCATAAATTCCACGGTTCTCCGATTTCCATCCCTTAAATCTTTTTACAAGATAATCTCTTAACTTAAGATCATCAATGACTGGTCGTTTCATGGTTGTTTATTTATGTCTCAACGTCTAGAAAATCGTTGATTTTATTTCTGTATTTGCCTGTATTAGGTGTTCTTGTCATATCAATTGTGACAAACCCATAACTGTCCTGGTTCCAGCACTTGCTGCAAAATTTGGAAAAATTATTGTAGCTCAAGTCCCCACCTACATATTCATCATGTATGTGTTTGAGGTTGGTATGATCTTGATGAAACACACATATAAAATTGCTGTTGTCTCGGATCAGTTGCTTCGGTATTTTAGAAAAAGTCTGTGCCAGGTAGAAGCAATCAATGTTTTTGTGTCGGCCCTGTGTAAAGAAGTTTCTAACCTTGTTTTGATTATCCAGTATAATGTCATCAAACACAACAACAGAATTATCGAGACATTCATCAAGTGGCTTAACATCTGGTTCAAAAGTGGCAATATCCAATCCATCATATAGCTTCATCAGCTGCTGATATTTTAATTGTTCCAAGCTCTTAGAGAAAACATACAAGTGCCTGTTTTTCCAGTCTAACCAGTTGGGTGCCAATAAAAAATTATCAACCATTAGTGTAGTTTTACCACAAGCAGATGGCCCAACAATAAGACATCTAATATTATCAGGCAGCAACTTGCCATTTCTCTTATTCTGCTGTTCAAATTCTGGCAGCCTTTTTATAACATCCCAGGTGCTCATATTATTACTTTGTCTGCATCGATCCAGCTGTTTTCCGGATGACCCAGCCATTTGACAAGTAACTTGTTGCCTTTTCTGCGAATGATTTTTTCTATGAGATATGTGTCAGGCTGTTTAGTTTTGCTGAGTTCTTGTTCATAGAACCTGCCTTTGAGAATTTCTCCTCGGTGATCTTTTATTATATATGTGTTAAGGGTCCCAGGTTTAACTTGAACTACTGTAAATAATTCGGTGCTCCAGTTTCTCGTAAAGCCTCTCTTGAATAAGTGCTTATATTTGCTGATTCTTACTTGATCGCCCACCCTGTATTTGGCCCTTCTTGTTGTTGGCTGGTATCTAGAATAATAAACAGTCCTGATCAATTTTTGCTCATCAGATGAAGTTACTTCAGAGGGTTTCATGTTGATTGTGGAATGGACCGAGTTGTTATATTTATGTAGAAGTTCTGGAAGAATATTAAGCCATTTATAATTACCTTGGAGTGTAAATTGTTTATACATAAGATTTTTTAAGGTTCTGTTGAATCTCTCTACAATGGAGGCTTTGAGATCACTGTAACTCGAGTAATGTTTTATTGCCCGGCTTTTAATAAACTGTTGAAACACTGAATTATAAAATTCTTTGCCATTATCTGTTTGCAAATAGCGCGGTGATCTTCCTGAATGATTGATGATTGTCCTGAGGGCTTCTGTAACACATTTTCCAGTCTTGGATTTGAGTGGCACAGCCCAGGCAAATTTTGAAAATGTGTCTATCACAGTGAGTAGATACTTGTAGCCCTTGTTGATTTTGTCTAAGTTTTTCAACTGCCCACTTGCCATCTCAATCAAGTCGCTCTGCCATAAATCATCTATGCCCTTTGTGACTACTGGGAGTCTCTTATAATTATGTCGGGCTTGTCTGTGTAATTCATCAACAATAATTTGTCTAGACATGATATGTAAACAGGAATATTGCAACTATGGGGTGTTCAGCAGCTGATACTGCAGGATTTTCTAAATATAATTTGTCCCCTATTTGTATTTTAAATTCCAAAGAGCCATCATCTTCAGTATAGGCTGTTTCTAATGTATTGGGGTCTGTAAAATCCTCTAACTCTACACTGGTGATTTTTGGTTTGTTATCAGCATTTGTTATTGATAAGGTAGGGTAGTGGTGTGCCTGTGGTTGATGCCAATATTTGATCTTGATTGGTCTCAATGTGCCCCCAACAAAAAACTGGTAATAAAATTGTGCAGGGGACAGCATATATATTTTGCCACCTGGTGTAAATGGTGAATCATATTCTTTGTTGGGGATGCTGTACAATTCAAGAATTACTGTATGTTTTGGATTCTCGATTATGCCTGTTATTTCTTTTTCTGCTGTAAGCAATCTGCTTGTTACAGATTCAAGGTACTCATTGATGGTCCTAACAACATCATCATGGCCTGGCTTGATTTTTATGTCCACAACAAGTTTCTTGTATTGTTGCACAATCTCTTGAAGCTGGGTGGCAAAAACAGACAGGGCATTTGCTTGATTGGATTCCATGGTCCCTAGCTGTTGCTTGATATTAGCTACAATTTGTTGCAAATTTTCAACAACTGCCAATTTTGAATTTTGAGCAGTAAGATCATGGACCTGTCTTCTGATATCCTCAAACAGGGCATGCAGTTCATTAATATGTTGATTGGTTGGTAGAGTGGCCACTGTCTGAGTAAGTTGTTTGATCTCTGTCTGGATATTCTTGATATCTTCTGATTTCAATATGCGATTCACTGCCCTCTTAATATTTTTAAGTTCCTGTGATGTGGGGAGATTTGACACAGTATTCTGCAAAAATTCAAGTGCCAATTTTACATTGTTTAATTCAGAAGCATCAGCCACATTTTGCATGGCATTTTGGAGCAGGGCTATATCTGCCTGAGTGGGTGTGGATTGTTGTAAAATTTCAAGTTTTGTTTGGATATCATCGATCAAGTGATGAAAATGAGATAGCTCAGATTCAGTGTTGAGGTTTTCAAGCTTTGTGATTTGTTGCTGGACACTGACAAGAGTATCTACAATCCCAGGCAGGCGAGTTTCTTGTACATTTGCCAAATCACTTTGCACTGCTGCTATGATACCTTCAAGATGGGTTATGGTACTTTGAATTTTTCCAAAATCTTCATATGTTTCAAGTTGCAGCTTAATGTTTGCTACACTCCGAGTTATTGCATTCAAAGCATCAGAAGATGGCAAGTTGTTCATAAAATTTTCAAGTGTCTCAATTTTTTCTTTAACCTCGGCTATGGCATTGTGCAGAGGATCCAGATTAGGTATCTGGAGTGACTGAATCTGTTCTTTTAGAGTGGAAATGACTAGATCAAAATCTTCCTGTGATTTTATGCTTTTGACAATTGTTTGGAGTTGTGTCTGGACATTATTTATCTGCTCTTCCAATTGTTGTTTCAATTGCTCAGAGTTGGTGGCCTGGGTCTTAAATTTGGCTTGAAGAGCTGCTACGGCCTCTTCTAAACTTTGAAAATTATCTAATGTTGCCAAATCAGTATATTTTTGAAGCACCAATTTGAGTTCAGAATCAATTTTAAGAAGAGGGTCCATGCATTCTGATTGTAAATTTGTAATTTCTAATTGAAGACTGGCATTGAGTGTGGTCTGTAAAGCTTGTAAATCACTTCTCAATTTCTTGACTCTGACATCAAGCATCAGAATCTCATCACTGTGATCTTCATGTCTTGTATGGCCAAATATATCATTAGGCATTTTTGTTTTACTGGTTATTTATTATAGAGTATCTGATTCTTAATTCTATAAAAAAGGGTATAAGCTTGTCATATGATCCCGGGACCTCAATATATAAGCAGTCACCAGCAGAAACCGTATATACAGTGCCAGAAACCATGTTTGAGTGCTTAATTCTATAAATATTTCTCCCTACTGAAATTTTAACATCACCCTCAGGGGTTGTAATAAATTGCAATTGACCACCTACAGGTAATTGGTAATGATTTAAATTATTGTTAAATATGTACAATATTTTGCCTGTTTCTTCATCATTATCTGTAAGTATGCTGTTCAGATGAATAATTAACAAGCCACTCAGTTTAGACATTACAGATTGTAAATCAGGAGAGGGTTGTGGTGTGGGCAGGTCCATAATAGCCTGTTTTTTGAACCCAAATAAGTTCATAGGCATGTTTATTTATTTCAAATCATGCTCTGGAATTGGGCATTGTTTCCCACTTTTCAAATCACAATGCCCCCAAGGTAAAGTATGTGTGCCACATGATAAAATGCATCTCTTATCATCATGTGGGTCCAGAGCCACTTTTGTTACAATATTTGAAGTCAACAAGTGATTCTCACTCTGAATTCTATTTTCTGATGTTCTGATTGAACTCTGTGATTTGATGCAATTTTTGTAATCTTCAAATACAAGCTCTTTTTCCACAATAACTCTGCCAATGCCCTTGGCTTTTTTGACAACAGCACTACATGTTTTAAAACTATACATCTTGGCTCTTAACCCAGCAAATTCCACAATAACATCACCAAGTGTCTCATCTTTTAACTTGCCAGGCACCTTTTTGTTGTGGTGTTGTTGAATTCTTGTATGTTCACTGGTATCAAAATATTGAAACAATTCAGGCTGTGACATATCTTGATAAACATCTTCTGTTTGAATTTCAAGAATAAAACTATCCGTGTCCATGTACAATAATTTTACACGATCACCGTAAAAAGGTTTCAGCACGTCATAATATAATATTAACATATGTAATTTGGACAATTCCAATATCACAGCCCCTACATAAATAGGTTTATCAAACTTGATCTTTGTTTTCATCATGTTGAAAAGTGCCATGTGCTCATCATAAATTCTTCTGTAATTGAAGTTGGGCTTTGCAACCAATTTTTTGCTCAGGCTGGGGTCAGTAATTATTTTAACATCGGTATGTTTCCTGACATTTTCAATAGTTTTGCCATACACTGAATTCACCATCAATTTAAACAAGCTCTTATCAAATTGGCTCTTTGCAGATGTTCGAAGCTCCGTGTTTGTATCAATGTATGGTTTCAACCATTCTGAGTGCCTGAACCTCAAGACTTTGCCAACTTTGGTCACTTGGACACCATGTTTCATCAGGAACTGGAGGTTTTTATAATATATGACATAACCCTGTTTCGGCTCCAGTGTCGTCATGAGCTTCTTCTGTTTAGAGCCAGGTGAGTACTGAACCTCGGAAATTGGGGGCAGATCAGAAAATTTGTTGTGTAAATGATCTGGAATTGTCAGATCAGCCTCTAAGAAGAGGCCATATTCACTGTCATCAAAATCCTGAAGATCCTCAATATTGAAATCTTCAACCCACTCAAGCCCTGCATATGGCAATTTATCCATCATGGCGTGACCATAGAGGTTGTTTGCATCCGCATACACTATATAATTTGATGGCCGTGTTGGATCATAATCAGGCATGTATTTGTTATTTGCTCTGGCATATCTCTGGGAACATTGCACTATCCCTCCTCTTATACATTCCTCCATAAACAAATACTTTTCTTGATCGTGGATCAGATCCAATGGCTTTTTGGTATTGAAAAACATTGCAGACCATGCTAGGCCCGGGGCACTGTAAAAATACACTGGGTCCAGTCCATAATTTTGCATGGAAGATTTTCTGAATGCCTGCAATATATCAGCTAAGAGGGTGACATCAAGTTTCAAATAAGCCATGTGATAATCACCAAATGTCTGGCAATTTAAATTGTCCCACATCAACTGGGCATGGTGATAATCTTCATCAGTAATTCCAGATCCTCTGATTTTGCTATAAAATACTTCTTGTGGTGGCAGGGAACACTCATCAAATTTAGAAAAATCTGTGACATAGTCGTATGGATATACACCCTTCCGCCTAATTAATTTCAGGTCCTGATTTGGAAACGAGGCACGTGTGATTTTCAAGTCATCATCAGATAATTGAGAGGCCAGTGTATCCAGGCTAGCTGATAAAAATCTGTAAGAATCAAGAAATCTTATGTGAATAGGAACACCATCAACTTTAATTATCTTGCTAATAGATATATATTTTTCATCATTTTCAGCTAAAATGTTTAAATTCTGCTTGTCAAACCCCTCGTACCTGATCAGATGATGGAAATCATAATTGGATGCTCCATGGCAAAATATGGGGATAAATCTTGGTCTCTTGATCTTAATATTACAGCTACTACACAGGGCCTGTTTATATCGACCATCTGTATGAGAATGGTGTTTAACCTTGATATTTGTATCTGAAAATTCACAATCACATACCGGGCATTTTTCTGCATTGTTGAAATCCTCAATCTGTTCCTCTGTTAAAGGCAACATAGGCTTTGATTTTAATAAGGTGTTAGATGCTATGTCACGGCACACATTTTCTATTCTATGTTTAAATTCTTTGATGGCATTTGGTCCCACGTATAAGTATGGTTCACTAGCTACACCATCCCGTATAACCACACAACAAAAGCTGGAAGGTTCATGTAGCTGGTATGGTGTAATTGATGATTCTTCTGGATCTGGGCTACAGAATGCAAGAGATTTGAGATTCGATTCGAAATCACAGACAATATATGCTGGGTGTTCCAACAAGGCTTCATACTTTTTGAATTCTGCTTTTTCACTTGGATTGGGCATCACCATATGAACAGGTTTATGGTTGCCACAGTATTTCAGATGCTCAATTAACTTGTTTTTTGCAATTTCTGCATTTTTTTCACGAATCCCATTTACCATTTTTTGACCATCAAATACAGTTAAACATCTTCTGCACAACTTGAATATTGTATTGGATTTGTCTAGTTGTGTTCTCACCAAAGCTTCAAGATTATGTATCAGAGTATAATGGTATGTATCATCCCCTTCAATTAAGAGCAGATCAATTGGAATAGCAGATTCATCATCAATTGTACTGATTCTGAGAGGTGCTATCGGACAATTGCCAGTGGAACAAATAAATACATTAATAGATAATTGTTTGCCATTGATGTGCTTGGCTCTTTTTTCAAATTTATCAATATTCTGAACTGACATTGGATATTCTAAACCCTCCATTGCATCGTCAAAATCGTGCTCATGTTGTTTGTAATAAGTTATTCTCTGAGGATCCTTTGAAACTGGATACAAAGCAGCTAATATACACCACAAAAAGCATTTCTGGTCGGCATTTTTTATATTGACCACGGCTCTTTTGTTTTTGATATTGGCAGGTAATGGCAGATAAGTGGAACCTTGTAATGGGCTGAATTCAGAAATATTAACATAGAGCTTGTGTGATGAACCGCATAGGCTCCATCCTGACTCTTTTGCCGCAAATTCAGAGTGTTTAATGTTCAGTTGATCTATCAAATTGCCTATTATTGTGTCTGAATTTGAATTTGAATATACAGGTACAGTTTCTGTTACGTGGGGGTGTGTAAATTTTGTGCCGTTTGGTTTCTTATATTGTACAAACAATTTGAGGGAGAGCTTATAAGAGCCATTTTGTGCATTAAGAATTGCCTGCAGATCAGAATTTATACTGTTCAAGAAATTCTCAATGCCGCATCTTAGCTCTGATACAAACTGGTAATCCCTAAGTTGGGCATTAAAACTGCTACGGGTAGGTTCATGGCGTGGCTGTTTTGCTGCTCTGGCATTAACAGGTGCTTCGTGCCTTCTTTTCAGACCAGATGTGGATGGTTGAGAGGGCAATGCTGATGACTGTACATAAGAATTACACTTATGCCATTTGTAATATGCATTGCTTAATATTTTATGGCATCTTGGACACATTTTTGTGGCTTTTCTGCATTTCTTAGAGTTACAAATACGGCAATGCCTAGCCCAATGAGAACTAGATATATTTTTATTGCATTGGTCACAATATTTTTGATTCGGCATTTTTTTTTCTTGTTGTTTATTATATACAATTTCCTGGGCTTCAATTCAAAACTTTATACTTAATAAAAAATATCAGTTGGGTTCAGCAGTTAGTGGCTGAGCTGGTGCTTTTATACCCAAACAACAGCAGTAACTAGGTTTTGGTGATAGTTTTGCTGTTATACAACACACAAACCTCAACTGTTTATCAACTAGCAGTTAATATCTTATGCGTGGGCAGTTGTATATATTTCAATCTTATATCAGGATTCGAACCTAGAGCCTCTTGCTTACAAAGCAACAATATTAACACGTCTCCAAATGGAATATATCCATATTTTACTGGGTTCTGAGACCCTTATACAGACAAAATTGGATTTTGAACTGTGATATTATTCTCCCAAGTCTTGCCTATGTTCATATTATCAGAATAGAATTGCTTTTAGCATGAGGGGGGTACAGTTCATTGCCACTGTGTGAAAATATGTATCTTTATCTCAATAATCTTTGTTACACTTTTACATGTTGCATGTTGCATGTACATGGCCTCTTCAGTGAATCATACAGAAAAATCATTAATGCCCCCTTCTAGCGTGTCTCTTGCGTGCCGGCAAGGCATGGAGGCAAAACATTAGTCTTTTGATAGATTCATGCATTTCCGAGCTATAATTGCTTGCCCCAAGCAATAGAATTGATCAGAGATTGGAAAAAAGCAGGCAACAGCTCAAATTTGTATATTAAATTAGATCTGTAAGTTATAGAGCATAGAAATATTGCCAAAAAAGCCATATTTTTGACAAGTTTATAAACAACAATCACACAGATATAGCTTTTACACACATGGCCGAAACTGTCTGAGCAGAGGAGGGAGGGGGGGGGGTTTAAGATCTGGGAGCTATCAACTAGCAGTAATTATTCAAAATCTCACTTGTGGACATATTATTTTGGCACATGTATTTCAATCTTTTATCAGGACTCGAACCCCGAGCCTTTTGTTTACAAGACAACAATATTATCATTTTGCCATCAGGGGAGGCTTCATATTTTATGAGGACTTAAACCCAAACCTCCACACCTGAAAAATTAGGGTATAAGCCCCTCTTGCCATTGTCTTAAGTATAAGTAAATCTATCTGTTGAGCCCTCGCCTTTTCTACACTAGAAATTCAGAATTTCTTAAAAATCAGAGCATATCACACCTGAAGAATTGGGGGACAGGCCCCTCTTGGCATTGTTTTAAGTGTAAGCAAATCTGATTGTTCAATCAAATAGCCTCGCCTTTTCTACACTTGTAAGTGGCGCTGTCCGTAGTATCAATTATACTACTCACCCGATACTATTACATAAATGTTAAGAATAAGTAACGCAAGTTCAATATTCTAGAAAAGTATTGCAGAATTACAATTATCCGAAAAAAGTAATTAATAATAAATCCTAACACAATTTAGAAACATTTAGCATAATTTCGAAGTTTAAGCAGCACTTTTTGTTATCGTTAATCCACTCGACGACAGGGAGGGAGAAGAAAATCGAAATTCTTGAAAATTCTGAAATATCGTTAATGTTATTTTCGTCGCTTTTTATAGGTTCACATTTAAATATTTCATAGTTCAAAATGAGAAGCAAGGACCCCTTGCCCTACCTTGAGCATGGGCCTGCAGCTAACATTCTAAATGCAAAGGAAAGTACAAGCGATGCGTATGAGTGTAATTGAACGCACTTTTCAAACCTTCCTCGGCTTACAATAACTTCTTCCTACACTCCGAGAAAGCCACGAGGCGTCACTGCTACACACAGGTTGGTCGTCAACCACCAGTAAAACAAAAATGCATCATTCTTCTGAAATCACCGATTACTCACAAGGCCATTAAAACATTTTGAACTAGATTCGGTTAAGATTAGCTTATGTGCAGAAAAACGCATGGAAATTAGTGATGTAAACTAATGATGCGATGAAATGCATAGAAATGCATTAAATATTTATTCAATTACATTCAAAGCATTTCAGTGTCTCACTTGAATTATACTAACGCTTCATTCTCACTTGATGCATTAAAAATTGCATCAGAATAGAAGTCGTATACAACGACGAACAACATGCATGCACTGGATTTTCGAAAGGGGGGAGGGGTTACGTGTACTTTTTTAGTATTTAGTCCTCATTTTGCCATTCTTTCCTGCTGCTGACGTCCTTCTTTTTAGAAATACTCAGCCAAAGGGGGGCTTATGAACTAATGAACCCCACCAACCCCTCCTTGGGCACACCAGTACTCGTGAACGCATGCGGTGCATGCTGCGCATGCGTCAATTGTGGGGAAAAGGACAGCTTGCTCTGCGACGACATTCATGAGCATTTCTACATTCTAATTTCTTCATATATGAGAAGTATTTATTTTACACGAGAGCGCTGAACTAAGCTTATATTACATTTCTTGGATCTGAAGTGACGCATGCGTCAATTGAGGGAAAAGAATTATTACTTTCTTTCACTTCAGATCCAAGAAATGTAATATAAGGTTAGTTCAGCGCTCTCGTGTAAAATAAATGCTTCACCTATATGAAGAAATTAGAATGTAGAAATGCTCATGAATGTCGTCGCAGAGCAAACTGTCCTTTTTCCCACAATTGACGCATGCGCAGCATGTACCGCATGCGTTCACGAGACGCCTCTGTCAGTAATTGTATCAATGCATTGCATAAAGACAATTTGATGTAGTTTCTTTTCTTTGTGTAGATTGTCAGGAAAGGAGGCTCCAGTGAGTGAAGGGGAGGGGTCATGTAAAATCTGGATAAGCTTTTTAGAGTTTATCTCTAACTTCAAACCGTAACCACAGATCGAATGTCATTGTTCGACTATTCAAACCTCTCTTTCATTTCAATGTGATAGTTAAAAAATAACTTTTTATCCAAGCGGTTCTCCCTGCCAATATCTCTCATGGTCCTTGTTATTGTCAAGGCGGTGCCATTCATGCGAGTATGTTTTTAATAATAATAATCGCACATAAATCATTTGTACATAATAACCGTGCGTTCAAGCCTTCTTTCGCTCAAGAGTATCCTGTCGCTTGACCAAAAGAGGCAGCAAGTAGAAAAACTGGTTCATCTTTAAATACCGATGAAAGTGGATGCTGCGGAATGTTTTACCTTTTTAAGTCCAGTGTCCGTGACACACTGACCAGTACTTGGGACATCGCTCCTGGTGGCCACTAGATTGATGGATGGGCCTTTTGGAAAATCTGACGAAACACACTTTCCCCCCTTTCGCAGAACTTGGCAGGGACTTCATCTTTTGCAGGCTGGGTGGACGAGTGCTATAACTAGTTGACGTCGCCAATGAAGTTCTCGGCTTGTTCTTTGTGAATGTCCATGAAAATATTGTTCCATAAGGTAGTTGACTCACCTGAGAACCAATAACGTGCATAAACTACAAATGATGCACTTTTTGGTGTCAAAATACACAAGAGAAATGCATAAAAGAGCACTTTTATCAGCTGATGTTCCGTGGGATGCACTAAAAATGCATCAATTGGGAAGTTCAGACAAGATCATTTCAAAGATAACAAAGTTACACATTTAGCTGTCAATTGATGCATTAAAAGTGAAATTTCGTTATCTCTGAAATGATCTTGTCTGATCTTCCCAATTGATACATTTTTTATGCATCCCACGGAACATCAGCTGATGACGGTACCCTTTTATGCATTTCTCTGTGTATTTTGACACCAAAAAGTGCATCATTTGTAGTTCGGAATCTCATAAAAGCCCATGAATTCCTTAAAAATATTTAAATTTTCATTTACGGTTCGAATGCAAAATGTCAATTGTTCAGGGATGGATATGTCATAAGTTTCGTCAACCATAATAGCAAAATATTCACGACTTTTAATATCTGCTACCACGGAGCGCAAAGCAGATCTCCCTTATATATCAATGATCTCGTTCTGAATGTCATGTAAGAGCCATTTGTAGCCCGAACGTCCCATCCACTCTCCTAGTTCATGCACATCTTTTGAAACTATTTTTAGTAAAAATGTTAACAATACTCATAATTATATACTTAGTATATAGTAATAAGTCATGTGTCTTGCTGTCTCTGGTCATAGCCCCCCCCACGCACAAAGTTGATGGTTTAGCATTCTCAGCCCCCAAAGTTGATGGTCTAGAACATATCAAATGTGTATTTAAAGTTAAGTTCATGTGGCACAATTCAGAGTAAACTTTACAAGAGAAGCAAAATAATACATTAGATCCTCTTAAGCAAAATTATTTGGGGGGCTCTGCCCCCACATCGTGAACATTGGGGGGCTCGAGCCCCCCAAGCTTCATGGAGTCGGCGCCTATGCCTGTCACCATACAACATGTGTATGCACTTCCGACAGTCTGCTCTGAATGTTAATGTTCTCCAGTCTTCCCAACATTCTAAAGACTTGAATTTCTTGCGTACTTGTGAATCCACGTTTCCTTCTCAGATCAGGATTCCAGAGCATAAGTTCCTAGGCTATCGTCATCATTTATTGACTAAACTTGTATTCTTCACCTTGTGAATTTCTCCTGAATCGATGATTTCTTACACTTTGTCTGTAATTTTTTACATTTTACTTCTTGCGAAATATCTTTGCACTGAATGGCGAATCAGTCCTCTAACAAGGGAGGTTATCTAAGTGTCCCCCTCCGATTTCCATGAAACTTGACAGGTGTATAGAGGGGCCCAAAGGAAGAAATACGTGTTTTTTTGTTGCAGCTAAAAAATCTGTTTTAGGGGGTAACCCCCCCCTCCATAAATGTCAAAATGAGGACACATTGAAGTGGGCATTTGACCCTTGTGTCCCCCTCCGATTTTCATGAAACTTGGCAGGTGTATAGAGGGGCCCAAAGGAAGACATACGTGTTTTTTGCTTCGGCTAAAAAACGGTTTTAGGGGCAAAACCCGCATCAAATATCAAGATGAGGACAAATTGACGTGGGTATCTGACCCCTGTATCCCCCTCCGATTTCCATGAAATTTGGCAGGTGTATAGAGGGACCCTATGCCCCCTGTTTCTTCCTATGCAATATTTACGTGGTTTCGGGGTCAGATCCCCACTTCAATTTCTCCTCATCTTGACATTTGAGCGGGAGGGGGGTTACCCCCTAAAACTGTTTTTTAGCTGAAACACAAAAACATGTACTTCTTCCTTTGGAGTGGGACACAGGGGTCAGATCCCCACTTCAATTTCTCCTCATTTTGACATTTGAGCGGGAGGGGGGTTGCCCCCTAAAACAGTTTTTTAGCCGAAAGAAAAAAACACCTATTTCTTCCTTTGGGCCCCTTTATACACCTGCCAAGTTTCATGGAAATCGGAGGGGGACACTTAGATAACCTCCCTTGTAAGACCCAGGGCCTTCCAAATGGCTGGGTGACGCGTGGTCAGCGCATCAAGTCCCATCGCCGCTGTTTTCTGGCTTTCGAGGCCGGAGCAGGGTCAATTTCGGGAGCTCCCACTGGGAATCGAACCCGTGACCAAAGCCGAGATGGTTTCCGGATTTGAATTCCGGATTGCGAATGGATATTCTTTGTGAGTATCCCTTCATGAATTTCATCTTATCATCACTAATCCTCATCATCGTGATTAGACTAAAATAGATAAAAAATGGCGCTAAATAACAAAAATACAAATACATTTTTGGTTACGCCGTAGCCCTATGTTTAGCACGAAACCAACTCATTTTACACATCTCATACGCACATATTATATGACCCAGTAATAACAGGAAACAACATACAGGTATCTTCACGGTCCAATTCATGTGTTCCAGAGCGATTTTGAGCAAGGGAAATATTAGTCGCTTGCCTTAATCTATTTCCCTCTCATCAAAAGCATCAGTGGTTATCAGTGCGTGCGATTTTTGCATTTTTTTGACAACTGAAAGAGTGGAAAAGAATGATAAAATGGCTATATTGACTTCATGTACGATAGCTAACAGACGCCCTTAAGATGCGATGTTTGATAGGCACGTATTTTGCTGACCATCACTTAAGTTCTCATTAAGAACAGATGTGGAGAGATTAGAAAATCTTATCAAGAATTTAACATTAGCTTTATCAGTACGTGTCAAGAATCAGCAATATGAGGCCATGGTAAAATATTCCGGAGGTAAAATAGTCCCCCGTTCGGATCTCCGGGTGGGGACTACTTTGGGAGGTCCCTGTACTAAGGATAAGATCTACATTAGGAATAAGGATATTAAATTAGGCACCTGGAATGTTCTGAGCCTTTCGGCCTGGGGCATTCCAGTGTACAGTTAATTGGTTGTGTCCTAATTGCGAACAACGCCTAAATCGACCTAATTGCGAACACATAAATGTGAGAACATGTCCTAATTGCGAACACATGAAACTGAAAAACCTGTTTTGAAAAACAGATAAGGTAGTGAAGCAGAGAGACAGCTGGTTTGACTAACAACAATAGCCAACCTGATTGACTTATCGCGGTCTTCTGCCTTGTAAAGCCATCCAAGGCCAAAAAAATAGGCCACACTTTTATTATTAAATTATATATACTTTGGCGACTACTTTGATCATGTCGAATTTTCTATGATCCAACAAAACACTGATCAGTCTCAAGTCTGAAACTGGGTCCCTTTAAAATAAAATAAAAAATAGTTAAGTAGACTTGGTAAGTGGGAGAAAAATGTGGTAAGGCAGAAAAATGTGTTCGCGATTAGGACACAGTCCTTCGAGTATATTCCTGTTCAGGCAGCAAGTGTTCGCAATTAGGACTGTTCGCAACTAGGACTGTTCGCAATTAGGACGACACCAGCTAATCAAGAAGACTTACGTAGGTGGGCAGGCCATGTGGCACGAATGGGAGAGGAAAGAAGAGTTTACAGGATTCTTGTTGAGAAACATGATGGTAAGAGACCAGTAGGAAGACCAAGAAGAAGATGGAGGGATAACGTTGAGATGGACCTAAAGGAAATTGGTAGGAATGGAAAAGAGTGTTGCTTAGGATAGGGACAGATGGAAGGCCTGTGTTGCTGCAGCCATGAACCTTCAGGTTCAAGAAGGCTAGAGAGTTAGTTAGTTAGTCAGTGCGTGAGAAGCTTTGTGCCTCCCCAGTGGGGTAATGGTAACGTCGTCGCCTTATAATCAAGGGGTCCCGGGTTCGATACCCGGTGGAGGCACATAGTGGTTCGGATTCCAATTTAAACTGTAGGTCCAGTCCCGATTAGCCTTACTGTGCATAAAGTGGACTTAAAACACCAACCAAACCAATGTAATCATGGGAGCTGTAGTATGTTATCAATCATTATCAGAAACGTTATGCGTTTGTCGCAAACTTTGGCATAAATATTGAAATCTGGTGTCGAACATTTTGCAATTACACAGCCAATGTAATCAAGGGGGTCCCTGGATCAATTCCCCGAGGACGCACCCTGCACATTGGTTCCTATCATACTTTAAACTGTATGTCTAGTCCCAATTGGCCTGTCTCTCCGGTGACGTGGTGGTATTGTGCTCTTGCCTTGTAATGAAAGGGTCTCGGGTTCGGTCCCCGATGGAGGCGTACAGTGTTTCGGTCTCACTTTAAAACTGTAGTTCAGTCTCGATTAGCCCATCTGTGCATGAAGTAGACTTAAGCAAGACTCAAGCTTATTTATAAATGCTTGTAAATAAATAAGAATGATGGAAGAAGATATGAAATTGATGATTGGACAAACACAATGATACATCAGAGTCGAACCTGGAACTTCTGGCAGGTCGATAAGCACCCCACCACGCTAGCCCGTTGATACGCTGAGGAATGAAAACTCTCCACTTATCTACTGGGGACAAAAAAGATCCTCTGTCGCTGTCCTTTCTTGACATATTTGAAGGGGACATGAAATGCAAAAATACTGAAATATAGGTGGCGTAGGAACTGAAGGTAGTTCCTCCTTCACTCCATAGATGGCAGGGCACTACTGAATATACAAAAGGAGGCGGTTATGTGCTGCCACCACACGACTATCCTGTTCTTTCTCGTTTTCTCATAGTAGTTGGCTTCGTAAAGTATATTTTCAGTGATTTGTCTCCACTAGGCCCATACCCAAGGGGCAGGGGGGGTATGGGGGTCAAGATTCCCCTTTGAGCTAAGAAATATTTTCATGTGAACCTGTAAAAATTTGCGAAAATAACATTGATGATTTTTTCCACATTTGCAAGAATTTCGATTTTGTCCTTCCAGAGGTCTGCAGTCTAGAATATTTAGTAATTTTAGTTTTATAACTATTGATTCAATGTTACCAGTCGGTTTAAGTCAATGCACTGGTTATATAGAACATACATGCTGAAGAATGCTGTGCACATTCTTAAAATTGTTATGAATTTATCTTGATTAGTCAAGAATCATTAATGTTTCACATTAATTTTTGCATGCTCTTTACATTATGGAACAAAGGTTTCTCAATGACTGCAATACAAAACCAACCATATAATGGGGACATTTATTAGCTCCCCAGCTACACCACAAACATGGCCTATGATCCCTTTTCGCCACCACTGAGCAGGAAGGAAAAATAAATCTTTGTCTTCCTTCTCCAACATCAAGACCTTTATGCAAATGATGTCGATCTGCCAGTCATATACGAGAACGGCTTATGTGATTAATGAATATAATGTAAATAGGAGAATCCACTTCACAGCAGAAGCGTTGCTAGATTTTTGTGTTAAAAATTTGCCTGATGTATTTCAAACACATCCAAAACACTGAAGAAATAAAGTTCATTATTATTTACGAGATTCTGTCAGTGTGAAATTATTTTATTGCAACTTCTCTTCTTTTCTACTTGGAATTGTCTTGAACATGTAAAAAACAGGGGTGTATGTTATATTTAATATGTGGGTGTGACCGTACAACACCGATAACTTTCACAGTGTGTAGAGGCAGGGGTGCCCATCACCCCAAGGCTATGACGCACTCCCCCCCAAAAAGGTGCAACATTCGCCCCTCCCTTTATGCCGAATTATTTACTCAAATTATTTTGGTCAGACAAAATTTGCGGAACAATATAATACAGACATATTTAAGCAATGTATGTTTACTTTAGATACTTTATGCTCACTTTCATGTTTGCTAACATAAAACTACAAAACTGCTCAGGCTCACTACCGTTGTTAGTGTACTGAACCTTATTCTTAGCTTGACTAACCCTGTATTAATGCAAACAGCACCCCCCCCCCCTCCCCAACCAAACCTATTCTAAAGGCATAAGAAGTGGTGTTTCATGTCAAGCCTATCGCCGCAATCACCCACAGGTAGGTAGAAAAAACTGTACATAATAACCAATAACAAGTCAATCAAACGACATGATCCCCTCATTTTTGTGTGAAGATACAGGTATACTTGGTATACAATTTTGTCCCCCCCAAACATTCCTATGTCGCAGGCGCGTCATGAAACCACCCTGTGGGCACCCATGTGGGCACCCCTGTGTAGAGGACATCAAGGCTAACAAGTTCAATGCTATGAACCACTGAAAATTGCAATTTCTATTCTATAGCGTCTTGATGGCTACTTTTAATGTCGAATAAGATTCTAAAAGGGAAAATGCCCCATGGAAACAATACATGTTACAGCAGAGACACCCACTGATCTGAAAATTCTGAAGTAGCTGGAGAAAGAAAGAAAGAGAGAGAGAGAGAGAGAGAGAGAGAGAGAAAGAGAGAGAGAGAAAGAGAGAGAGAGAGAGGAAACAAGAAAGGAAAGAAAGAAAGAAGGAGAGGGAAAGAGAGATAGAAAGAAGGCCTTCTCTCTTTTTTCTTTCATTCTTTCTTTCTTTAGAAAAGAAAAAGAAAGAAGGAAGGAAGGAAGAGGGAGAGAGAGAGAGAAAGAAAGAGAGAGAGCTCTCTCTCTCTTTCTTTCTCTCTCTCTCTTTCTCTTCCTTCTTCATCTTTCTTAGAGAAGAAGTTATATTATCTCCTTCTCCTCTCCTTCTCTCCCCTTCGTCTTTGGACAAAGAAGGAAAGAAGGAAAGAAAGAAAGAACGAAAGAAACAAGGAAAGAAAGAAATGAAGAGAAAAGAACGAAAGAAAGAAAGAAAGATAGATGGATAGAAAGGAAGAAAGAAGGAAGGAAAGAAAGAAGAGAGAGAGAGAAGAAGGAAAAGGAGAAAGAAAGAAAAGGAAACAAAGAAGGAAAGAAAGAGAGAGAGAGAGAAGAAAGAAGGAACGAAAGAAAGAAAGAAAAAGAAAGAAAGAAGGAGAGAGGGGGAGAGAGAAGTAAAGAAAGAAGGGGAGAAGGAAAGAAAGGACGAGAGAGAGAGAGAAAGTCAGGAAAACCAGGCTAGGAGTGAGGTCATTATCTTATGATTTTATCATTTATTCTTCAAAATAGCTCGAAAATATTTAGATGATTCGCGAGTTCAGTATTTACCAACTACCCCCTGCCGCCGAACTAAAATAGTGTGGTACGCGTATTTTTTGACAACACATGAACATAATTTACAACTTGTGTTATCATCGTCGCAAATAATAAAAAAATGATTATTAATTGAACGTACAGGGTCAACGAAGTCAGTAAGGTGTTTTATACAGCATATATTGATTCATTTGTAGGTTGAATTGTATCTTCTGCAAATGTACTGCATAGAGAAACAAACTGCCGGAGTACTGAGGTGAGTGTACAACAACAAATTACAATTCGAGAATTTACTTCCATGACTAGGACGAGATTCGAATTGAAGCCTTTTATTTTTACAGCGCGATATGATAATTCGCATACCATCGAATGTTGAATACGTGTATCGATAATATCTGTATTTTGTTTTCTTGTAATTTTATACGCCCAGGAAATCATTTAATCTTGAGCGCTGTATGCTTGGAGATGGGTCAACTATTTCCTTCGTGGGCCACTGCCCACTCCATCCCGACTATTGGTGAGCCCAACTTAAGAGGGAGGTGGAGTTTGGCGAAGGTCGCCGTGGAAAGCGCTTAAATTTAACATGGGCTTTTTTGCATTTTGTTGAATATAACGTTTTAGGGCAAAAATTTGCCGGAAAACACGCAGTGGATGTGAACTTAGTTTATGAAACTTTGAGTACATGACACATTTATGCAATTTCAGTTCGTTAAATGTGCACAAATTCCATTATTTTTTTTCAATTTCCCATAAGGAAATACGTAAATAAGCACAGAATGGTTATAGGATTTGTGGGTAGCACCAACGAAAATGGCCATTATGATGCATACTAACGTAATGCTCAATCCTTTTATGACTGAGCTAGGGAGGGCTTTTCTTTCAAAAGTCACTTGCACGGCCCAAAATGATTGTTTAAAAATGTCATGTATTATCGACGGCGAAAGATACGGCCGCTTCAGCCGAATTTCATTCATCATAGTTCGCCACTTGGCCACTAGATGTCTCTGTTCGAAAATTGCCCCAGGGTGACGGGAGGGCTATTTCGCGCGGGTGTTTGAATCCTCTGCACAGCTGGGTTCCGTCCCCTCCTCAGAAGGTCCCGTAGCTGTCACAGCTTGATTTATTGCCTCTTTCCCAGGCAAGAAACCAAGAAAGCAGGAAGGCCATGAGTTTGTGTATGTTTGAGTGTAGAGAAGCAGAGCATATTTACCGTGAATTGGAACCAGTGACAGTAAATTTATCTCGATCCCTACCGCGAAGGACGTATTCAGGGGGGTCCAGGAGTCCTAACCTCCCCCCGAAAGACTTACCAAGTACAAAAATTAATGAGATCATAAAATAACTTCAATTAAGTAATGAAAATAAGGTTGTTGTCTAATCGCAATTTGTTTATTTCCGCAAAAATATTGGAAAGCAATACGACTTTGAATGACAGTACCAAAGAAGATTTATGCAAGAATTATTACTACTTATAATAACATGCAAAATATTACCAGGAATTTTACTTTCGTCAACTGGATCTAACATAATTTTTTCATACTCAACAAATATTATATTCTTTATCTATTTGGCATTAATTTCCTTGCCAGGGCAGTTTCTATTTATTTACAAATTTTGCCGAACTTAACTACACGTAAGCTAGATAATGAATACGTGATGTTATACTGTATCACTGTTGTTATATCGCCTTCTTATCTATTAATGTAATAAAAATACGTATATTAATTAATTTAATATAATTATACTTATTTTAATTTAACATTATTAATATTATTATTTTGAGACATTACGTTAGGACGCCCCTCCGAAATATATATCTCGATACGTGCCTGGTGTTCGATTTGAATAAAATGTAGAAAAGGCGGGGAGGGTGGTAGCGCTTCCTCTTTTTACATTTCGATAGTTTTACCTCACATGTAGTACTTTGTGAGTCAACGGTGCAGATAGGAAATACGTGTACACACACACACATAATTGATGATTCGCAAAGGAACTTCGTTAAATTCCCATGCTTGTTCCGCTCACAAATCATATCCTCTCCAAATTACAATAGCCTACTATCGTTGTTGCTTACATATGTGTGTGTGTGTGTGTGTGTGGTTCCTAGAACTTCACTATTTCCAAACATAAACTTGATGTGACTCTTACAAAACATTTGTTTTTGGAGTGGAAGGATCATGAAAAGGTCTACTGTTTCTTTGCAAATCTTCAATTAATCTAAAATTTAGTATAAAAACATAATTTTGGCTGACTTGCTAACTTGAGATTTAAAGACAAATTATTAATTTGAATTCTCCATAACAATAACAAAAGTGACATAAAATGTAGAAGGACAAGACTAGTGTTGCCCACGGGACGAGACGGGACAGGCTTTTAAAAATTCGAGACGAGATGAGATTGATCATGTGTCCCGAGACAAACGAATATTTTCGAGACGAGACAGCATTTCACAGCATTTCCACGAGACGAGACAGGCCAAAGTCTCGTCTCGTGGGCAACACTAGACAAGACTCTTGGCTTGGTTGAGAATTACATTATAGATGTACAGGTTAGGAAAGGGGAGGGAGAATTCAGTCTTCTTCCTTTTCAGCGCGAACCCTGCCTCCTACATTCTACATGTCCATTCAAAATGTCTTCTTAGTTTCAGATATTTTTGCCTCCCCTATAGCGTAATGGTAAAGATGACCCTCGTAATGTCAAAAAAGGTCCCGAGTTTGGTACCTGGTGGACGCCCAATAGTTCAATCCCACTATAAATGTAGATTAGCCTATCTATACATAAAGAAGACTTACAGAAACTCAAACTCAAGATACTCAAACGACCGGCATAGGGTTGACGGCGCTTGGTGCAGTGAGAGAGCTCCCCTTTGCCAAATCAAAATTAGGAAACAAAAACTCATCTTCAGGGGTTCCCTCACTTTTTCGCCCTTAGATGGCAGCTGCTGATAAGGGATGAGCATTCCACCCCCCCCCCAAAAAAAAAATCTGCCTACGGGCCTGCTGTCCTGCATCATGACCGTCCGGTCTAAGGCGTCATGCTTTGGGCTCTCCAGCTACGGGACGCGCGCAGGTTCGAGTCTCCTGGAAGAAGCGTAACGACTTTTCTCCTGATATTTCGGCCAGTCAAACTCGCGGCCCGCGGGCCGCATGTAGGCCCCAGCATCCGTTAATGCGGCCCGCCTTGGCCCCACTTAACACTTCATGCTTGAAATTATCTATACATTTGTAGTTATCCCGTTTTCTCTTTTCTCGTGATACAAGACCAGACTCATCCAAACTTCAACACATTGACCAATTTTCCCTACACAGGTATACATTCCATTATAGAGTAGATGTTGTGTCAACTAAGCAAGCTGATGGACATGTTACTTCTGAAGTACGAAAATATCTTGCCAGCTGGGGGAGGGCAGCGTGCATACTTTCTGTGAGTTTGTTTCTTGATTTTCAAGGATTTACCTGGAAGAAAAGTCAGTTTCTGTAAAAGTTTCAGAGAACCATATGGCTTCCCAAACTTCGTGGGAGTAAGAAAAGGACTATAGACTAGGAATGTAGATTTTTCAAGTGAAATGCTTACTTTTGTTGTGAAGTGAATAGTGAAAAGCGTAGAAAATTTGTACCCTGATAAAGTTTATTCATCCAGAAGTATTTCTATATCACGAAATAAATTTGCCAACCTCTGTGGCAGAGTGGTTAGCACAGCCCGTTGCGACACCAGAGGTTGCGGGTTCGAATCCTGGCCTGAGCATGGGTGTTCTTTGTATGTGTCTCTTCATCAATTTCATCATACCATTACTCATCCTCATCGTCGCCAGTAGCCAAACGTGGCAGAAAAGCAACGCTAATAAAAAAAATATAAAAAAAAATCAGAAATACAGTTGAGGAGAGGATTGATGACTTAGTCAACGAACAATTGAAAGCAAAAATTGTTCGTGGTGTTGCCTTTTCGCTCACAATATGTGAAATTACGAACGTCTGCGAGCTAGCTCGGTTAGCTCCCTTCATTCGTGGATGCGATTCTCATCTCGATATGACAGTAAAACTACTTGAATGATTCCTCCCCGTGACACAAGAGCTGATATTTTGAAGGAAGTGGAGGCCATTTTCCAAAGTTACAGTCTTCCGTTATATTAAAACTTTTTTAATAAAGTTATAATTTGTCCTTCTCAACTTCTCAGGAATACCAGGTATGGCAGGAATATTTGTCCACAGTAAAAATACTACGTGATGAATTTGGAAACAGGTTTCAAGACTTCAGAGGGTGCGAAGGGCAATATACTTGTTCTGCTCTGCTCCCTTTTCTTTTGATGATGTGTGTGCAAGTCCTGCGTTCGAATGGAACTTATTGAATTGCAGTGCAACTCGTATTGAAAAATAAATGTCGCGAGGTGGGTTATCCTTGATTTTTCTCATATCTCCCATAGCAGTATCCTCGAATAAGCTATTTTGCTGTAGAAATTTTATTAATTTTGCTTTCACTTGCCTTGGTGAAAAGTTGTTTTCCATAATGAAGATTAATGAAACAGCCTTGCCGAATGATCAAGAATGACTGACAAAATATTTGTTGTCTGCATTAAGAGTTTCATGCTCACAAAAATACTTATTGCAGACTTTTGAGAAGCTTGTTAAAAAAAACTGTCAAATCTGTGCGAAACGAAACTATAATTGCACACAGTTTCTTGCAAAAAAGTTTTGCACAATTGTAACCAATTTATACTCGAAATAACATGTAAAATACTATAACCATGAAAAAATATGGGGGTGGTCAATATATAATTTACATATCGATGCTGCAATAATAATCACTAGAATCCCGGCACCGTTGGGTCGAACCACTTAGTTCTGGACTTCAAGGTGTTGGGGGTTCTAGATGTGTGACCCGGATAGTTTTGACATTATTGTTATGCGGCCCTACTCACGAATTGAGTTTGACATGGCTGGTCTTTAGGACCTGTTGAGGAGATTGGGGAAACCTTCAACAACGACTGGGGGGTTCGTCGTGCTGGCCACACGTCACCCTGTAACTGATTGGTGTGTGAGTGAGGCCGGCCCTTGTGAGTGAGTGAGTAGGCCCTTGCCTTCACGGGCTGTTGCGCCACGGGTTTACTTACGTATATTGGCGTAAGGTGTGGTCTTACAGCGGCTCGACCTCTCCTCGAAATTCTGTCAATTTATTTTGACCAATTCACTGGGGATTCTTTAAGAGTACTTTGTAACACTTATAGTGCTCATCTCGAAGATCATACTATCGTTACTTGAACTGAAATTTCAGTTTGAAACCAATCAATCGAATCCAGGCCTGGGCATGGGGTGTTCTTTCATCAATTTCATATCATCACTCATTCCCTCCCATCTTCGCGAATAGTAAGAAGTGGCAGAAAGGCGAAGTAAAATAGACCAAACAGATCAACCTCGGCCCATTATATCTGCTGTGAACTCAACGATGAGAACTGCACAAAGGGACTTGAAGATTATAAGAAAGGAAACTGTGGCCGAGCGCGCTCAGCAGTTGCCCGATGGTCTCACCATGGAAGGTTCCACGTTTCAGCCGTGGCATCAGCCTAGACATAGAGTGTTAGAGTGTAAAAGAGAGTGAGAGAGAGAGAGTGAGAGTGTGAGTGAGTGCGTGCGTGTCTTCATTCATCCTCCTCGTCGCTAATTGTCAAATGTGGCAGAAGCAGAAAATAAAATACAAATACAGACGTGTCAAACGTGTAATTTTCAACTACGAAAATGTATAATTAGAAACATATGCAGAGGATAAACACTGTATGAAATTAACAATATATTATTCACGCAAGATGGTATATTTCCTCTGCTTTACATACATATAAAATTTAATACACTAAAGCATGCAAGAAATATCCATTTCTCATTCAAGCAGAGGAACTTAGTGCTAGCTGTCAATGACAGAGCTATTGCTTGTTATTTAATCAGTTTATTTTCTCTTTAGGAAAAAAGTTCCTGTACCTTCATAAGCATGGGAGTCCGGAAGGGAGGGCAAGAGGGGCCAAGTCCCCCCTACAGGAGAATGAATGTCCACATAATAATTATATATATCTTTCACAGATAATTTAATTTCCATCACAGTAATTTATGTTACTCATTATAATTGTGTTTAAGGAGCGTGATAATTTCAGACTGAAATAATGTTATTTTGAGCGGGCATCACTATCATGGGGAAAATCTGCCTTCTTTGCCCCCCCCCCCCCCGCGCCCTGGAAAAGATCCTGCGGACGTCCATGTTCATAAGATAGTATAGGGCTTATGGCAACAGCGTTGTCGCATGGTGCGCAGTACAAGAAAGCTCCAGCGCGCATCGAGCGTCTGCTGTAGTACACGCCGCAACAAAAGTTAGTGGTCAACGGGGCTGTTCACTGTCAAACTTTTCCACTAGAGGCGCTAGCCCTGTTGTGTCCCTAAATAATTTCGTGCGTCATCTGGTTGCCCTAAGCTTTACATTGGAGCGCGATAGGAGAGCTTTTCAAACGTTATTTTCAACGATGGTAAGAATTTCTCGTGTAAATCGATAACAAAAATTGTTTAGCAAACCTTTAGGATTATGTAGCAAGTCATAAGTTTCTGAGAATTACGTTCTCCTGAACCTAAGAATTAATATATTAAAGCGCAACGACAGGGTAGCTCAGACGGGCTAAATATAGTATATTTATGCACAAAGAGCACTAAACTTGACGTTATTTTGGTCGTCCCTAGCTGACATGAGTCTATAATAAAAAAAAATAGATTTTTGCACTACGCTTTAGGCTATGTTTCCTCTTGTTGCGACTTGCGAGTATGTGCAATTCAACGGCGGGAGTAGGAATCGGGGAAACTACCCAAATTACAAAGAGAAAATGTATTAAGTGGATAAGCGCATAATATTTATTATTATACACTATGCTCTATCCATAACTTAATATTAACATATGTTTTCTTTGTTTAAGCAGACATTTCCCCCTCGTATTTTCGTCCTTTTAAAATTATAATTCCTGTAATTAAGAAAGTCCTAGAGGTTGCGAGATATGAAACAGAATGTAACATATTTCTTGTAATAACTATTCTTCTCGATAAATGTGTATGTATAAAACAGAGAACCATATTAACTAGCCATGAGAAAAAGTATGATATCACGTAAAAAAATGAGTCGGGTATTAATAACAACTAGCTATAAAAATGTGCAGTCGCATGGAATTATTATGTATTATTCTTTACCAGATTCACAAGAATAAAGCACTAAAATTGTGAAAATTCAAAGTGACGTAAACAAGTACTGTGCAAATTTTAAGTCTTTTTTTAGTTCAAATATCTTTTCTGTTATTGACGATCGTCTTATTAAAATTCTTAGTTTCAGAACACTGATGTTCCGACATAATTTCCGATGTTAAGATGAAATTAAACTTTCAATTTAATGTAATAGCAGCACGTTCAGCATCAAATTCCCCATAGATTTAAGTGGGAGAACAATTGCCCATCAAAAGCGCGGGGTCGCAACATGGGTGCTGGCACCTACAATAGTTTGCTTTGACAGGACCAGGAACATTGTATGTGAGACCGGGGAGGCCTCTTTCACATTTTTCGGTGCACTCTTTCATTTGAAACGGAACAGTGTTCATTATAACACCGGGATACACGTCGCATTTTAATTAAGGGATTAGGGTTCCATACCCGGTGGAGGCATATAAAGGTTCGTATCTCACATAAAACCGTAAGTTCGTCCAGTCCCAATTAACATATCTGTGCAGAAAAGTGAATTTAAAACTCAATGAATCAATTACTAGAGGTGTGAAATAGATGAAGTTCTGTTCTATTTGTGTGAACAATGATAACAGAAAGAAAGAGACATTGGAAACATTCAATCTAAAATGCTCTCGCTTTGTGTCCATCAATTAACGTTATTGCCTTGCAAGCAACAAATCCCGGATTAAATTTACTTAGGTATCTCAAAAATCTATTCCCTATTTATGCATTTGCGTCAAACTTTACTATCTGGAAAAGAACTGCTCGATCATTTTATGTTCTTTTAATATAATGCTATCTAACTTTTTATAATAGTTAGTCATCCTTTGGGAAGAGCAAGTGAACCGGGAGTATTCCAGCTAGATCCGCCAATGCATACAATATGCCTGTTTTCAGAATTCCCCAAAACGAGAAAGCGCACACACAAATAATAAATTTCTTGACCTGGCCCCAAGACGGAAGCCTATTCACGAACTTTTGCCTGGCCAATCCCCACCCCCTTCCCTCTTCCCAACACGTGTTTGCAGCGAGTGGCAACAGGCGGACGGCTGTTATTTCTGACTCCCCAAATCCCGCTTAACATAAGAAAGGAAAGCGCATTTTTTGAATGTTCTGAATTGTAATAGAAGGTATAGACCATCAAAACCTTACATTTCCTCTCCTTTTTGCATATTTATTATTTTCTCTTCGCATGTTAACGACTTTTGTTTCTGACAGAATGGGGGTGGTGATCTCAAAAGTAAAAGCCCATAACAGCCCATACTGAACTCTTAACTTGGGCTCCTCTATATGGCTAGTAGCATTTCCCGAACGAGCAAAGTTCTCAAATTTTGTAGACGCAGAAAGTTACTTTTTGCGATGGGAGTAATATACTGTGAGCTACTGCTGAAATAGTTGCAACTTTGCTCTGTAGATGGCAGCACAAATAACTTTCATTGCGGTTTGTCTTTAGTAGGTGCTGCCACCACAAGCAGGACGAGAAAACTTCGTTCGTTTAGCTCTCCTTTTCTTCTTCCCACATTCTAGTTTTGAACTTCATGCCTCTCTCTCTCTCTCTCTCTCTCTCTCTCTCTCTCTTATTTTCTGTCCTAGGTTCACCTTCTTCAATCAGTTCTTTAAATATTTATCTCTTTAAATCTTCCATAGCAATTATCTAACGTCGAGTTCTTGACTCCCGACCGATCCCAGGTTCGACTCCTGGACTGAGCGTGAATGTTTGTGAGTGTTCTTTCATAAATTTCATCTGATCGCCATTCATCCTCATCGTCGCGATAAGCAAAATACATAAAAAATATGAAAGTCAAAGCGAGGTTGTAAAGTTTTTAGTAAATGTGTTATTTAAAGCGATTGCAAAAGTAGGAGGAAAGTATAAATAATTACTTAATAATATTAATATTCACAATAGCTACTAACTAAAATATTATTAAAAAAACAAAAATTTATTCCTCCTAGTGGATGCACTTCGTATACCACTTTCAAATGTAGGTCCAGTCCCGATTAGCCTATCTGTGCATATCGTGGACTCAAAACGAAAATTTCGAACTTAAACATTCCCAATATGCAATGCGGACTGAACCTACAGTTTATACTACCACTGTGTAATGTTAATGTATCTCAACCTGGTATGAAACCCTGGGTTCTTATTACAAGGCGACAGCACGTTACCACCACGTCATCGGGGAGGCAGGTCAATTGGGACTAAACAGTAGGCCTACAGCGTAAAGTGATAGCCGAGCCAATGTGCATCATACGTCCACCGAGAATTCAACCCGGTACATCTTGATTACATTTCTTGTGTAACCGTGAAAGGATTCGACACTAGATTTCGATATTTAGGCCCCAGTTGGCGACATTACGTTTCTGATAAAGTGAAACCTTTTGGTCAGAATAACGCGTCGAATACCTGCCCATACGTCACACTTCAATATTTGACCGAGTAAGAAACACCTGTTAGAAGTCGAATTACTTTCGGAACATCTCCAGCGGACTACGCGAGTCTGTCTAGCGAGCCTAGTGGGCGTGTAGAGCCTGAGCAGGGGGCTTAGCGATAGGTTCTGTGTTGAGATAACGTCAGCGGCTCACTTCGTTGATTGGCTGCTTCGAGAGTTGTGACTCGTTCCGAAGCTTCAAATGCATAACAGCCAAAGCTAGAGTTTGTGGTTACGAATCCAAGCCCATGCATTATTTGTGATTGTCTGTGTTTTAAAGACAGTTGATGCACAGCTAGACTAATCGGGAGTGGAACTCAGATTAAATCTGGATCAAAACACCTGTCGTAATGTACCACTAACAGGGATGGAACCCGGGGCCACTTGATTAACAAGCGATAGCTCATGAACAAACCCAGAATCCAATTTCGTATAGATTGATTGACTTGCTTTATTTTATTTCGCTTTTTGTGCCACTTTTGGCAAATTTGCGAAGGTGGGGATGAGTGATGATATGATGAAATTGATGAATGGACACTCACAAATATCCATAATCAGGCCAGGATTCGAACCCGGGACCCCTGTCGTCGTAGCGCGATGTGGTAACCACTCTGCCACGAGGCCAGCAATTTCGTATAGAGTAAGGTGTAAAAAGGCCCTTGAGATAAAAGTGCCGATTGCAAATAAACCTGCACATGACACACACAACACTTTAAATAGACAAGGACATACTAAACAAGAAACATCCTCAGACACACTGGCGTACGCAGAGGGGGCTGATTGGGCTACACCCCATTCGAAATTTTGAGAAAAATCAACATTTTCAGATAGAAGCCGTGAAAAATTCGGGAAAACCAGAGTGGTAAATTCAACAGGGTTGTTAAATGTCCAGAAACCAATCAATTCTAATAGGTTCTATTGGGTTCCGCTGTAGGAACGCAACCTTTTTTTCTCGCACAATTTAAATTCGGTCCAAGTTACGTATTGTTCCATTGATAAAAGGTTCCTGGACCGAATTTAAATTCTTCCTGAAAAAGGTTCCTGGACCGAATTGAAATGCCCTAAATATGTAAAGGTTATATATATATACACATTGTCTAAAACTCATTTACGTTAGCTGATTTTCTCTCCCAGTCCGGGATTGAATTTATTTACAATTGCTGGACCAGGGTTGACCGATTAAAAGTTGCCTTCTAAAAATGTCCGCGAGTACATTTTACATTGGAATGTCACACTGCGATTGTAGAACACGTAGCGCAGGGAATAAATCAAAACGCTATTGTTCTCTCGTGGGCCAGATTCAAAAACTCCCTTGTCGAAGAGTTACTGTACATAACCCAATGGACTATATGGCGTCACATTGAGTTCAAACAAACCCTTCACGTGTTGCTCTGGCATCCCATCCAGAAACCGCAGCCAATAGGAGCCGTCGATGAGGTAAACTAAGGCTGCTGTGTTCCCAGCAGATATCACCACAGGGACGGGCAGTGCTGCTACAACCAAGTGAAGGAACGCGCACGAGAGAATCGGGCTACATGGAGAGGGGCAACGTGACTGCAGCGTTTGCGTTTCGCCCATTTCTAATACCTTGTACATTAGATTCTCGAGGCAGCCAGCACCTGGATTAGTCTTTCATGCTCGCAAGTGGATAATTGTTCATCGTCAGGTCCGTATTCGATCCAAGTTGGGTAATGTTTCCTTTCAATACGGAACTTGGACCCTATTTAAACTGATTCGGAAAAAAGGTTCCTGGACCGTATTGAAATTGATCGGGAAAAAAGGTTGCTGGACTGACTTGAAATACTTTACAGATAAAAAGATTCTTTACGGTCCAGAACCCATTAACGCTTGCTGATTTTCTCTCCTGGACCGGAATTGAATATATTTAAAATTCTTGGACCTTTAACAACCCTGAAATGCCCCCTCCCCTTTAAAATGGTCCTCAATGGCCATTTTTGAGAGTGGAAAGCTCTAAAAATACAAAATATCTGATTGTGTGCCTACTCTAGAAAGCAGCTATCCACCTAAAGTACTACCCACCTTTACAAATTTATCCCGAAAAAAAATCGTGCGTACGCCAGTGCTCAGAGTGGGAAACAGCCCTCTCAAAAAAACTCATCGTCTTCCAACATGTATGATAAATCTCTGGAAAGGTAAATCTTTGTCTAAAGAAAAAGCTACTTATAGAAATAGTTGAAAATCTAGTGTGCGTCCTCTTTTCCTGATTTCAGTTGACATTGCGCTCCTCAATTCTGATTGGTAGTTGAATGGACTTGGGGATGTTATTTTATTCTGACCTGAGGACAAGAAAGCTATCACGATCCTGAAATAAGCAAGCCGTATCCTGAATTCAGGACCGAGCTAAGTATAGCCCCAGTCCTCATTGGAACGCCACTTTACTTCAAAGGATGTTCCGAAAGATCAATTTTTCCCCTGACAATCACATGTCAAGTCCACCCACATATATCCATATATCAACTTTCACACCAATAGCGTCCGTTCTAGGAACTGAGTACTTCTCAAGTCCGTTGAACGAGATGTTGCTAATTCGCAGTGTCGTTAGAGATTTCATAACGTGAGGTTGCAGATATTTTTTCCTAGGTTGTGTTATTGTGTTGTGCTTTATACAGTGTAGAGACCTTGGGAGTGTTACGTCATCGCAATTCGGATTGGATGTCTAAATACCACAGGTAAAAGTAACAACAGTGCTTCTCAGAAGAAAAAAAAAACAGGTGCTGGCTCGAAACCAGATACGCATCCGGTCGGCTTCCTCTCGAGATACCAAACGGACGTTCCAATGAGGACTCAAACCTTACCATGAATGACTGGCTCAGTGAAGTTATAACAGTAAGTTTTTTTTCCTAGTATGGAGAGTAAAATTCCAAACTGCGAACAACAAAGGAGACGGTAGTGAAATCATTCCTCGCTGCTCATAAACCACAAAGACGTCACCCAAGAAGGAAGTCTGGAACGAATCACACCGTGTCACTTCCCTGGTGGTTTTCAATGGCAAACAAGCAAAATAAACATCGTCATAAACACACCAAATTACCCCTTCCGTACTTTCTTTCGGGAAATTCTCAGGCTACCGTTGCATTCGATTAGTTTTCCTTCAGTTGGTTCTGTGAATCCCGCCCAACGTGGTGACCAGCCAGGTCCAAATAACACTGCTCAACACACAAAATGTTATGGAAACAAGACTATCTAATCTTTACTAATTCAGTCACTGAATTCGAAAATGTCATTGAAATTTTCAGATTAGCTCTAGTTTTCGAATTACACACATGGCCTGAAATTATTATTTCCCCCCACTGTTGAGTACACACTTACAACAGATGGTAACACTGTTGGCATAATTCTCCTAGCACTTTGTTACCACGTTATCATGCTAGAAGCTGCAGTCCCGGGTTCGAATACAGTCCAGAGCATGGGTGTCTTCTGTAAGTGTCCCTTCATCAATTTCATCATATCATCACTCATCCTCACATTTGCGATTAGCCCAACGTAGCAGAAAAGTGAAGTAAAATAAACCAAATCAATCATTTGCTTATCATGTGAACAGCAGTAATGGTTTGTAGTTCTTACGAAGTGTTGTATGAAAGTGGTCATATTGTGGATGTGTCCCCAGGCTTTTCGTTGAGAACTGTGTTGTGTTGGGAAAGTTTCATCTGATATTCTACTGTCATAAATTGTGTGGTGTGTTTAGAAATATGCCCCAGAAGTGTGAAAATAACCCGTATAACTTCTGTTATATTCGTGGAGAAGCAGGGTGCGAAATCACTGCAGATTTGTGGGAGAGGGAAGGAGCAGACAGAGAGAGAGACACACACACACACAATATATATATATATATAAGGGCGATCAGGTTGCTCTGACCCTAACATAGAAAGAGCGGCAATAGGGTTTCAATTTTTTTTTATTTTTCAACATACTCCCCTGCAACTCCAATGCACTTCTCCCATCGGTGCTCCAACGCGTGGATACCTTGCAAAAAAAATCTTCCGACTGGTCCTCCAACCATGAGTCTACAGCCCTTATCACCTCAGAATCATCAGAAAATTTTTGCCCACGAATGCCATTCTCCAAATGTTTGAACAAATGGAAATCACTGGGGGCCAAATCTGGGGAATAGGGTGGGTGGGGCAGCAATTCGAACGATGCATCTGCGATAGCGGCCCTCGCAATGCGTGAGGTGTGGACAGGTGCATTGTCCTGGTGAAGGAGCACACCACGGGTCAACATCCTACGCCTCTTTTTCTTGATGGAATCACGCAATTTCTTGATTAGATCACTGTAGTACGTGCCAGTGATGGTTTGGCCTCTTTGTAGATAGTCCACAAGAAGGACACCCTTGCAGTCCCAGAAAATTGAGGCCATCACCTTCTTGGCTGACGTTTGCACCTTGAACTTCTTCGTTGGTGGAGAATGTGGGTGTTTCCACTCCTTGCTTTGTGATTTTGTTTCTGGGTCGAAAATGATGGACCCATGTTTCATCCATAGTTACAAATCGGGCAAGGAAATCCTCTATATCAGCACGAAACTTGTCAAGAAGTTATTGACTGATGAACACTCGGGTGAGCTTCTGATCTGAGGTGAGGTTTCGAGGGACCCATCTTGCATCAATTGTTTTCATTTGCAATTCCTGGGTAATTATGTTTTGCACAGTGACATATGACAGGCCACACATCTCAGCAACATGACGGATAGTGACTCGACGATCCTTCAGCACGACATCGTGGACTTTGTTAATGTTTTCGGTCGTCATGACAGTTTTTGGTGCTCCACCTGCATGTTCATTCTCACACGACTCTCTCCCACAATTAAACTCACGACACCATCTCTTAACCATACTGTATGAAGGAGCACTGTCCCCTAATGTATCCACCAAGTCCTCATGAATTTTGGATAACGTCCACTTCTTCTTCACAAAATATTTGATCACCGCTCTCACCTCAGTTTTCTCCATTCTGGCACATTGACACAACTTCACTCAGTTAAACCCCTGTAAAAAGAAAACTGTACGTTACTTAAACTTGCAATTCAGATTGAAAGCATATAAAGGATCACTAAACAATAACAAAATAAAAAATCAATCGTGACGTCATTCCTTCTATGTTAGGGTCGGAGCAACCTGATCGCCCCTCGTATATATATATCTATATATTATACTTAAATGTAATGTTATTAAATAATCAAATTATGTTATAAAATATACAATAAATTATTATATCGACTGTCCTTCATTCAGAATTCGATTGCAAATTGAAGATTTTAATATACTACTAATGTAATTCACTAACAGTGATTTGCGTAACTGAGGGATGAGGGGCAAAAATTAAGAGACACTAAGAAGATAATAGTTTCCGATATAAGATTCACATCTAAATGCTATCACGTGTTTTATTTATAAATTTACATATTTTGCGGTAGCTGATGAAAGGCGATGAAAAATGGAGAAGAAATAGAAAGTCGGAATAATTTCTGTGTTCTGGGGATTGCTGGGTTCAGTGTCCTTAGAGATGAGGCTCTTTGTTGTTCGTTCCTTGTGTATTTTTTCGATATTATTCCAGTAAAGTATATTCGACTTCCAAAACAATTATTGTACGTATTTTGTTGTTAGAACAAAAACTCTCGCTCCCCCTGAAAAGTTTGGTGGGGGGAAATATCAGGACAATATCGTTAGTGGGGGGGGAATCCTTCTGTCCCCACCGGGATTTCGCACCCTATAGAGAAGTGACATTTGTCTTGAGGAACTGTTCGATTACTCCCAAATCTAAAAAGGAGAATTTTTTTGTATTTCGGCTGGAAGCTGGGGAACCTAGATAAAAAAAATGGGCGCTACATGTGAGCTGTACTACGTGTTCCTCCAAACTCAATCTAGGGGTGAGTCGAAGGAGCGTTGCGTTTGGAGTCCGTCTGATTTGTAGGGAGCCTTGTGATCACAGTACTGACTGTCATTTCTGCATGGTACCCCTACTAAAAATGGATATCCAGGAAGAAGAAATCAACACTTACGGACCCTAACATACCACCTGCAATTCGAGCTATGGCTCGTAGTGAAGGGCTTCATGTTCCTGAACCTCGGGGCAATTTTTCTGTGGACTCTGGCGAGGATAACTGTGTTTCCTCGAGTAGCGAAGAATAGAAGCAGACTACTTGCAAGTACATACTTCTGTAGTCATAAAATCACAGAAGGCAGCCTCGATTACCTCATTAGGGATCCCGAACTTAAATGTCATAGCCATTTTATTAGAACTACAAGCAGGCTAACCAACTAACCCTCTAGCCTTCTTAAACCCCAAGGTTCATGGCTGCAGCAACACAAACCTTCCTGGGCAAGATCAATCCAATCTTTTCCATTCTTACCGATTTCTTTTAGGTGCATCTCAAAGTTACTCCTCCATTTTCGTCTTGGCCTTACTACAGGTCTCTTACCATCAGGTTTCCCAACAAGAATCCTGTAAACTCTTCTTTCCTCTCCCATTCGTTCCACATGGCCTGCCCACCTAAGTCTTCTTGATTTAATCATTCTAATAATATCTGGACATAAATACAAATTATGCAGTTCTGAATTATGTAACCTTCTCCACTCACCTGTCTCTCCTCATCCCTTTTAGGTCCAAGTATTTTTCTAAGAATTTTATTTATTATTATAAGTAGGCTACACCAAGTAATGTTATTGAATTTGTGAGCGGAATAACTGAGCCAGAGCCAACCAGTTCCTGAGAAACAGTCGGCCCCAATGACAACCATTAACACTTGCAATTAAAGAAGTTGTACACAAGCCTTTGATACAAACTAGCAAAGTTTTGATATTATGGTGTTTTACTACTGCATACAGCTATAGCATATAGTTTGTAAATATAACTGTGAAAGTGCTATTATCTTAAAAAGCAAGATTTGAAGTATTCTTGTCTGAGATTGATTTTAGAGATCGGGGAACATCAATGGCTTTCCTTCCAAATTCAATCGCTGGTTACCTACAGGCAATGGAAAGCTCGTGTGTACTTTATTGTTTCTGCAGAAATACAACAACTGCAAAGGGAAAGAGGAAATGAACATTACCTGCAAAGAAAGTTGTAATCCTTGAAAAGTGAAAACGACAATAGAAGTGTCAAAAAAGTGATTACAGTTTCCTAAAACAATAAAGAAAAGCTCTTTCGAAAACTGCACGGACGTGAAATGCTAATTAGTGACGAAGGAACCTTGCAAAAAAATTATAACGAGCTGTCGTTCTTCCAAATGGTAATAAATGTAACTGTTGATGTGGTAACATGGAAGTAAATCACCGTTTTACACCTTGGTGATTTCCTGTTATTCTGACGAAGAGGGGATTCACGTCTCATCTCACTTCCTTCTTACAAATGTGTAAAATGTATTCAGATAAATGTCATCATGTTTCAGCCTGTTGAAGAACTGTTTTCAGTCTATTTGATACCCCTTTGGGTATAGGGTTGCTACACTGAAAAAAATATCGGTGTTAAAACAACACAGACAGTGGTCCCAGGAAGTCCACATCCTACTTTGGTCAACGTTTCACCTCAGTGGTGGTGAAATAACACAGATAAATGGTAAAAATCAACACCTTTTTAACACCACTGAGGTGAAATGTTGACCAAAATGGGGTGTAGACTTCCTGGGAACACTGTCTGTGTTGTTTTAACACCGATATTTTTTCAGTGTAGACATGCCGAAATTTTATAAATTAATTCACTGTCCCGAAAAATACTTTCGGGGTCCCTATTCATTACGTTCTTACCCACCTGTTACCCATATCAATCGTATCAGAACATTCAAGAAGCATGTGAACAGCCACCCCTCCCCCCACACTGTTTCCCTACTTTCATTGTTTCCACCCTTTCAATCTGAGCCATGCTAGTAATCCTTTTCCCCTCTATTCCATACTCTGCAATTTTCTTATTGCATTACTCATAATCGACAGTTCCAGGTTCGAGTCCTTGGGTGTTTCTTTCCGAGTGTCCCTTCATCAATTTCATATCATCATTCATCCACGTCGTCGCGATTAGCCGAAATAACAAAATTCTGAAACCAAGTTTACAATCGAAGAATTAAAAAAATTATAGAAGTCCTGGATTCGTATAAGATCCTCAATCCAGTTGGGCCATTCCTGATTGATTAATCTCTGCATAAAGTGGGTTTTAAAGGAAATAAAACTTATAGCTCTTTTATTTACAGAGGATAGAAGATGTATGGTTGTGTGTGGTTTTCAACATACCTATTGAACATATTAATGTTTTTTCACACACGAATTTCTCATTTTTGAAGGGGGAGAGGGGTAGTTGCCCATCCATGGCAGCTTCAGAATTCTACCGAACTGGATACTGACCTTGTAATAATATTTATTATATGCACTCCCCTCTTATGCATTACCTTTCGTCTTGCATATGTCATCTTAGTAACCACCACATTTTTTCATTACATTTGCGTTATTATCACCAGGGAAAGAATTTTAAAGTGCAAAATTATGATCTTAAAAGGGAAAGAAAGGTTCTGAAAATGTTTTCAAAAAGGTGCAAAAAAAGGTGCAACATTGAATAAAACGCATTTATTCAATGCTCCCTTTTTCTCCGTCTTCTGCACCTAAAAGTACCACCGGAAATATTTCGTGAACTACAATGAATATTGAAAAACTGCTTTCGCAGATATACAAGGTGTTTCGTAAGTTAGTTTACAACGCTTGGGAGGTGATTCTACGAGTGAAAATAAGGTGGAAAGTTCATGTAACGAAATTACAGAAACGGCTTTGTTGCCGAGTTATTGACGTTTGAAAACGTGGGAAAATGATTTTCCGAAGTGAATAATGGCAAAACGGGTGGAGAGAAGTCGTCAGTGTTGGGCGGTCCACTAAGAAATTGGGTACGCTCTTTTCAAAAAAATCACGCGGCAATGTTGTGCAATGTCGGCGAAAGGGATTCCCCAAAGGATGCGAACGAAGATGATGACGGGAGTGGGGTGGGTGTGCGTTCTGCGTGAGCTGATATCGACGAAAATTGGCATTTGTTGAATGGCACCAAGAAATAACGAAAATTTCCTGAGCGAAGGGCACCATGACGTAAAAAAGAAAAAAATGAACTGACATAGGTTGCATACCCTGAAGGGCACACAGTATGCTTAATGGAGATAAGAAGGGAACCTCATCACAGACGGTTTTCAAAGTGCCCACCATGTACTTCCAAGCAGAGGCGACAACGGCGAATCAAGGATTGTCTAGTGCGACCCAACAACCCCGGCGTTTCTGCTATCGATGCTGCAGCTACATTGATACGGGCAACGAGGTCCTCGGCTGACACGACAGATGTTTCGTAAACGAGGCGTTTCATCTGTCCCCCCAGAGGAAGAAATCCAGGGGGGTAATATCAAGCGATCGAGGTGGCCATGGCACAGGCCCTCCCCTGCCAATGCACTGGTAGTGGAATACGGTATTGAGGAAATGGCGCACATTCCGATCGAAATGTGGGGGTGCACCGTCATGTTGAAACCACAGTCTTTGTCTCAGTGCCAAGGACACGTCCTCTAGTAGTTCAGGCAAAACCTCACTGAGAAATGCTTGATAAGTGGGTCCACATAGGCGAACAGGGAGAATGTACGGTCCAATCAAATGGTCATGCAGTATCCCGCTCCACACATTCACTGCAAATCTGTGCTGATGATGTGCCACTAGCAGTGCATGTGGATTTTCATTTTCCCACACATGACTCTTTTTACTATTGAACACACCAGTTTTCGTGAAGATAGCCTCATCAGTCCGTAGTACCGTATTCTGAAAATTGGGGATAGTTTCAATTTGATGAACAAACCATTGGCAAAAGTCCTCACGTGGGCCAAAGTCCCGAGGTAAAAGGTCTTACACTTTCTTCAATTTGTATGGGTGCATCCCCTCTTCTGCCAGGACTCGCCACATATTCACATGGGAGCTGTTTCGTTCGTGGACTAGTGCGCGCGTACTGGTGCTTGGACGATCCATCACTGCAGTTAGCACATCTTCCACAAACCGTCGTGTTCGCACACTTCGCGGTCGTCCAACTTCTCGACGAGGTGGCAACACTCATCCTGTTTCCCGAAGTCTAGTGTCTACAGATTGAAATAAGGTGTGCGATGGTAACACCCTATTTGGAAAACGTGCCCCATACAGACGCCTTGCAGCACGGCTATTACTTCCAGCCTCCCCATAAATCAGATGCATGTCCTCCAGCTCTTGGGACGTGTATGCAGCCATCCCTTACACCGGGCTACAAGTGTTTATGGCCGTTAACACTAGTACACTTCACAGAACACGATGGGCTGTGGCTAAGAGTTAACACGTAACACTGCTAGGTCAAATGAACCTCACTTCTTTCCATTCAAACGTGAATGTTTAACAACCTGCTGCTGGCACAGCACCTGAAGCACGAATGGCACAGACACGTGCGCTCCTTCATGAGGAAACCTACACTGTTGGCGCCCCTAGCGGGAAATGTGGTACTTAACGTCAGATCGCACGGACACCCATCTGCCCTTCAGGGTATGCAACCTATGACAGTTCATTTTTTTCGTTTTTACGTCACGGTGCCCTTCGCTCAGGAAATTTTCTTTGTTTTTTGGTGCCATTCAACAAATGCCAATTTTCGTCGATATCAGCTCACGCAGAACGCACACCCACCCCACTCCCGTCAACATCTTCGTTCGCGTCCTTTGGGGAATCCCTTTCGCCGACATTGCACAACATTGTCGCGTGATTTTTTGACAAGAGCGTACCAATTTCTTAGTGGACCGTCCAACACCGACGACTTCTCTCCACCCGTTTTGCCATTATTCACTTCGGAAAATCATTTTCCCACGTTTTCAAACGTCAATAACTCGGCAACAAAGCCATTTCCGGAATTTCGTTACATGAACTTTCCACCTTATTTTCACTCGTAGAATCACCTCCCAAGCGTTGTAAACGAACTTACGAAACACCCTGTATAGGTATGAGAGGGGCTCATGAAATTAGTGAACACAATACGTTAAACTACGTAAGGAATTAGGATTTTCAACACAAACCTAGTTTTTTAAAAACATTCCGCCATCAGTTACATACATAAATGTTAGTACATTAACATCTTTCTAATTTTTAGTTGGTGTTCATTCATTTACGTCATAATTTTTAGTACATTGGAACAATAAACTCTTCACGTTTGGTCATGACAACTCATTAAAATTTCAACTATTAAACTTTGCACCTTATACAGTTTTTTCTTTCTTTCTTTCAAAATGATTTACCAAATTTATCAAATAAAGCAAGGGGGTAACAAAGTACACTGTTTAACCAAACGTTTGTGATAGTGTACTTACGTCAAAACTGTTTCTGAGAAAATAGTATTTTCAATCTCTGAAAAGGCGGAGATTATACGTACGTATGGTAAGTGTAGAAAAATGCAGTACAAGCGTGTAGGCTGTATGCAAGACGGCATATACGCTCGGTCAGTCGGGATGCGCCTTCACGCTCAACTTCACGTTGCAATTACTTGAGAACTACTTGACGTATTACAATGTAACAAAGGCCATTCTTAATGAATTTTTCCGTGCTTTCAAATGAGCTAAAAAAAATGGGGTTTCCGTTAAAAAAAAAATAAGTTTGTGTTGAAAATCCTACTTCCTTACGTAGTTTAACGTATTGTGTCCACTGATTTCATACCTATATATCTGCGAAAGAAGTTTTTCAATATTCATTGTTCTTCACGAAATATTTCCGGTGGTACATCATCATCATCATCATTCATATTGGTTAGAAGGGGTGTAAGTATCGTCCCGTGGGACTCGGCTTTTCTTGGGGTAGAGGTGCTGTGTAGGACAGTAAGGTTGGTTTTTAGTTAGGTGGGGTGTGTTGTTTCCTGCTGCAACTGCAACAGCGGGGTTGTTCTTGGGTGGGGAAGGAATTTTTGCTCCTTAACTTGTCTGGAGCGAAGAGGTTTGAGGTTTTCTCCTACCTCGAAATGGGAGGGGGGGCTCCTTGGAGGCTGAGCGTAGTGGCAGTTTCCTTCTGGAGTTGTTTGCTCCCTCAGCCGGCGTGGAAGGTTCTGTTGCACGGGCCGTGCAATGGTATGGGTAAAAGGTGCATGTTTGGGATATAAAAATTATACAATGATAGCTAGGTGGATGGTATGTATGGAATACATTATTTCAAGAACAAGTGGTTGTTATGGTGACATACGTGGGTTAGAAAGGATACAAGGGATAATTATGCATGTATGGTACAAGGAGTAAATATACGTACAGGTTATAAGGTAGTATGTGGGTTTTACATCAAGGTTTGGTTGTTCATACAGGTTGTAATGGTGTATGTGAGTACTTTGGGTTTAGGTTGGGGTTTAGAAGTAAAATGGTGGAGGCAGGGTTCTGCTTTCGTCAGGTAGTGGGTTAGTCGAGCAATAGTTCGTCTCTTTGTCGATTCCTTGGGTCGTCTGGTCTGGGAGTGCGGTGTTTCCACCTTAGGATGGGTGTCTGTCCAATGCTGCGGGATTGTCGTGGAAGTGAATGTCAGTCCAAAAGGTTTGAGTCTGTCTTACCGCATGGTGTCTCAGGAGTTGAAGATTCAGGTCCTCGTGTATCTGGATGATCCAGCTATTTTGGAATTGGGTTTGTACGCTACTTTGATGCCATATGGGAGAAGGGCTTTGGATATGCGGTTGGAAGTGGTGGGATGGTAGCGGAAGGCAAACCATTTATATTGGCCGCTAGAGGTTGATTGTGGTTGGTTAGGGTGTCAGCCAGAGAACTGCAAACGGGGGACGCACGCCGGGCAGCGGTGCAGCGGGTTCCGGCGGGGATGGTGGCAGTGGCCGCTGAAATTGATTGAAAAGGAAAGGGCAGCTTCGCGGATGGGGGTGAGTGCTGGTTTCTCCGTATTTATATACTACCGCGTCTCTGCTTTCCCAATTATGAAAAGACAATTGATTTAAGCCTTGCTTCCACACTATCCCTTCTAAACTTATTCTTGTGCATACAATGTTGCTATTCTAGTATAAATATGAAGATTACCTGGTTTTGTGGAATAAAAATATAATGTGCAACCTTGTAGGGGCAAAAAGAAAATAAGAATCATGAGACAGTTTAATGGATTACTTTTTTTAAATGAAAGGTTGCCATTTAATATTGGTTATTGGCATTGATTAATACTATTTTCATCTTTTATTGCTGGTGGTAATAATAATTCACAGTCTATTGTATTAAGGTTATTGCCATGTTGAAGCTTGAATACATAACAGTTCTTGATTTATTTGAACTTTGTTTTAGGCAATCATTGAGTAATAAGACTCCAAGTCCCCTTGCCACCAGGACCCGGAGAAAAGCTGGAGGCAAAGCCACGACACCTCGTCCAAAGGCAAAATCTCCCTCTCCACAAAGGTATGTCATTGAAGTACATTCTGTATCTGTGGATGTTGATCCAGTAACGAGATTAGTTGTCTCAATGCTGAATTCAGAATAATTACTGTAATATAAAACAGAATAAAAGGTCAGTTTTAAACATTTATAGAAATTGAATTTCTAAGTGATACCTGTGATACAATACGTTCACCATAACATTAAGGATTCCACTGCATGCTTCCAGTTTATGTAGGTGAAGTTCGCGCTGATACAAGACATTACATCCGTTGGAGGCCAAAATATTAGTATATTTAAATAAAACACTACTAAAACGAGAGCGAGAGAGAGCCTGAGCAAATATTTGTAATTTAATCATTATATATTCCATATTTGAAAAAAATGAAATATAGAAAGCATAACTGTTGTGTAGTAGTAGTTGTGCGTTTGTGTTTTTTCTTGTATAGTGGTTGTTATGTATTTGTGTGTCTTGTGCAGTAGTTGTGCTGTGTAGTGTGTTTGGGTTTTGTGTTTTTTCTTGTATAGTGGTTGTTATGTGTTTGTGTGTCTTGTGCAGTAGTTGTGCTGTGTAGTGTGTTTGGGTTTGTCTTGTGTAGTAGTTGTGGTGCCTAGTAGTCTAATGTGTTTCTGTTTGTCTTGAGTAGTATCGGTGGTGTGTATGTATGTGTCTTGTGTTGTAGTTGTGCTGTCTAATATGTTTGTTTTGTCTTGCGTAGTAGTTATGCTGTCTAATTTGTTTGTTTGTCTTGTGTAGTAGTTGTGGTGTGAAGTTTGTTTATGTTTATATTGTGTAGTAGTTGTGGTGTGTTTGCGTTTATATTTTGTTATAGTTGTGATGTGTTTGTGTGTGTCTTGTGTAGTAGTTGTGCTGTCTAATGTGTTTGTGTTCGTCTTGTGTAGTAATTGTGCTGTCTAATGTGTTTGTGTTTGTCTTGTGTAGTAGTTCCTCCATTCATATTGGGGGTTAGGCGTAGAGCTGACAACTCTGCACTGTAAAAATACATGTCAAGAAACAGCAATATAAGGCCATGGATGTTCCCAAGGTAAAATATTCCGGAGGTAAAATAGTCCCCCGTTCGGATCTCCGGGTGGGGACTACTTTGGGAGGTCTCTGGACTAAGGATAAGATCTACATTAGGAATAAATATATTAAATTAGGCACTTGGAATGTTCTCAGCCTTTACCGGCCTGGGCCATTTCAGTGTACAGTTAATGAGATAGTTAAGTATAAATTAGATGTAGTAGCTGTCCAGGAAGTTAGGTGGCCAGGAGAAGGGAATTGTAAAACTAAAAATTATACTTTTTTCTATGGTGGTACTGAAAATCATAATTTTGGAACAGGCTTTTTTATAAATAATAGAATTATCTCGGCTCTTAAAACAGTAGAATTTATTAATGATAGGATATCATATGCAGTTTTACAGGGTAGGTGGTGTAAAATTATTTTAATAAACATACATGCACCAACGGAAGATAAAGATGATAATACTAAAGATGATTTTTATACAGAGTTAGAACAGGTCTTTGATAAATTTTCTCAGTATGATATGAAAATTCTGTTAGGTGGCTGTAATGCACAAATTGGCAAAGAAGAGACATTTAAACCCACAATTGGTAAAGAAAGTCTTCATGAATTAAGTAATGATAATGGTATAAGATTGATTACTTTTGCAACCTCAAAGAATTTAATTGTGAAAAGTACCACTTTTAAACATAAAGATATCCATAAATATACCTGGTCTTCTCCAGATGGTAAAACTCATAATCAGATAGATCATATTCTCATTGATAAGAGAAGGCATACTAGTATAATTGACGTTCGTACACATAGAGGTGCTGACTGTGCCAGTGACCATTATTTAGTAATTGCTAAATTAAGAGAAAGACTCTCAGTGATAAATCATAAGCAACAAAATCTAAAAGTTCTAAAATTTGATACAGGAAAGTTTACTGATGAAAGAATTAAGAAAGATTACCAAATTAAACTGTCAAATAGATTTGAGGTTTTGCAGGATTTAAATGATGATGAAAATATAAATGAAACAGACGTAAATAAGAATTGGCAGCACATACGTAATGCAATAGAATCAGCAGCTAAAGAAAGTATAGGATACCATAAACCGAGAAAAAGTAAGCCATGGTTTGATAATGAATGTCATAATCTAATAGAAATAAGAAATCAGGCTAGACTTAGGTGGTTAAATAACTCTGATGATACAAATCTAAACAATTATAATAGAATAAAGCGAGAAGTTAACTGCACGTTTAGAAGTAAAAAAAGAGATTACTTGAAAAGCAAAATTAACGAAATTGAAACAAACAGCAAAAATAAAAATATCAGAGATTTATATAAAGGTGTAAATGAGTTTAGAAAGGGGTGGCAACCTAAAGTAAACTTAATAAAAGATAAAGATGGTGATTTTCTAGCTGACCCAAGTGATATTCTAAATAGATGGAAGAACTACTTTAATGACCTTTTAAATGTCCATGTAGGAGATAAATCAGAAGTGAATGAAGTACACACAGCAGAACCTTTAGTTCCAGAACCTAACTTGACTGAAGTTAAAGATGCTATTAAAAGGCTAAAGAATAACAAAGCACCTGGCATTGATTTAATACCAGCTGAGTTAATTAAATATGGTGGAAATTCATTAATATGTCAAATTCATAAATTAATTTGTTTAATATGGAATAAAGAAGAAATCCCTCAACAGTGGAAAGAATCCATAATTGTTCCTGTGTTTAAAAAAGATGATAAAATGAACTGCAATAATTACCGTGGAATTTCTCTACTCTCAACAACAAATAAAATATTATCTAACATTCTTTTAACAAGACTAACCCCATATGCTAATGAAATTATAGGTGATTATCAATATGGATTTAAACGTAACAGATCAACTACAGATCAAATTTTTCACATCAGACAGACACTTGAAAAAAAGTGGGAATATAATCAAAGTGTCCATCAGCTATTCATTGATTTTAAAAAAGCATATGATTCAGTCAAAAGAGATAAACTATATAATATATTAGTAGAGTTTGGAATACCTAAGAAGCTTGTTAGTATGATAAAAGTATGCACCAGTGAAACAGAAAGTAAAATTCGTGTGGGTATTAATATGTCTGAAAAATTTACAATTCATGATGGGTTAAAACAAGGAGATGCATTATCTCCATTGCTCTTTAATTTTGCCTTAGAATATGCTGTTAGGAAGGTAAAAGAAACTAAAGATGGACTAAAATTAAATGGTGTGACTCAGTTGTTAGCATATGCCGATGATGTAGACTTACTGGGGGATGATGTGAATACAATTAAGAATAATGCTAAAATATTTTTCAAAACTGCTAAAGAGATAGGTTTGGAAGTTAACAAAGAGAAAACTAAATATATGCTTACAGGCCGAAACCAAGTGTTAGGTAATAATCAAAATCTAATTATTGATAACAACTCGTTTGAACCAGTTTCCAAATTCAAATACTTAGGAGTAATATTAACAAATGAAAATTATATTAAAGAGGAAATAAAAAGTAGGCTTAATTCAGGAAATGCATGTTACTTCTCTCTTCATAAAATTTTGTCTTCTCGTTTAATATCTAAGAAACTAAAAGTTAAAATATACAAAACAGTAATTTTGCCTGTAGTATTATATGGATGTGAAACTTGGTCCCTTACATTGAAAGAGGAACATAAATTGAGAGTATTTGAAAATAAGATCCTTAGGAAAATATTTGGACCTAAAAGGGATGAGGAGACAGGTGAGTGGAGAAGGTTACATAATTTAGAACTACATAATTTGTATTCATGTCCAGATATTATTAGAATAATTAAATCAAGAAGACTTAGGTGGGCAGGCCATGTGGCACGAATGGGAGAGGAAAGAGGAGTTTACAGGATTCTTGTTGGGAAACCTGATGGTAAGAGACCTGTAGGAAGGCCAAGACGAAGATGGAGGGACAACGTTGAGATGGACCTAAGGGAAATCGGTAGGGATGGAAAAGAGTATATAGATCTTGCTCAAGATAGGGAAAGATGGAAGGCCTGTGTTGCTGCAGCCATGAACCTTCGGGTTTAAGAAGGCTAGAGAGTGTTAGTTAGTTAGCCTTGTGTCCTTGCTGTGGCCGCTGATGGTCCTGGCTGCTCTATTCTGGACTATCTGCAGTTTGTTGAATGTAGTTGGTGCGACTTTTTGCCAAGCCGGGATGGCGTGTAGTAGTGTTGGCCGAATGCAGGTCTGGTATACGTGTAGCCTGGTTTCCAGCGAGAGTGAGTACGCCCGGAGTACTGCGTAGAGACCTCCTAGTCGGTTTCCTACTTTCTGGCTGATTTCCTCCACATGGCGCCTGAATGTTAAGCCCTTGTCCAGGTTTAGTCCCAGATATGTAGTGGTTGCTTTGTGGGGGATTTCGTCCTCCAGAAGGAGAAGTCTGCGCTGTCTGTGTACTCGCCGGGCACCGAAGATGACCACCTCGCTCTTGGTGGGGTTGGGCTGCACTCGCCATCTTCTGGTCCAGGCCTCGTATATTTGTAGCTGGGTCTGCATTCTTTCATAGCACACGTCTAGGTCTCGATGTGACACGAAGAATGCAGTGTCATCAGCGAACACTGCAGGGAAGGTTGTCTGCTGCACGGGGACGTCGGCTGTGTACATGGCGTAGAGCAGGAGGACAAGTACCGAGCCTTGCGGTACCCCTGCATATATTCTTCTCGGTGCTGCTTTTGCTCCCTTGTGTTTGACTATGTAGCTTCGGTTTCGAAGGTAGCAGTCGATGAGTCGGACGTAGCAGTCCGGGAAGCGGTAGCTGTGTAGCTTGAAGGTGATTTCCTCCTGCCAGACCTTATCGAATGCATTCTGGATGTCTAAGAAGACTCCTAAGATATAGTGTCTTCTTGCCCTCATGGTCGTCACGTGATCCACCACCCGGGTTAGCTGTAAGGTTGTGGAGTGTCCAGGTCGGAAGCCGAATTGGAAATGCGGTAGGATGTTTCTTTCCATGGTAAGTTCTTGGAGTCTGGTCTTTATCGCCCTTCGCACACCTTACTCAGGTGAGAAAGGAGGCTAATTGGGCGGTAGGTAGCTAGTTCCCTTGGATTTTTCCAGGGTTTGGAGATCATCGTGGCGCTCGATGTCTTCCATTGCGCTGGAAAGTGCGCTGTCAGGAGTATGGCATTGGTGATTCTCGTCAACGCAACTACCGCTTTCCGGGGGGCTCGTTTCAGGGCCATCGGAGGGATGCCGTCCAGTCCCGGCGCGCTGTTCTGGGAGAGCTTGCTGATGTACCCGGCGATTTCCCTTGGAGTTGCGAGCCGTGGCCGGTCGTTTAGTGGAGCGTTCCTGAGTTCATTGACTGTGGCTTCTACTGCTGCATGGTGTGGGTCCGGGGGCTGCGGAAGTGGGTTCGGTGAGAATACTGTTTGCAGGTGTCTTGCAAAGAGGTTCGCCTGGTTTTGTGGTTCTACTTCGAGTCCTGCTGGTCCTTGAAGTACAGTCGTGTACGAGTCTGGTGGTGGTCTGGTCGCTTGTCTGATGATGTTCCAGAAGTTGCGGTCTTTTTCCTGGACTTCTGCGAAACGTCTCTCCCATTGTATGCTGATGATCTGTTGGAGTCTGCGTTTTGTTCTTCTTGATAATTCATTGTAGAGCTGTTTAGTTCTGGGGTCTCTGGTGGCGTTCCATTGTCTTCTGATCCTTCGTTTGGTGGCTAACAGGAAGTTCAGGTAAACGTCGTCGGTGTGTCGGTTTCTGACGTTCTCTTCCCTCTGGTGTCGGGCATGGCGCATTGCGTCCTTCATGTGCGTGGTTAGGTTAGTGACTGCATTGTCTATCTGCTGTGGTGTCTGTAGCGGCATTCTGGGGTCGACTAGTTCATTAACGTGCCTTGTGTAGGCGTCCCAGTTGATCGGAGGTGGTGGTTCTGTCGGTGCGCTGTGGGTGACGACCTGATGTGACGCTTCGAACAGGATCGGGACGTGATCTAATTCGAGCGCCACATCGGCGTATGGTGCTGTAATTATTCCACATCACTTGTAGAGGAGCACGTCTAAGACGTCTGAGTCCCCTCTGACTGGAAAGTGGGTGGGGTCGAGCGGCGCGTCGATTTGAAGTTCTGTTCTTGGTAGTATTCTCGCTAGTCTGTTGCCCGCTACATTGTGTTGCCTGGAGTTCCAGCTGCGGTGTTTGGCATTCAGGTCTCCTGTGATTATGAGATGTTGGCTGAGAGCTTCTAGTGTTTGGTACATTTAGGTTCCCCACCCGGTATAATGCGCGCGGACCACATAGAGAACTGTAGTTCAGCCGAATAGGTTTTATTGAAGTTTGCGTTTCCTCTCGCGGGTTTTGCTACATTATCTTGGGAACTCTTGAGGCTGCAATGATTATATTATACTATTTTATAGCTCTCGCTCTGCTTTGCAAAATGAGACTATGAGATTTTATGTAGCTGCTCAAGAAGAGTGAAAATTATTTATGCTGAAGCATCAAGGGAATAAATGTGCTAATCTCACGAAAAGGTGCAAAAAGGTGCAACAAAGTGTGTTCATTTTACTTGATTTCATGTTCAAAAATACATAACTCAAACGATCGGCATGAAAACAGCTACAGGCCTATTTTTGGAAAGGTGCTGCACCTTAAAATCCGTTCCCTAATTATCACACATTATTATTATTGTAGTTCTTAGAATTTCCTTTTCCATTTATTTTCTCAGCTACCTTTCCCAAGCATAGTGCAAGAAAATTACCAGATTCAGAATTTCAAAGGATGTGAATTATCGGGTGATGCCAAGTAACTCTTGCATAGAGTTAAATTTTTATCCTTGTCAGGAAAACTTCCGAAGTACAATCACTAACATTATATCGAACCCTCTGATAGTGCACTTTAGGCATTTTTTTTTCGAAATAAAGGAACTAATTCATAACAAGCTGAAATTTGGTATGTAGCGTCTATATAGCATTATTAACAACATACCAAAAGGCCCCTGCGATCAGACTGCCGCTAGGTACGCCAAATTGAAAAATGGCGGATAAATTCCAAATTTCGCTAACTAAACAACTAATTGACAATAGCTTGCTGTTGGATATATATTTTTCTTATAACTCGACTAACATCAATTACAACATGTTAAGTTTTCTGCAGATCATGGACACGGTAGGTAACGGCGCCATATTGGAAGCACGGTGTATAATTTCAATAGGCTATTCCTCATGAGAATGGAATTGACTTGTAACAGAATGGATTTGGCAAATGGGTATGGTATGTTAGGCATGTTGTTCACAAACTATATCACATTGTAACTATGGTAATGCACTCCTGTAGGTAACACACTACAAAAGACATGTCTCAATCAAAGAGTTCGTCGCTTTCATCGTTGTCATGTTGATCATCGACATCTTGACCATTGTCTTCTTTGGAAACACTGAAAACAAGTATGAAATTCGTACAGGAAACACCTTGGTACGGGACCCATAATCTACTTGCATGCAACTACATTCTCCATCACAGTTTTTGGTACATCCTCATGAAATTAAATTCAGTATATCATTGGGAGCAGGTGGTATCAAAGTAGTGCCAGGGGCTATAACTTGATCGTCTAGTTTCAGGTGGCAGGTGATTTTCTCGCCAGTCAAATGCCATTTCTAAGAAATAATAGAAACAATTCCAAATTTATTACTCATCTTTCTTCAAAGTTAGTAGAGGCAAGCGTCCCTGTAAAGCTTTCCCCTGGCAATACTGACGCCCTAATAGTTCAACCTGTCACTGCACACAGTATTAGAGGTTCTAAGGTACAGATTTGTTTGGTATTCTCACTGCCTTAACTCACTCAGAACATAATGTGTTTTTCTTTGTTGTTGTTTTTCTTATAGAATCTGGGCAAGGTACGATACCATAAGGTATTTACAGCTCAGCATAATCCGTCTTTCGCAGCTAAGAACCACATTTTATTCCTTCATTCAGCCAGTGGATTCGGTACTGTTATTTCTTTATTCAAACAAAGAAATAAAAAGTTTTAACAAGTACACTATATACGTTTGTCAATTTTCAATGATAATTCGGCAATGACAGACGCAATTACAAAAGCTCGAGAACTCTTCCCCTCAGCCTTTTATAATGTGTCCGAACAGGACGTCTCTTACAGACAAGAGAAGTTTGTAGCAAGAAGGAAGTCAAGATTGAAATCCTGTACCAAACAATATACTGAATTTAATTTCATAAGGATGTACCAAAAACTGTAATGGAAAATGCATGCAAGCAAGTTTAAAATGTTTCAGATTATGTGCCCCTTGCCAAGGTGTTTCCTGTACAAATTTCATACTTGTTTTCAGTGTTTCCAGAGAAGACAATGGTCAAGATGTCGATGATCAACATGACAACGATGAAAGCGACGAACTCTTTGATTCAGACATGTCTTCTGTGGTGTGTTACTTACAGGAGTGCATTACCATAGTGACAATCTGATATAGTTTGTGAACAGCATGCCTTATATACCATACCCATTTGCCAAATTCCATTCTGTTACAAGTCAATTCCATTTTCATGGGAAATATTGAAATTACACTGTGAGACAATGAAAATTGCCGCAGAACAAAAATGTGTGATTCCTATGGAGTTTAGTGCCCTGATGACGATAGTGAAAACCGTTTTTCTCTATCACCTAAACTTTTCTCTGGGATCGCAATTTTATCAGCGCACGACTGCATGTTATTGTTGTCGCGGCACTTATCAGCACAGCCTGTTACTAGGATATAGGGGAGGGGGTGGAGAGAGAAGGGATAGATAGCCATTTGGTTGAGGTATGGTAAGGTATAATGGAGTTGCAGTTATTTGCATCAGTCAGTTGCTAGTGGGATCACGCAGTGTCTCTTCCTGCAGTGTGTGTCATGCAAAACCCCTAACGTGAAGAATACTGTTTGTGCTTGTTCGCTTGTTTCTTGTGTTCAGCGATGGCTAGGAAGTGTGTTAATTTACCAAACCTTTTCTGTTATGTGTGTGGTGAGTTTACGTCGAAGCCCCGCTTTTCAAAAAGGCGTACGAGTTGTATTTTGAATTAATGGTAGATGAGGGTAAGTGTTGGGCACCACAGAACTGTTGCTTACGTTGCTCTCGCTATTTAAGAGGCTGGTTGCATGGAACCCACCCATCTATGCCATTTGCCGTACCACAGTTGTAGAGTGAACCTAGAGACCACATAACAGATTGCTACTTTTGTTTAATGAAACTAACTGGAATCTCAAGTAAATCAAAACACACAGTTTCATATCCAAATTTGGAATCTGCAGTGCGCCTAGTTCTGCATCCTGATTCTCTCCCAGTTCCAAAACCACCAACGGAATGGACACTATGGACAGTGAAAGATGAAACAGACGATGGTAGTGACCAACCAATAGATCACGAAGATCTTGATAACACACCATCTACATCACAGCCCCAACCACAGCCATTGTCACAGGCAGAATTGGCATGAACCCCTTGTTGACAAAGACAGTGTGCTGTTACCACCGCTCCATCTGAAATTGGGCTTCGTGAAGAATTTTGTGAAAGCGATGGACAAAAATGGCAGGGATTTTACATTTTGACTGTCCCAATTTCCTGCGATTAGTATTGCAAAAATTAAAGAAGGCATTTTCATTGGGCCTCAGATTCGTGGCTTGATGAATGACATAACCTCTGAAGAGTTGCTGACAGATACTGAGAAGGCAGCTTGGCTTACACGCAACTGTCGGAACACATGCTGGACTGTTACAAGGCTATGGAATGCAACATGTCTTAGAAAATACATTTCCTGCATTCTCATTTCGATTTTCCCAGCCTAATCTCGGAGATGTGAGTGACGAACATGGTGATCGATTTCACCAAGCTATCGCTGGCATGGAAAGACGGTATAAGGGATGATGGTCACCAAACCTTTTGGCAGATTACTGCTGGACTCTCCTTCAAGAAGTTTCACCATCCACCCACAAACGGAAAGTTTCCAGGACATGTTTCTAACTTATAAATACATTTCAAGCTTTTTGCAGCTTTCTCGTACCTTTTTTATGTTTTGTAATACAGACAATTAATTTTGTTCCATGATCCGTACTTTATCCAGCTACAGGTTCCTCCTGTACTGTAATGGAGTCGTTTCAAAGTGTCACGAAAGTTGCTACTTTGATATTCATGAATTACAATATATTGCTTACTATATGAAATATAGGCTAAGTGGTAGCATATCTTTTCCAGAAAAATTGGTACGTGATGGAACATTTCTGATTTCATTTTCGTGATCAGCGTATTTGATTTAGTAAAGAACACCTTCTTTCATCTCGCGGCAAGACACAAAGTTCAAATTTGTTGCACTGTGTTATCCGCCATGCTTCCAATATGGCATTAGTGGCATAAGAGTATGCATTAGTACAGATAAGAGAAAGGTCCTCCTAGAGTAAATTACTCCGCAAGAGGTTCTTTAGGTCCAGTTATTGACAACTAAGATAAACCTAATTTTATAGGCATAATTGTCAAGGAGCCAAGACGTAATCGAGCCATTACTTTTTATGATTATCTCATAATTTATTTATTAATATTTACATTCAAGGAGACATATAAAGTTACAAGTTTGATCGAGTAAAATTATGGGATTGCGGGTCGCAATCTCGCTAAGGTTCAGAACCACTGCTACACAGCAATGGGTGTAGCAACAAAACAGGAAAGGAAGGAAGATAGAAACGCGAGAGGAAGTGGAAAATATAAAGAGAGAATAAGAATAAAGAGGAATGAAGAGAAAGAGGAAAGGAGAAAGAAGTAGATTGATTGATTGATTTAGTTTATTTTACTTCGCGTTTTGTGCCTCTTGCCTAATTTGCGAAGATGGGGATGAGTGATGAAATGATGAAATTCATGAATGGACATTCACGAACAACCAAGCCCGAGCGGGATTCGAACCCGGGACCACTCGGCCACAGGGTCCGTCGAGAAAGAAGTAGAGTTCGAAACGAGGAGAGAGGGGGGTAAGAAAGAGAATGAATAGAAAGAAGAAAGGAAAGGAAAAAGATAAAGAAACGCGAGAATGGTAAAGGGAAAATGAAGATTAAAGAAGAATAAGCAATAAAGAGAAAGAAGAAAATAGAGTTGTAATCGCGAGACAAATACGGGAAAAGGAGAATGGAAAAGACAGAGTAAGAAGAGTAATCAATAAAGATAAAATGCAACGAGAAAGAAGAGCAGAGAGAAGGAAGCAGGAGTGAGAAAGCTGAAAAAAAAGAGTTGGAGAAAATATAAACAGAGAGCAAGAAATACGAACGAATAGATAAAGATGGGGCTGGGCGGTAAGAGACGTTTCATATTTATTTAAGACAAGTAACTGCGATATCCATCTGTTGATATCTTTGCTTCATACCTACGTAACACTCTTTTACAACAACAATAACAAAAGTAAGAATGATAGTAAAGTTGAGGTTTGAACTTTAGGTCTCGTGGAACAAAGACCCACCAACAGGTGGCATGAAGAGCAGTAACGGATGCTTCTTTCTCGTAGGTGACACAGAGAGTCAAAGGTCAGTCGTGCCGCAGCGCAATTATCTAGTTTGTATAGTAATTGCCGTCTTCCTGCGACGTGTCTGGATAAACCGTATATACGACCTTCCTCCCCTGGCATCATCCACTATTTTTTTCCTCTCGTTTCTCTGTCGGTCCAATCCGGTGCGGGCCTCAGACTTCGGCTTGGAATAGGGACTTCCTTGCTCACTGCTGTTCCCAATACTTGTTACTTCCATTTGCCTAATGTAATTTTTGTAGGGTCTATTGGGGTCAGGTGTCGATATACAGGATTGACTTAAGTAGTAGCACTAGTAGTTTAATAGGACGTCTTGACTGCCACGCGGGAGATCCGGATTCGATCCTTTGGATTAGGGGGATCTCAAATAGGAATATTTCCTCAAGTCCCTGCATGAAGCGGTTCTGGACTGGAGTCATCCAGTCTCTAACCCTAAGTGGTGGAGGCAAAGACGGCCGGAGCATGGTGCTCATTACATCACCTCCGCAAATGGACTATCTTGTAAATGTGCAGAGCCCTACATCCACACACCCCTACATGCCCTCATGGCAGTTTAGTTTACAATGCTCATGGCGTCGTCAAGTGGTCCCGGGTTCGATACCTGGTGGAAGCACAGTGGTTCGGATCCCTCTTTAAACTGTATGTCCAGTCCCGATTAGCCTATATGTGCATAAAGTGGACTTAAAACATCAGTTCAAATCAATGCTCGTGGGTAGCTGTTTTGAACAAGGATACGAGAGTTGAGGCTTTGCGGATACGAAGGGCGAACTCAACAAACGTGCATTGTGAGGGAAATGCGTTTCAAGTTGTCGTGCACACTGATAATTCCACAAAACCTTTGGAAATCACGCATGAAACATTCTCATCTACTGTTACCAAGTTTTTGTGGAGTTCGTTCGCACTGTGCCTGACAACTTGAAACGCATTTCTCTCACAATTCACGGTTGTTGAGTTCGCCCTTCGTATCCGCAACGCCTCAATTATTCTTTGCATACTAGCATATTGATTTTCTATTAAGTTTGAGAAGATTCAGAAGTGTATGTGTGTCATTTTTTATTTTTTTTTAGAAGACACCCGAATGCCGAACTCTGTTCCGCGTAAAACACCCTGGACTGCATTCTTGATGACTAACTAGGCTCTGGCGTCTGGACTGGCAGCCAGTGAAATCTCGTATGCGTCTTGTATAACGTGTCCTGTCATCTTATCATCGTTTATCCTCATCGTCTCGATTAGCCAAAAGTGGCAGAGAAGCGACGAAAAATATAATACAACTTTATCAATAATGGTTATTGATCCAAGAAAACGAAGTTAAAAGCAAATACGCGACAGAAAGACAACTAAAACTTAAATCTTTTGAAAATACAATAATTAATATAATGAGTTTACAATTGAGAAGGGGATATGAGTACAACTTCCCAATCACCACTGCAAAGGATTTCAAGCGACGCCACCGACATTCTTTCTTCAACAATTAATAAAACAAGCGAAAGTCGCGCTGGGAATGAACGACGGGAGTTTCATGTGAAATATCAATGATGAGCAATAGTTTAAGTGCTCAGTGTTTTTCAATTGTGCTGATTAGCAACAAGACAACCAAGATCCCATAAATTGTTGTTTCGTTGTATGGCTCCACTGCATTATATCATAACGCCATTACGAATCTGCCTTGACATGCATTGCGACCCATACGATACGACTGCGGTTTCACAAGCACCACAATACTTATCGTCGCTCTGTTCCCATGATGTTAAGCAAGATGAGCCACCTTCTCAGAATGTAGGTTTCCACAATACCAGAGCGAGTGCGCCAGAAGACGATTAAGAGAGAAGAAATGTGTTTATTTTGCAATACCTTAAAGGCTGGTAACGGCCATCTTAATTAAGGATCTTCTTTTCGCGTCAATTAAGACCGTGTAGACCGACATCTAGCGTGTGCCGTAAGAAGTAAGGAGATGCTTTTCTGTACGAAATCAGCTTTCTCTGTTTCAATATAACTTGTCCAAACAAAAGCGTCTGGCTGCTCTCAGATTTGGTAGTTTCTATCTTACTCAAGTGTGTTACGTAAATAATCATACATTACTACGGCGAATATTCAGTGACTATAACGTCAAATGTTTGTTAACCATTTCACTGCTGATACCATAATAATACATTCATTCTATGAAACGCGTGAACTCCATGCTCAAGCAGTACATTTACGGATTAAAAGTATTAAATTTAATATTATACTTTCGCGGGAATATAGAGTTATTTCTTAGAAATTAATTGAATTAATATTACATTGTTTCCAATCATTGAGTGACATCTAGAGGGAAAAGTCTGAAATGGTGAGAGTTAATCACTTCTACCTCAGGGATTTCAAAGATTGCGTCTACCAGAAATTTTCATTGTCCGAGCTTCCTTACGGAATCACAAACGGAAGAATTACCAACTACAAACTAATCGGATGATAATCATTATCATTTTGATGAATAGTTTAGTTCCGACAGTGAAGAATGAGATGATGATGAACAAATGTGTTCTCTTAATGGACGCCCTTTAGAAGTATAAAACTGGTAAGGGGTAACACTTTGGAAAGGCACCAAAGGTTCTCTTCCACGTAGCACACACAACCTGTACTGCATTTCGCAGCCTAACAATGGTATGGCGTCTACACATGATTTTGTGATTATCCTTTCATCAATTTAATCGTATCACCATTCATTCTGATCTTCGCGATTAGCTAGAAGTGACAAGAAAGGGAAGTAAAATAAATCAAATCAAATCAATTAAAAGTATAAAACTCATTTAATTGTCCATTTTAATTAATTTCCTGGGAGATAAGGCGATTCCCAAAACATTTGTTTGATCTTCACACAACATAAGTTAGTAAGTTGTGTTAAATTAAACTCAATTAATCATTTCAAAAATTATTCAGCACAGAGCGACTTATGACAGGAAGCGAAAGGGTTATTAGCAAACGTATGGAGTGAGAGCGCTATTGTCCGGACCTCCCGAGGTGTGGGGTGTTATGATAGAAGAATTTTGTTAGGCATTCTTGAATACGGCTGTAGAACTTTGTGGTGTAGTACATTTTTCAGAATGTTCCTTACTTCATTGCAGTTAACTCTGTCGTTTTATATTTAAAAGTACCGGGTTCAATTCCTGTTAGGATTATATTTCACCAGAAACATAATCATGCGTTTAAATGCCCCTGTTAGAAGCATTTTGTACCGACTTCTGGTATGGAGTGGTTATCACAGCACGCTACGATGTGCTACGCCCTTGGGGTACTTACAAAAAATGTTATTTACCACGGATACAGAAATATCTTAACCTCAGGGGATAGGTTCTTTATTCGAGAATTCCAATTAAGAAAGCGTTTTATAGCCAAGAGGATATAGTTAAATGCGGATTTATATTCTGAAAACTGTACACAATACAGACAAAATATATAGCGAAGCTTGTATATACATTGATATATGCTGATTCCAAATTTACGTCGGTTATATTCTTCTTATATATATATATGAATAATTGAAAGGAAATCTTCTTCTTCTTCTTTCTATTTAGAATTTCTGGGAAAAGGCTTCTTCTTCTTTTCTTCCTTCTATTTTGGGAAAAGGCTGCTTCTTCTTTTCTTCTTTGATTATGGAAAAGTCTTCTTCTTTTCTTTCTTCTAATTTATTGTCTTTCTTTTTAAAGCGTAATCTTATTCATTACATGTATGCGCTCGATTTCCCCGCTTCTTTGGCAAACGATACAAGCTATACTTATAGAAAGAGTAGGTAGGGTCGACTAAACTGACAGTAGCGCCACCTCCTATGTAACGACCAAAAGAGGAATAGCCCAGGATCGTAACAGCAATCGCTGCCTATGGCCCAGTGTGTCTAATAAGAAAGCGCAACCGTAAGGGCTTCGGGGCGTCTAATTTGACCCAGCGCCACCGAGGGACGGACAAATACAAAAGCTGACGATATTCTCCTCGTCAGAGGTATTAAATCAAATTTTGATCACTAGGATCAGTAGTGTGATTTGTGGTATTATAAACCCGAGAAAGTATGAACCCCCCTCAGGCAGATTTGCCTACACTTAAAACTAGCTCAACATGCCCATATGAGCTTTTTGCTCAAGTGTGGAACTCTGTCTAATCCAAGATTTTTGTAAAAATGCCCTCGGGAATTTCCCTGGAAAGTAAGACCCCCCTCAGATTGATTTGCCTACACTTACAAAATCTACATCTGCCAGATTTTTGTCCATAAGCTTGTTAAAAATATGCTCCTCTTGATATTTTTTTTGGCTACACTTAAAACTAGGCCAAACGTATTAACACACACACACACACACACACACACACACACACACACAGTAGTATAAAATACAATTGGATGAGCGCACTTATAGCGTAGAAAAGAAGAGCTCATATGATTAAACAGCCCGATTTGCCCACACTTAAAATTATGCCAAGATGCCCTTATTCCCCATTTCTTCAAGTGTGATATGCTCTTAATTCTAAGAATTTTGAATCCTAGTGTAGAAAAGAAGAGTTCATATGCCCCGATTTGCCCACACTTAAAATTATGTCAAGTACCCATATGATTTTATTGTTTATAGTGTGTTATTCTGTCAAAATCCCAAGAATCTTGAATTCTAGTGTAGAAATGAAGAACTCCCCTCAGACAGATTTGCCCATGTGTGTAAAAGCTACATCTGCCAGATTGTTGTCCATAAACTTGTAAAAAATATGCCCCTCTTGATATTTTTTTTGGCTACACTTAAAAACTAAGGCAAAATGCCACACACACACACACACACACACAAAGCACACTGCTGAACCCAACTGATATTTTTTATTAAGTATAGAGTTTTGATTTGAACCCCAAGAAATTTTATATAAATACCAAAGCCAAAAATATTAACACACCCACACACACACACACACACACACACACAAAGCACACTGCTGAATCCAATTGATATTTTGTATTAAGCATATAATTTTGATTTGAACCCCAAGAAATATTATATAATAAACCAACAACAAAAATGCCAAATCAAAAATATTGTAATCAATGCAATAAGAATATATCCAGCCCCAATTGGGTTAAGCACCAAAAGAATTGTAATCCAGATAAAAGCAGAATACTCACAAAAATATGCCCAAAATGCCATAGAAAATATAGCATGGAATATTTCACATATAAACATAAAGGTACTTCTTCTGCACAGTCATCAACATTGCCCCCTCAACCATCTACATCTGGTCTGAAAAGGAAGCATGAAGCACCTGTTAATGCTAGAGCAGCAAAGCAGCCACGCTATGAACCCATCCATAGCAGTTTTAATGGCCAATTAAGGGATCACCGTTTTGTATCAGAGCCAAGATGTGACATTAAGAATTTTTTGAATAGTATAAATCCAGATGTGCAGGCAATTCTAAATGCACAAAATGGCTCTTATAAGCTGTCCCTCAAATTGTTTACACAATATAAGAAGCCAAATGGCACAAAATTTACACAGCCCCACATAACAGAAATTGTACCGGTATATTCAAATGCAAATTCAGACAAAATAATAAGCAGTTTGATAGATCAATTGAATATTAAACACTCTGAATTTGCTGGAAAAGAGTCTGGATGGAGCCTATGCGGCTCTTCACACAAGCTCTATGTTAATATTTCTGAATTCAGCCCATTACAAGGATCCACATATTTGCCATTACCTGCCAATATTAAAAAACAAAAAAGCCGTGGTTAATATAAAAAATAATGATGAGAAATGTTTTCTGTGGTGTATTTTAGCTGCTTTGTATCCAGTTTCAAGGCATCCTGAGCGAATAAATTTTTATAAACAGCATGAAAATGATTTTGATGAAGCAATGGAGGGTTTAGAATATCCAATGTCTGTTCAGAATATTGATAAATTTGAAAAAAAGGCCCGGGATATCAATGGCAAACAATTATCTATTAATGTATTTATTTGTTCTACTGGCCGTGGCAATTGCTTGATAGCACCTCTCAGAATCAGTACATTTGATGATGATTCTGCTGTTCCGATTGATCTGCTCTTAATTGAAGGGGATGATACACACCATTACACTCTGATACATAATCTTGAAGCTTTAATAGAACACAACTAGACAAAACTCATACAATATTCAAGTTGTGCAGAAGATGTTTGACTGTATTTGATGGTAGAAAAATGGTGAATGGTGTTTGTAAAGAGAATGCAGAAATTGCTAAAAACAAGTTAATTGAGCATCTGAAATACTGTGGCAACCATAAACCTGTTCATATGCTTATGCCTAACCCAAATGAAAATGCCAAATTCAAAAAATTTGAAGCCTTGTTGGAACACCCAGCATATATAGTCTGTGATTTTGAATCAAATCTCAAACCTCTTGCATTATGTAGCCCAGATCCTGAGGAATCTTCAATTACATCATACCAGCTACATGAACCTTCTAGTTTTTATTATGTGGTTGTACAGGATGGGGTTGTTAGTAAAGAAGATTTATACATGGGAGCAGATGCCATCAAAGAATTTGCACATAGAATAGAAAATGAGTGGCGTTGCATAGCATCTAATGTCTTATTAAAATCAAAACCCATGTTGCCTTTAACAGAGAAACAGATTGAAGATTTCAACAATGCAGAAAAATGCCAAGTATGTGATTCTGAATTTTCAGATACAAATATCAAGGTGAAACACCATTCTCATACAGATGGTAAATTCTTAATGGCCCTGTGTAATAGCTGTAATATTAAGATCCAGAGACCAAAATTTGTCCCTATATTTTGCCATGGTGCATCCAATTATAATTTTCATCATTTGATCAGGTACGAGGGGTTTGACAAGCAGAATTTAAATATTTTAGCTGAAAATAATGAAAAATATATTGCCATTAGCAAAATAATTAAAGTTAATGGTGTTCCTATTCACATAAGATTTCTTGATTCATACAGAATTTTATCGGCTAGCCTGGCTACACTGGCCACTCAATTATCTGATGATCAATTCAAAATCACATGTGCTTTGTTTCCAAATCAGGAGCTGAAATTAATTAGGCGGAAGGGTGTATATCCATATGATTATGTTACAGATTTTTCTAAATTTGATGAGTGTTCTCTGCCACCACAACAAGAGTTTTACAGCAAAATCAGAGGATCTGGAATCACTGATGAAGATTATCACCATGCCCAGTTGATGTGGAACAATTTAAAATGCCAGACATTTGGTGATTATCACAAGGCATATTTAAAACTTGATGTGACCCTCTTAGCTGATATACTTCAGGCATTCAGAAAATCTTCCATGCAAAATTATAAGCTGGATCCAATGTATTTTTACAGTGCTCCGGGCCTAGCATGGTCTGCAATGTTTTTAAACACTAAAATGCAGTTGGATCTGATCCAAGATCAAGATATGTATCTGTTTAGGGAACAATGTATAAGAGGAGGCATGGTGCAAAGTTCTCAGAGATATGCCAGAGCAAATAACAAATATATTCCTGATTATGATCCATCACTGCCATCAAATTATATACTGTATGTAGATGCAAACAGCCTCTATGGTTATGCTATGATGAAAAAACTACCATATGCAGGGCTTGAGTGGGTTGAAGATTTCAATATTGAAGATCTTAAGGATTTTGATGACAGTAACTATGGCCTGTTCTTAGAGGTTGATCTGACAATTCCAGATAATTTACACAACACATTTTCTGATCTGCCCCCAATTCCTGAGGTTAAGTGTTCACCTGGCTCTAAACAGAAGAAATTGATGATGACTCTAGAGCCGAAACAGAATTATGTCTTATATTACAAAAACCTCCAGTTCCTGATGCATCATGGTGTTCAAGTGACCAAAATTGGCAAAGTCTTAAGGTTCAGGCACTGAAGATGGTTGAAGCCATATATTGATACAAACACAGAGCTTCGAACATCTGCAATGAGCCAGTTTGATAAGACCTTGTTTAAATTGATGGTCAATTCTGTGTATGGCAAAACAATAGAAAATGTCAGAAAACATATTGATGTTAAAATAATTACTGACCCCAGCCGGAGCAAAAAATTGATTGCAAAGCCCAACTTCAATTACAGAAGAATTTGTGATGAGAATATGGCACTTTTCAACATGAAAAAAACAAAGATTAAGTTTGATAAGCCTATTTATGTAGGGGCTGTGATATTGGAATTGGCCAAATTACACATGTTAAAATTGTATTATGATGTGTTGAAGCCTTTTTATAAGGATCGTGTAAAACTGATGTACATGGACACAGATAGTTTTGTTCTTGATATTCAAACAGAAGATGTTTATCAAGATATAGCACAGCCTGAATTGTTTAAATATTTTGATACCACTGAACATTCAAAAATTAAACCCCACAACAAAAAGGTGCCTGGCAAGTTAAAAGATGAGACACTTGGTGATGTTATTGTGGCATTTGCTGGGTTAAGGGCCAAGATGTACAGTTTTGAAACATGTAGTGGCGCTATTGCCAAAAAGGCCAAGGGCATTGGCAGAGTGACTGTAGACAAAGAGCTTTAATTTGAAGATTACAAAAATTGCCTCAAATCATGTAGCACAATCAGAACATCAGGATCCAGAATTCAGAGTGTGGATCACTTGTTGACTACAAATATTGTAAGAAAAGTGGCTCTGGACCCACATGATGATAAGAGATGCATTTTATCATGTGGCATACATACTCTACCATGGGGTCATTGTGATTTCAAAAGTGGTAATCAATGCCCAATTACAGAGCATGATTTGAAATAAATAAACATGCCTATGAACTTATTTGGGTTCAAAAAACAGGCTATTATGGACCTGCCAACACCACAACCCTCTTCTGATATAATATCTAAACTGAGTGCTTTGTTAATTATTCATCTGAACAGCATACTTACAGATGTTGATGATGAAACAGGTAAAACATTGTACATATTTAACAATAATTTAAATCATTACCAATTACCTGTAGGTGGTCAATTGCAATTTATTACAACCCCTGAGGGTAATGTCAAGATTTCAGTAGGGAGAAATATTTATAGAATTAAGCACTCAAACATGGTTTCTGGCACTGTATATACTGTTTCTGCTGGTGACTGCTTATATATTGAGGTCCCTGGATCATATGACAAGCTTATACCTTTTTTTATAGAATTAAGAATCAGATATTCAATAATAAATAACCACTAAAACATAATGCCTAATGATATATTTGGCCATACAAGACATGAAGATCACAGTGATGAGATTCTGATGCTTGATGTCAGAGTCAAGAAATTAAGAAGTGATTTACAAGCTTTACAAACCACACTCAATGCGAGTCTTCAACTAGAAATTACAAATTTACAATCACAATGCATGGACCCTCTTCTTAAAATTGATTCTGAACTCAAATTGCTGCTTCAAAAATATACTGACTTGGCCACATTAGATAATTTTCAAAGTTTAGAAGAGGCTGTAGCAGCTCTTCAAGCCAAATTTAAGACCCAGGCCACCAACTCTGAGCAATTGAAACAGCAATTGGAAGAGCAGATAAATAATGTCCAGACACAGCTCCAAACAATTGTCAAAAGCATAAAATCACAAGAAGATTTTGATCTAGTGATTTCCACTCTAAAGGAACAGATTCAATCACTCCAGATACCTAATCTGGACCCCTTGAACAATGCCATAGCCGAGGTTAAAGAAAAAATTGAGACACTTGAAAATTTTATGAACAACTTACCATCTTCTGATGCTTTCAGTGCAATAACTCGGAGTGTTGCCAATATTAAGCTGCAACTTGAAACATATGAAGATTTTGGAAAAATTCAAAGTACCATAACCCATCTTGAGGGTACAATAGCAGCAGTGCAAAGTGATTTGACAAATGTACAAGAATCTCTAGAATCCCGCTTGCCTGGTATTGTAGACACCCTTGTCAGTGTCCAGCAACAGATCACAAAACTTGAAAACCTCAACACTGAATCTGAGCTATCTCATTTTCATCACTTGATCGATGATATCCAAACAAAGCTTGAAATTTTACAACAATCCACACCTACTCAGGCAGATATAGCCCTGCTTCAAGATGCTATGCGTGGTGTGGCTGATGCTTCTGAATTAAATGATGTGAAATTGGCACTTGAATCTTTGCAAAATACTGTATCAAATCTGCCTACATCACAGGAACTTAAAAATATTAAGAGAGCTGTGAATCGCATATTGAAATCAGAAGATATCAAGAATATCCAGACAGAGATCAAACAACTCACTCAGACAGTGGCCACTCTACCAACTAATCAACATATTAATGAACTGCATGCCCTGTTTGAGGATATCAGAAGACAAGTCCATGATCTTACTGCTCAAAATTCAAAATTGGCAGTTGTTGAAAATTTACAGCAAATTGTAGCTAATATCAAGCAACAGCTAGGGACCATGGAATCCAATTAATCAAATGCTTTGTCTGTTTTTGCCACCCAGCTACAAGAAATTGTGCAACAATACAAGAAACTTGTTGTGGACATAAAGATCAAGCCAGGCCATGATGATGTTGTTAGGACTATCAATGAGCACCTTGAATCTGTAATAAGCAGATTGCTTACAGCAGAAAAAGAAATAACTGGCCTAATCGAGAATCCTAAACATACAGTAATTTTTTAATTGTACAGTATCCCCAACAAAGAATATGATTCACCATTTACACCAGGAGGCAAAATATATATATGCTGTCCCCTGCACAATTTTATTACCAGTTTTTTGTTGGGGGCACACTGAGACCAATCAAGATCAAATATTGGCTTCAACCACAGGCACACCACTACCCCACCTTATCAATAACAAATGCTGACAACAAACCAAAAAATCACCAGTGTAGAGTTAGAAGATTTTACAGATCCCGATACATTAGAAACATCTTATGCTGAAGATGAAGGCTCTCTGGAATTTCATATACAAATAGGAGACAAACTGTATTTAGAAAATCCTGTAGTATCAGCTGCTGAACACCCTATAGTTGCAATATTCTTGTTTACATATTATGTCTAGACAAATTATTGTTGATGAATTACACAGACAAGCCAGACATAATTATAAGAGACTGCCAGTAGTCACAAAAGGCATAGATGATTTATGGCAGTGCGACTTGATTTAGATGGCAAGTGGACAGCTGAAAAACTTAGACAAAATCAACAAGGGCTACAAGTATCTACTCACTGTCATAGATACATTTTCAAAATTTGCCTGGGCTGTGCCACTCAAATCCAAGACTGGAAAATGTGTTACAGAAGCCTTCAGGACAATCATCAATCAGAGTGGAAGATCACCGCGCTATTTGCAAACAGATAATGGCAAAGAATTTTAAAATTCTGTGTTCCAACAATTTATTAAAAGCCAGTCAATACATGTTTACTCGAGTTACAGTGATCTCAAGGCCTCAATTGTAGAGAGATTCAACAAAACCCTAAAAAATCTTATGTATAAACAATTTACACTTCAAGGTAATTATAAATGGCTTAATATTCTTCCAGAACTTCTACATAAATATAACAACTCTGTCCATTCCACAATCAACATGAAACCCTCTGAAGTAACTTCATCTGATGAGCAAAAATTGATCAGGACTGTTTATTATCCTAGACACCAGCCAACAACAAGAAAGGCCAAATACAAGGTGGGTGATCAAGTAAGAATCAGCAAATATAAGCACTTATTCAAAAGAGGCTTTACATGAAACTGGAGCACTGAATTATTTACAGTGGTTCAAGTTAAACCTGGGACCCTTAACACATATATAATAAAAGATCACCGAGGAGAAATTCTCAAAGGCCGGTTCTATGAAGAAGAACTCAACAAAACTAAACAGTCTGACACATATCTCATAGAAAAAATCATCCGCAGAAAAGGCAACAAGTTATTTGTCAAATGGCTAGGACTTCCAGAACACAGCTGGATCGATGCAGACAAAGTGATAATATGAGCACCTGGGATGTTATAAAAAGGCTGCCAGAACCTGAACAGCAGATTAAGAGAAATGGCAAGTTGCTGCCTGAAAATATTAGATGTCTTATTGTTGGGCCATCGGCTTGTGGTAAAACTACACTAATGATTGATAATTTTTTATTGGCACCCAACTGGTTAGACTGGAAAAATAGGCACTTGTATGTCTTCTCTAAGAGCTTGGAACAATTAAAATATCAGCAGCTGATGAAGCTATATGATGGATTGGATATAGCCACTTTTGAACCAGATGTAAAGCCACTCCATGAATGTCTTGATAACTCTGTTGTTGTGTTTGATGACATTATACTGGATAATCAAAACAAGGTTAGAAATTTTTTTACACAGTGGCGACACAAAAACATTGATTGTTTCTACCTGGCACAGACTTTTTCTAAAATACCGAAGCAGCTGATCCGAGACAACAGCAATTTTATATGTGTGTTTCATCAAGATCATACCAACCTCAAACACATACATGATGAATATGTAGGTGGGGACTTGAGCTACAATGATTTCTCCAAGTTTTGCAGTAGGTGCTGGAACCAGGACAGTTATGGGTTTGTCACAATTGATATGACAAGAAAACCCAATAGTGGCAAATACAGAAATAAAATCAACAATTTTCTAGACATTGAAACATATATAAATAACCATGAAAAGGCCAATTATTGATGATCTTAAATTAAGAGATTATCTTGTAAAAAGATTTAAGGGATGGAAATCACAGAACCGAGGAATTTATGAACAACACAAACAAACAGAACAGCCTATTATTGATGCTATTAGTGAATTAGGTAAAAATATCAAAACTGTTACAGAGCAAAATCAAAATTTGATCACAGAGCTTGCACCTGTAGCTGCTAGGAACATATTAGATTATCCAATCACCCCACTTTCCAGTATTCATACACCTAGTCCTGTTGCTCCTCGAAGAATTGAAGCTACTCAGGATCCTATTGAATTGGGTCTTCTTGCTCAAAAATATTTAAGCACACCTAAAGACAACAAAGATGAGGTTTTTGGCTTATATGCTGACACAGAGCGTGATGGTAGCATCATACATAGAATTGGCAATTTGAGAGTAACATTTATGGGAGATGATATGATTGTATATTCAGAATCTCATCTTGGACAAAGAGGTGGTTTTGTTAAATATCCCGGCACACCTGGGTTGTGGGAACTGATGACTAGGAAAAGGCCTGGCAGCTATACAGATCAAGATTATGAGTATTACAAAGAAATATTAATAAAATCAGATGCCCTCTACCAGAACAATGATCCCACACAAAAAAGAGTCAAGTCTAGCAGTGGAGCAAAATACAACAATTTAATCAAGCCCATATGGTCACAAATTAAGACAGGCAGTGGAATCAAACATTACAACACCCTGCCTAAAGAATTTGTCTGGGTTGATGATGTCAGGAAACTTGTAGATAGGTTATTGGTGATAGCTGGGGAGGAAAATGCTGGCAACCACAATTTTTACAATGAAAAGATTGGAATTATGGACATGATAAGCACAAAATTGTCTAATTTTATAGTGAATGACACTAAGGGGATTGGATATCTTATAAAAATTATTAATACTCTACCACCTAAATTTTGGAATATTTCTGAGGGTCGGGGGTTGGTTAATGACATTATAAACAAGCTGCCATTTGAACTACACATTCCAGGCTATCAGTATTGTGGTCCAGGCACAAAATTGGACCATAGATTAAACAGAGGTGATCCTGGTGTTTATCCCCTAGATGCTGCTTGTAGAGACCATGACATAGCATACAACACACATTCTGATCTTGATAAGAGACATGTTGCAGACAAGAAATTAGAAGAGGCTGCATTTGGTAGATTTGTAAGCAAAGATGCTTCTTTGAGTGAGAGAATAGCAGCATTGGGGACCACCATAGCTATGAACACCAAACAAAAACTGGGGTGGGGGCTGTGAATATATATATATAATAAACCTAGAATGAAGGCCAAGGGTGTTATGTATCAAATACCTTATGCAGGTCTTAAATCTCTTAAAACTATTGATAGCCTTTTAGCCAAAAAGAAGCGCAAGAAAAAAAATTCTTGTCTTGCAAAGGGCCATGGTATGAAATTGTTGCTTAGTACCCCCCAATTAAAAAAATTACAACAATCTAGAAAAAAATCACATGTGGGGGTTTCATATTTACTATCCCGGCCATCTTAGCAGCACTTGGGGCTGATGGGAGCTTGGCTGGGGGATCAGCTGCCATAGCAAAAACAGTAATAGATGCCAAGAAAAATAGGGCAGAATTAGATGAATTGAAGCGCCATAACCTGGCCATGGAGAAACAAGGCAAAGGTGTTAAGAGAGCCATGAATAAGTTTAAAAAAACAAGAGCCGCTTACAAACCAAGATATTGAAGCTTTAATCAAGCCACTGGGCATCAAAAATTTTAGAGGTGTGTACATGTCTGATTCTTTACCAGAACAACCACTCAACAAAGAGTGTGGCATTGTTAATTTGGATAAGTACAAAAATCAGGGCACTCACTGGATTTGTTATCTTAAATATTTAAAAGATGAGGCATTTGTGTTTGATTCATTTGGAGGTGTTCCACCTGAAAATTTAGTAAAATATCTAAAATCAGCTAATCTTTATTACAATAATGCCCGTGTTCAAAATTTCAAAGATGTTAATTGTGAACATTTGTGTTTATCTGTTCTTAGATATATGTCTCAAATAAATAAACCATCAATTGAAAATTTTCAAAAAGCCTTGTGGTATTTAAAACATCATGGGGGTATTCCATCTCACCAGCCAAAATTCAATATTGAAACTTAGATTACATGATGATATAGTATATCCCAAAACAATAGCTCTCAGAGCATTTTATGGCATGTACTTGATCCCTAATATTACACACCACAACAACAAAATTGCAGTTGGTGATCAAAAAATTGTCATCACTCCAGGGCAGTATAATCTGTCCACTCTAAATGCTCAATTACCCAGAGGTATAGTATTAACTCAAAATTCTGTCACTCACAGAGTAGAGATTGTATCTGCTACAGAAACAGTGGATCTGGGTACTATAGGAGAGCTGTTAGGCTTTGAGAACAACACAAAACTTGAACCGGCCATCAAACACACTGCTATTAATATACCTAAATTCTTAGCCATAGAGACTCTGAATATTCACTGTAATGTGGCCGAGAGTATGATCACCAAATCAAATGGCATAGGCACTCACAAACAAACTGGGATCATTGCAACATTTAAACCTAATTCTGAATTTATGGAGCCAATCATCTACAGTCCATCCCCAACATTATATTTTCCTGTGTGCCATAATAGAATAGATTATATTGAGTTGATGGTCACTAATGAAAAAGAAGAATTAGTTGATTTTGCTGGAGCCACAACAACTGCAATCATAGAAATTAATATTTAAATAAAAATATATACAAAAAAAATGGAAAATATTGAGAGTTATGAGCTACAATCATTCCCCCCAAACAGGAGGACATTTGCAAATTTAAATCAACCCAACACAGAAATTGAGGTTGATCTTGATGTAGGGGATGGCTTTATACACCCCCACAGAGCAGATCTATACATCAAATTTGATGTTGTAAAGCTCGATGGTACAGATTATCCGGCAAATTCAAATATAAGATTGGTAGACAATTTTGTGCCGCATCTGTTCTCTGAAATTGAGATCAGAAAGCATGGTGTTGTTATAAACAGAGTGGATTATCCCGGCATTACCTCCACAGCTTTGGCCACACTAAAATTATCCAAAACCGAGGCTTCTTACTACAAAATAGGTGGATTTGAGGCTGGTGATAAAATATTAAGCAAAAGCCACACAGTGCTGTTCCCTATGCGCCTGTTGCCAGGATTCTTCTCAGATTACAAAGATATTATGTGGAAGGGTGGTTTAAGAATCACATTTAGAATAGCTGCCAATGATAATAATGCTTTGATGAGGTACAGCACATTAAACTCTACAGGGGAAGCTCTGCCCAATACCCTACCTGATGAAGGCAAATGCATTATTCAGACTATGGAGCTAAGAATGCCGGTTGTTGAATATGAAGCCAGTTATGCTCTTAAATACAAAGCAGATATAATAAAAAATCCACAGATTCCTTTACAATTTTATACATATCAATGTGTACAGAAGCCTGCCACTGGTACTTATTATGAGTTTGATGCTACAAATTCATTCTCCAGTATACAATATGACATGCCGGATTCTGTGGTGGTACTGTTTCAGACTGGAAGACACAATAATCAGGAAAAAAATTCAAGTAGATTTGATAACTGCAACATCAAGAACATATATCTTAAAAATGGCAGAAATGAGGTATTCCCTAGAGAAAATTATAATTTAGACATGTCCAAGGATGATTTCCTTAAATTATATGAAGCATTTACAGCATACAAAAGGGTCACTACTGGCAATACTGACATGTATTATACACCAGATGAATTCAAAGCACAGAGATCCATGTTTGTCATCAACACTTCAAAAAGGAAACAAGATGTTTTAATGACAGGACAAACATTAAAATTATCTGTGAATTCCACGATACACTCCCTGATGACACCATATGTAGTGTTATTCTCATAGGTGAAAAATCATATGTTTATGATGTAAGAAATGAGAGAGTCACAGAGCAATTCTAGAAGAATTACATTATCTTAATACTAGATATGCAAGTTGAGCCTGGTGCCCAATTGAACTTAAACCAGAAGTGGACTGGAAATAAATATGTGTGTGAGTAGTGTAATTGATGCTACAACCAGCGCACTTATAGCGTACAAATGATGAACCCCCCTCGGGCAGAATTGGCCACACTTAAAACAAGCTCAACATGCCCATATGAGTTTTTTGCTCAAGTGTAGCACCCCGTCTAATCCAAGATTTTTGTAAAAATGCCCGACACTACAGTGTACAAATGATGAGCCCCTCTCAAGCAGATTTGGCTACACTTAAACCTAGCTCAACATGCCCATATGAGCTTTTTGCTCAAGTGTAGCACCCCGTCTAATCCAAGATTTTTGTAAAAATGCCCGAAGCTACAGTGTACAAATGATGAGCCCCCTCAGATTGATTTGCCTACACTTATAAAAGGCACTTCTGTGAGATTGTTGTCCATAAATTTGTTAAAAATATGACCCTCTTGATATTTTTTTTGGCTACACTTAAAACTAAGCCAAGATACACACACACACACACACACACACACACACACACACACACACACAAAGCACATTGTTGAACCCAACTGATATTTTTTATTAAGTATAGAGTTTTGATTTGAACCCCAAGAAATTTTATATAAATACCAAAGCCAAAAATATTCACACACATACACACACACACACACTAAATATACAAAACACACTGCTGAACCCAACTGATATTTTTTTATTAAGCATAGAATTTTGATTTGAACCCCAAGAAATTTTATATAATAAACAACAACAAAAATGCCAAATCAAAAATATTGTAATCAATTCAATAAGAATATATCCAGCCCCAATTGGGTTAAGCACCAAAAGAATTGTAATCCAGATAAAACCAGAATTATCACAAAAACATGCCCTAAATGCTATAGAAAATATAACATGAAATATTTCACTTATGCTTGTTCTGCACAGTCATCAACATTTCCAAACAAAATTGAATGGAAATATTTGTGTGATTGCCCTGTATAACTTAGATTGCAAGGCCATATTTTGTAATTTTCTAGACCAGGAGCTAGACCCTCTGCACCAGAAACAGGCCATAAAATGCCTCTCCACAAATTATGTGATCATCATGGAGCACACAATACACTTTACAATTTTGAGAATCTCAATTTAAATTCAGGAACAAGAGATTTGGATTTGATGTATCTGGAAATATCTCTTTTTTCAAAAAATGTTTGCATCTTGAATCAACCTGCAAACAATATTACATGTTAGGCTGGGCTATCTCAACAGCAGAGGCATGCAGCTTAGTGGTTTCCCGCACTCACACTCTGTAAATACATTCCATGATTTTATTATCCTATTAAAGCACCCAATGCTGCAATTTTTAAATTTTTGCTGAAGAAGATACATGATTATCTCAGTCATGTTCAACATCTGAGAATTGTATGCATCAAAATATTGCAGGTGATGATTAAAATCTGCACCACTATACAACATTCCACTATCTGTTGTAACAAATTCTGCCTTTTGGAACCTATCCAGATGCATCATCAAAAATCTAAAATGTTTCCAGTTTGAGCTCTGATTGGGAAGAATCTCAAAATCATAGAATCTCCCCACACTTGCATGATTTGAAAACCATCCTCTATAATAGGAAAAATCAATATAATAATAAAAAAACAACAAACTGTCCCACAATTCTCCTGCAAGAATTATACTTGTGGCACTCAAAATCAGTGTTGTATTTCAAGTTTAGATAATTGAATTTTTGTGTCCTGTTCAGGGCCCAGCGGAACTCTGTTTTATTATTGATTAAAAATAAATCATACTCTGAGAGTGTTGAGAATCTAATTTTGAAATCAGGAAGAAGAGATTTAGATCTAATATATTTTGCAACATCTCTTCTGTCAAAAAATGACATGAGCATTGATCCTATTGTGCACCTACACAATTGTGGAGAGCAATCATGTAGATATAAACAGAAATTGTACATGGCTCTGTGTATCTCCCGATCAGAATTTGAGGTTGAGATTTGAAGATTGCAAAAAATTGCAGTTTAAAGGTTCAAAATATCTCAAATCATGAAATTTTATCTTCAAACTCAGCAAATACAGAATAATCTCATTTGCATTTATGACCCCTGAGATATATTTTTCCCTTCTAACAAAATCTGCACCAGAAAACACCAAGCCTGTATCTGTGGTTACAAATTCAAAATCATCATAGGATTTCAAATAAGTATCATAATTTAAATGTTTCCAGTTCTCAGATATGTCAAATGGGATATGAAAACAATACATTGATTCAAAATATTTTGTTGTGAACCAATAATTTTTTCTGTAACAATCATAAAAACCTACAAACAGCCCAACAATTCTCCTGTGCAACAGATATATGTATTTTTTCTTCTTGCCCAACAATCCCAGATGTATGCATCCAAATTCATGGTCACTGTCAAGCACCCACCTAAATTCTGTCTCATTTCTAACTGCAAACACATCATATTCACATAAATCGGAAAATGCAAGCTTGAACCTTTCCAACAGTGATTCCGATTGTATATATTGTGACAAATTCCTTCTCTCAAAAAATATTGCAACAAGTGCTGTGTGTTATCCTTCTAAAACAATGACACATTCAAAAATGCAATGCTGTAATTTTTTAAGAGCATGCCCAACACTATGCTTAATAATATTGTTCCTTTGTTGCTGTTAATCCCGATTTATTTCCAAATTACACTGCCCGGGATACATGTTTGCTGAACAATATTGCAAAATTGGAACTGTAGCAACTATGTATGTATTATTGGGAGTTTAGATAATTGTTTCCCGCACCTGCATGTTTCATTCCAAGAGGTTTTGTCTAGGCACAGTGCAAGGCACTTACTGCTGCAATTTCTGAATTTTTGCCTCTGCACTGAACAAGTGCCCATCATCTGTGGTCACAAATTCAATATTCCTATTAAACAGATTGGGATTGGAAATTATTCTGTTCAAAAATTTAAAATGCACCCAATTTAAGCTCTGATCAGCCATGAGCTCTAAATCATAATCTTCATACCCATCACAACAATTGCTGTACCAACATTCATCAAACAATTTCAACCTGCAGAAATAATAATAGCTCCCAGTGTGGTGATGCACAAACAATCCACAAATTCTCTTAAACTTGTTGTACATAAATTTTTCAAACTTGCTTACATCCTTCAGTGACAAGTATTGAAAATTCTTGTCACTGTTAAGAACCCAGTGCATTTCAGTCTTATTCTGAACTGCAAACAAATTATACTCGGACAGGTTCAGGAACCTAAGCCTAAAATCTTGAACAAGTGATTCGGATTTTATGTATTTTGAAATTCCCCTTCTGTCAAAAAATTCTGCATTATTACAAGCTTAGTGGCAATGTGAACAATTCTCTGTCACATTGGCATGTATTTTGTATTTTGTGCGCTTCAAGTGACAGGCATATGCATTTATGCTCACAATTTTTAAATTTTTGCCTAAACATATACATTAGAATCTCACTGAAATTTGTATATTTTGAAAATTTGTTCATGCCTGGCTTAACATCTTCAAGTCGATACAAATTGCCCTCATCTGTGGTGACATATTCAATATGATTCAGGGGTAGAGGTACAGAAATTCTGTTGGTGATATTATAGTGGATCCAGTTTAGACTCTGTGGCATAATTATGTCCATTCTGTACACAAAACAATTCTCATTGCAATTGTTGTACCAGTAATCATCATACATTGCAAATCCACAATGCCAATAATAATACTCTACAGAATAATGCACAAAAAATCCAACAATTCTTTTGCATGTATTGAACATGGATATTTCAAATCTTATTAGGGATTTCAGGGACAGGTAGTGAAAGGCAAAATCACTTGAAAGCACCTATTGCATTTCAGTTTCATTCCCAACAGAGAACAGGTCATGCTCGGACAGATTCAAGAACCTAAGCCTGAAATCCCCAATAAGTGATTGTGATTTGATGTATTTTGAAATTGCTCTTCTGTCAAAAAAATTCTGCATATTTAATAATTACACACTGGCATGAATATGCAAGGAACAGAATCATGAAAACCCATTACTCAATGCATTCCGATACAGCCTCATTGTTTATGATTGTTGCAAATTTTGAGATGAAACTGTTTTTATGTGATTCAAGGCTCATCAAAGATATTACACAGTGAACAATTACAGTGTCACTTGTTTCATCCAAAACAATATTGTATATGAGATGGGGTAATTTTTTCAATTTAATATATTCCAATCTGTCAAGTTGCATGAAGCACTCAACTGCAAGAACCCTCTCGGTGTTATTTTTTGCTGTTCTGAAAAGGAGGTAGCATGAAACAATGGCATTTACAGATTCTGAATTGTATATAATTTTTGTAGAGAAACAATCAACATAGTTGATAGAGCTCATATAATTAGATTTTTCTGCTGAGGTCTTGGAATTTTTGATGAATGCATATCCTATATTCTCTATGTATTCATATGTGTTGATATTATCAGGTGCTTTGTCCTGAAATTCTACAAAATATATTTTTGTTGTTCCTACAAGGGCCATAACATAAAAATCATCATAGTACCCAACCTCAGAGTATACATACCTGAGCAACTGATTGTATTTGTGGGTATTGAGCTTGAACAGATTGATCTTATTTTCAGGGGGGCTCACAATGTTGTCACAGAACCTGAGGATCCCATCACTGCTCAGGGATGTGCTTAGCTCAGGTCTGAAAATCTTGTTGACATAACATTTTGTGCCTTTATTTGAAATTTTAACAACAATTTTGAAATCTACAAGGCTTATCTCTGTGACATAATTCCCCAGGATGCTGACAAGTTGTTGATTTGTATTCAATGCATCTATGATGCTCACTTGCATAATTTGTGTGGGGACATATGGGTTCTCTTCAAAACAAACAGTTCTGTGATTAAAATTATCTGAAAAATCTCTTGCATTTGTTTCATATATACTGTAGACAAGATACTGATTGTTTATATATTTTACAATATAATCTTCAGACATCTTGCAAGTGGGGGCAACAGAATATCTATGGGTTATATTTATATCTAGGCTTTCACTATTCTGTACAGTCAATATGTTGGGAACAAAAAATTCATTCTATACCTTCAATCCTGTTTCTGCTCTATTTCTGCACTCCCTGCTGTCCCTGCTGTGTCTGTTGTTTCTGCTGTGTCTGAAAATAGTTTTAATTTAAATAATTGTTTCCCACAATTGTTTCCCACAATTGCATCTTCTGCTAAGATTATTTCCACCTAGAATTTTTGCAATACAATCAGAATCACAATCTTTGAATTTTTGTCTTATAAAATACATTATAATCTTATTCAAGTATATATGTTTAGAGTACCACACACAATCAGGATCAAAATCATCCCCACTATACAAATGGCCAGCATCTGTTGTGACAAATTCAATATCATTATAAATTGTAGATATTCTAAATTTGTAATGCATCCAATTCAAGCTTGGATATGAATCAATCCTCATCCTATGCTCTGAAAACAAATTGTAGCAATTTCCCCACCAGTGATTCCTAAACACTTTGAGCATGAAATAATACCCGTAATCATCTGTGTAAAAATTCACAAAATATCCAGCAATTCTGCCATAATTATTGTACACAATTTTTTCAAACTTGCTTATATATGTAAGGCATAGGTAGTGAAAAGGCAATTCATTGTTAAGCACCTATTGCATCTCTGTTTTATTGCAAACTGCAAACAGGTCATATTCAGAGAATCCAGATAATTTGATTTTGATATTTTCCACCATTGTTCCTATATAAACGTTTCAACGTATGTTGAACATATATAGGATGAGGATTGATTCATATCCAAGCTTGAATTGGATGCATTACAAATTTAGAATATCTACAATTTATAATGATATTGAATTTGTCACAACAGATGCTGGCCATTTGTATAGTGGGGATGATTTTGATCCTGATTGTGTGTGGTACTCTAAACATATATACCTGAATAAGATTATAATGTATTTTATAAGACAAAAATTCAAAGATTGTGATTCTGATTGTATTGCAAAAATTCTAGGTGGAAATAATCTTAGCAGAAGATGCAATTGTGGGAAACAATTGTGGGAAACAATTATTTAAATTAAAAATATTTTCAGACACAGCAGAAACAACAGACACAGCAGGGACAGCAGGGAGTGCAGAAATAGAGCAGAAACAGGATTGAAGGTATAGAATGAATTTTTTGTTCCCAACATATTGACTGTACAGAATAGTGAAAGCCTAGATATAAATACAGGGTGGTGCAAAATTCCGTTTACAACGCTTGGGAGGTGAATCGCCAAGTAGAAACAAGGAAAAAATGCCATGTGGAAAAATGTCGAAATCGGCACCGTTTGCGAGTGACAGGCGAGCGAAAATCGCCTCACACCATGTGTAAAGTACAATAACTCAAGAAGGAAGAAAGATGGTAATGTCGGATTAAAATAATACAAAGAAAGTCGTGCCTGACGAATACAATGGTGCAGCAATTGAGGCCCAGTGTAAATTGCGCAAGGGGATTCTCAAAGAAAGTGGGGAATCCCCTGATGGAAAATATAGGAAATTTACTACTATTTTCAACATAATGTTGAGATCGGAATGTAGGCAGTAAAAAATGACGACGTATGTCCACATGTCCCACTACTGCTGGGACACCGTCCCAAATGGAAAAAAATACCGGAAAATCATAAAAAAAATGTTTTCAATCCCTTAATGTTGACACACTACTTTGCAGTACGAAAAACAAAAGTTAAACAATGGCTACATGACGTCAGGCTGTACATACTACAAGAGAGCTCCCCAAAGAAAGTGGGTAATTCTCGAAGGAATGAAGACGGAGAATGGCGAGAAAACGCACACAATGGCATGTAACATTTCCAGGCACAGCTCATCTTGAATGGATTCCATTGAGAAGCGAACAACCTCCGCACATGCAGATCGATGGTATGAAGTACAGCGATCTCCAGCACTATCAGGTGCTGATAGGGACTCACAATCACCGGTATACTCAGAGACGTTGTTGAAAATGTCCGCTATTGACTTCAAGACAAAGATGGCATCGGGGAAGCACTGATTGTCTGGTACGGTCAAATACCTCTGGCATGTCACCAATTGTCCCAGCAGCGGCACTAACACGAGCAACGAGGTCCTGAGCACTTTCCACAGGGGTTTCATACACGAGCCTTTTCATTTCTCCCCATACAAAGAAATCCAGTGGTGTGAGGTCGGAGGAACGAGGTGGCCACGGTAAAGGTCCACCCCTGCCAAGTCAACGATCGCCGAGTAAGGCCCTGGCTCCCCGGTCGAAATGTGCGGGGGCGCCGTCGTTTTGAAACCAGATACGTTGTCTACCTGCCAGTGGCACGTTTTCCAAAAGTTCGGGTAATACGTCATGTAGAAATACCCGATAATTCCCACCACACAAAGTAGAGTGCAAAATGTACGGGCCTATCAAGTGGTCACCTACTACGGCACGCCACACATTCACTGCGAACCTATGTTGATGATGGCGCACAATGATTGCATGCGGATTGTCCATATCCCAGACGTGGCTGTTGTGGCTATTGAACATGCCGTCCCTGGTGAACATTGCCTCATCGGTCCACAAAACTATTGTTGGGAAATCTGGAATGGCAAGAGTTTCTTGCACGTACCATTGGCAGAAATCCATGCGTAGGGGAAAGTCCGTGGGCAGTATGTGGTGCACCTTATGCAATTTGTATGTGTGCAATCCCTCCTCCTGAAGAACGCGGAACACATTGCTATGGTGAGTTTGTGGCGTACGAGCAATGACACGTGTGCTGGTGCCAGGACGGTCTCGTATCGCGCCCGCAACACGTCCTCTTCAAATTGCACAGTGCGCACAGTGCGGGGTCTTCCACAATCCCACCTACGGGGTAGTAGAGATCCAGTTTCACGCAGTCGAGCATCAAGTCTTTGAAAGAGTGCATGTGCTGGTAACTGGCTATTGGGAAAACGTTCGTGATACGAACGCCGTGCTTCACGGCTGTTTCGGTTTGCCTCTCCACAAACGAGATGCATATCAGCAAGCTCGTGGGCAGAGTACTCCGCCATTGTCCTGTTCGAGAACTGCCCAGCAACAGGGGCACTTTCCCTCCGAGTGACGGATCACAACTACCGTTATTAGCACCCACGTAATGTCACACAGGTCCACGCAGTTGTTGCAAACCGAGAAAGAACACGGGAATACGTACTCTACGTACAATATTCCTTGGCGCAATTCAACCAGACTAAACTCCACGCTGCGACACGCAGAACAGACATGAAGAACAACGGTCGACTACACTCTGTACGTAGTATCCACCAACGCTAATACGTAACAGGTGACCTACAGTTCCAGCGTCTCTAGTGGGGCTTTCTGTATCAATTAGCTGAAATCAATCTCAGCGTAATCTGACGGCATAGCGTCATTATCGGGTCAATTTCCTATTTCCCGAGTGTGGGACGGTGTCCCAGCAGTAGTGGAACATGTGAACATACGTCGTCATTTTTACTGCCTACATTCCGATCTCAACATTAACGTTATGTAGAAAATAGTAGTAAATTTTCTATATTTTCCATCAGGGGATTCCCCACTTTCTTTGAGAGTCCCCTCGCGCAATTTACACTGGGCCTCAATTGCTGCACCATTGTATTCGTCAGGCACGACTTTCTTTGTATTATTTTAATCCGACATTACCATCTTTCTTCCTTCTTGAGTTATTGTACTTTACACATGGTGTGAGGCGATTTTCGCACGCCTGTCACTCGCAAACGGTGCCGATTTCGACATTTTTTCACATGGCATTTTTTCCTTGTTTTTACTTGGCGATTCACCTCCCAAGCGTTGTAAACGGAATTTTGCACCACCCTGTATAACCCATAGATATTCTGTTGCCCCCACTTGCAAGATGTCTGAAGATTATATTGTAAAATATATAAACAATCAGTATCTTGTCTACAGTATATATGAAACAAATGCAAGAGATTTTTCAGATAATTTTAATCACAGAACTGTTTGTTTTGAAGAGAACCCATATGTCCCCACACAAATTATGCAAGTGAGCATCATAGATGCATTGAATACAAATCAACAACTTGTCAGCATCCTGGGGAATTATGTCACAGAGATAAGCCTTGTAGATTTCAAAATTGTTGTTAAAATTTCAAATAAAGGCACAAAATGTTATGTCAACAAGATTTTCAGACCTGAGCTAAGCACATCCCTGAGCAGTGATGGGATCCTCAGGTTCTGTGACAACATTGTGAGCCCCCCCTGAAAATAAGATCAATCTGTTCAAGCTCAATACCCACAAATACAATCAGTTGCTCAGGTATGTATACTCTGAGGTTGGGTACTATGATGATTTTTATGTTATGGCCCTTGTAGGAACAACAAAAATATATTTTGTAGAATTTCAGGACAAAGCACCTGATAATATCAACACATATGAATACATAGAGAATATAGGATATGCATTCATCAAAAATTCCAAGACCTCAGCAGAAAAATCTAATTATATGAGCTCTATCAACTATGTTGATTGTTTCTCTACAAAAATTATATACAATTCAGAATCTGTAAATGCCATTGTTTCATGCTACCTCCTTTTCAGAACAGCAAAAAATAACACCGAGAGGGTTCTTGCAGTTGAGTGCTTCATGCAACTTGACAGATTGGAATATATTAAATTGAAAAAATTACCCCATCTCATATACAATATTGTTTTGGATGAAACAAGTGACACTGTAATTGCTCACTGTGTAATATCTTTGATGAGCCTTGAATCACATAAAAACAGTTTCATCTCAAAATTTGCAACAATCATAAACAATGAGGCTGTATCGGAATGCATTGAGTAATGGGTTTTCATGATTCTGTTCCTTGCATATTCATGCCAGTGTGTAATTATTAAATATGCAGAATTTTTTTGACAGAAGAGCAATTTCAAAATACATCAAATCACAATCACTTATTGGGGATTTCAGGCTTAGGTTCTTGAATCTGTCCGAGCATGACCTGTTCTCTGTTGGGAATGAAACTGAAATGCAATAGGTGCTTTCAAGTGATTTTGCCTTTCACTACCTGTCCCTGAAATCCCTAATAAGATTTGAAATATCCATGTTCAATACATGCAAAAGAATTGTTGGATTTTTTGTGCATTATTCTGTAGAGTATTATTATTGGCATTGTGGATTTGCAATGTATGATGATTACTGGTACAACAATTGCAATGAGAATTGTTTTGTGTACAGAATGGACATAATTATGCCACAGAGTCTAAACTGGATCCACTATAATATCACCAACAGAATTTCTGTACCTCTTCCCCTGAATCATATTGAATATGTCACCACAGATGAGGGCAATTTGTATCGACTTGAAGATGTTAAGCCAGGCATGAACAAATTTTCAAAATATACAAATTTCAGTGAGATTCTAATGTATATGTTTAGGCAAAAATTTAAAAATTGTGAGCATAAATGCATATGCCTGTCACTTGAAGCGCACAAAATACAAAATACATGCCAATGTGACAGAGAATTGTTCACATTGCCACTAAGCTTGTAATAATGCAGAATTTTTTGACAGAAGGGGAATTTCAAAATACATAAAATCCGAATCACTTGTTCAAGATTTTAGGCTTAGGTTCCTGAACCTGTCCGAGTATAATTTGTTTGCAGTTCAGAATAAGACTGAAATGCACTGGGTTCTTAACAGTGACAAGAATTTTCAATACTTGTCACTGAAGGATGTAAGCAAGTTTGAAAAATTTATGTACAACAAGTTTAAGAGAATTTGTGGATTGTTTGTGCATCACCACACTGGGAGCTATTATTATTTCTGCAGGTTGAAATTGTTTGATGAATGTTGGTACAGCAATTGTTGTGATGGGTATGAAGATTATGATTTAGAGCTCATGGCTGATCAGAGCTTAAATTGGGTGCATTTTAAATTTTTGAACAGAATAATTTCCAATCCCAATCTGTTTAATAGGAATATTGAATTTGTGACCACAGATGATGGGCACTTGTTCAGTGCAGAGGCAAAAATTCAGAAATTGCAGCAGTAAGTGCCTTGCACTGTGCCTAGACAAAACCTCTTGGAATGAAACATGCAGGTGCGGGAAACAATTATCTAAACTCCCAATAATACATACATAGTTGCTACAGTTCCAATTTTGCAATATTGTTCAGCAAACATGTATCCCGGGCAGTGTAATTTGGAAATAAATCGGGATTAACAGCAACAAAGGAACAATATTATTAAGCATAGTGTTGGGCATGCTCTTAAAAAATTACAGCATTGCATTTTTGAATGTGTCATTGTTTTAGAAGGATAACACACAGCACTTGTTGCAATATTTTTTGAGAGAAGGAATTTGTCACAATATATACAATCGGAATCACTGTTGGAAAGGTTCAAGCTTGCATTTTCCGATTTATGTGAATATGATGTGTTTGCAGTTAGAAATGAGACAGAATTTAGGTGGGTGCTTGACAGTGACCATGAATTTGGATGCATACATCTGGGATTGTTGGGCAAGAAGAAAAAATACATATATCTGTTGCACAGGAGAATTGTTGGGCTGTTTGTAGGTTTTTATGATTGTTACAGAAAAAATTATTGGTTCACAACAAAATATTTTGAATCAATGTATTGTTTTCATATCCCATTTGACATATCTGAGAACTGGAAACATTTAAATTATGATACTTATTTGAAATCCTATGATGATTTTGAATTTGTAACCACAGATACAGGCTTGGTGTTTTCTGGTGCAGATTTTGTTAGAAGGGAAAAATATATCTCAGGGGTCATAAATGCAAATGAGATTATTCTGTATTTGCTGAGTTTGAAGATAAAATTTCATGATTTGAGATATTTTGAACCTTTAAACTGCAATTTTTTGCAATCTTCAAATCTCAACCTCAAATTCTGATCGGGAGATACACAGAGCCATGTACAATTTCTGTTTATATCTACATGATTGCTCTCCACAATTGTGTAGGTGCACAATAGGATCAATGCTCATGTCATTTTTTGACAGAAGAGATGTTGCAAAATATATTAGATCTAAATCTCTTCTTCCTGATTTCAAAATTAGATTCTCAACACTCTCAGAGTATGATTTATTTTTAATCAATAATAAAACAGAGTTCCGCTGGGCCCTGAACAGGACACAAAAATTCAATTATCTAAACTTGAAATACAACACTGATTTTGAGTGCCACAAGTATAATTCTTGCAGGAGAATTGTGGGACAGTTTGTTGTTTTTTTATTATTATATTGATTTTTCCTATTATAGAGGATGGTTTTCAAATCATGCAAGTGTGGGGAGATTCTATGATTTTGAGATTCTTCCCAATCAGAGCTCAAACTGGAAACATTTTAGATTTTTGATGATGCATCTGGATAGGTTCCAAAAGGCAGAATTTGTTACAACAGATAGTGGAATGTTGTATAGTGGTGCAGATTTTAATCATCACCTGCAATATTTTGATGCATACAATTCTCAGATGTTGAACATGACTGAGATAATCATGTATCTTCTTCAGCAAAAATTTAAAAATTGCAGCATTGGGTGCTTTAATAGGATAATAAAATCATGGAATGTATTTACAGAGTGTGAGTGCGGGAAACCACTAAGCTGCATGCCTCTGCTGTTGAGATAGCCCAGCCTAACATGTAATATTGTTTGCAGGTTGATTCAAGATGCAAACATTTTTTGAAAAAAGAGATATTTCCAGATACATCAAATCCAAATCTCTTGTTCCTGAATTTAAATTGAGATTCTCAAAATTGTAAAGTGTATTGTGTGCTCCATGATGCTCACATAATTTGTGGAGAGGCATTTTATGGCCTGTTTCTGGTGCAGAGGGTCTAGCTCCTGGTCTAGAAAATTACAAAATATGGCCTTGCAATCTAAGTTATACAGGGCAATCACACAAATATTTCCATTCAATTTTGTTTGGAAATGTTGATGACTGTGCAGAACAAGCATAAGTGAAATATTTCATGTTATATTTTCTATAGCATTTAGGGCATGTTTTTGTGATAATTCTGGTTTTATCTGGATTACAATTCTTTTGGTGCTTAACCCAATTGGGGCTGGATATATTCTTATTGCATTGATTACAATATTTTTGATTTGGCATTTTTGTTGTTGTTTATTATATAAAATTTCTTGGGGTTCAAATCAAAATTCTATGCTTAATAAAAAAATATCAGTTGGGTTCAGCAGTGTGTTTTGTATATTTAGTGTGTGTGTGTGTGTATGTGTGTGAATATTTTTGGCTTTGGTATTTATATAAAATTTCTTGGGGTTCAAATCAAAACTCTATACTTAATAAAAAATATCAGTTGGGTTCAACAATGTGCTTTGTGTGTGTGTGTGTGTGTGTGTGTGTGTGTGTGTGTGTGTGTATCTTGGCTTAGTTTTAAGTGTAGCCAAAAAAAATATCAAGAGGGTCATATTTTTAACAAATTTATGGACAACAATCTCACAGAAGTGCCTTTTATAAGTGTAGGCAAATCAATCTGAGGGGGCTCATCATTTGTACACTGTAGCTTCGGGCATTTTTACAAAAATCTTGGATTAGACGGGGTGCTACACTTGAGCAAAAAGCTCATATGGGCATCTTGAGCTAGGTTTAAGTGTAGCCAAATCTGCTTGAGAGGGGCTCATCATTTGTACACTGTAGTGTCGGGCATTTTTACAAAAATCTTGGATTAGACGGGGTGCTACACTTGAGCAAAAAACTCATATGGGCATGTTGAGCTTGTTTTAAGTGTGGCCAATTCTGCCCGAGGGGGGTTCATCATTTGTACGCTATAAGTGCGCTGGTTGTAGCATCAATTACACTACTTGTGTGTGTGTCTGTGTGTGTGTGTGTGTGTGTGTGTGTGTGTGTGTGTGTGTGTGTTAATACGTTTGGCCTAGTTTTAAGTGTAGCCAAAAAAAATCAAGAGGAGCATATTTTTAACAAGCTTATGGACAAAAATCTGACAGATGTAGATTTTGTAAGTGTAGGCAAATCAATCTGAGGGGGTCATACTTTCCCGGGAAATTCCCGAGGGCATTTTTACAAAAATCTTGGATTAGACAGAGTTCCACACTTGAGCAAAAAGCTCATATGGGCATGTTGAGCTAGTTTTAAGTGTAGGCAAATCTGCCTGAGGGGGGTTCATACTTTATCAAAATGGTTGTATCATCAATTACACTACTAGGATCAAAAAGGAGAGAGAGTACATTTCTGAATTCATTTGCTCACTTATTAACTTTCCTCATTGTTTCATATATGAGCATGTTCTTAATTATCTTAATTGGCTATATACAACATTTTCTTCACTCCTTCTATAATTTTTATACTCTTCTTTTATATATCTTGCACTTACTATAATATATATAATCGTTCTTCTCCGCTCCTAGTTTCTACAATGAACTCTGCTCTTCTTTATATGGCGTGCTACCATCTATCGTTGCTTTCGGGAAACATTTCTTCCTTGCATTTTTCATTGTGTCGTCGTAACTGGCACGTGACAGATGCCAGTAGTCCCAGGTTCGAATCCCAGTCTGGGTATGGGTGTTTTTTGTGAGTTTCCCTTAATGAATTTCTCATCCTCATCTTCGCGATTAGTCAAAATTGGCAGAAAAGCAATGGGGCGTTCTATTGTCACGGGTGAGTCACACACACTACATTTTTGACTATTCTATTAATAGTTAAGCAACATTTATCTTACAGTTTCTGTTTATGAAACTAAACGCTGTTGATTGAACGTAACTACCCTTAGAATACTTTCCCAGATTTAAAGCTATAAGTGAATAATTTTGTGTCACAGGTGGGACAGATAAAACACTGCATTTTACTTAATAAGAAATGTATTTTAATTTTCAAATTATGAAAAATCAATTATTTGAGAGGCTCGGGTGTAAAACATGGTGTGTAGCATTAGAACAGAAAAGAAAGGAAGATAGAAAGAAACGAGAGAGGAAGTGGAAAAGAAAAAGAGAGAATAAGAAGAAACAGAAATGAAGAGTAAGAGGAAAGGAGAAAGAAGTGGGGTTCGAAACGAAGACAGAGAGAGAGGGTGTAAGGAGGAGAAGGGATAGAAGAAGGGAAAAGTTTTTGAAACGCGAGAGAGAAAGTGGTAAAGGAAAAATGAAGAGTAAGAAGAATAAACAATAAAGAGAAGGAAGTAAAGAGTTCGAAATGCAAAGGAAAGAGGGGAAAAGAGAAGTGAAAGGAGAGAGTAAGAAGAGTAATCAACAAAGAGAGAGAGAGAGAGACAAGAAAAAAGAAGTAAATTCGAAACACGAGAGAAAGAGTGAGACAAGAAAAAGCAACGGGAAAAAAGCACGAGTGAGAAAGCAAGAAAGAAGATAATTTGGAGAATAGCTAAACAGAGAGGGGGACAGAGAGCAAGAAATACGAACGAATAGATAAATATAGGAATGGGCGGTAAAAGGGTAAGGGTCATTTATTGTATAGAGAGAAGGCAATTGACCTTTGAATGTTCTAGTGGGTCTCGAAGGGTATAACAGTTAAAAACTTAAAAGAGAAATTAATCAGATTGTAAATTATAAAGTTAACATAACGAACAATATGTAAAATATCTTCTAACTTAAGTATGTGCAATACTTGAAATTTTATCTAAATGACAAATTGACAATTTTAGATTCTTTACTCACAAGATAGAATAAAGTTACAGAATTTCATTTAATTTCAAAAATTGAGTCAGGGACACTTTGACATGGAATGCCTCCAAAGTAAAATAAATAGGTAAATAAATAAATCGCAGTTTCTCGTCTTGGTGTCCTTCACACAATGAAAGTTTGTTCATGTTGTACGGCGAGAACCTGTGTGTGGGTGCAGAGGCGCAACTACGAATTTTTGCCTGGGGGGGGGGCAAGTACCAGGATAAACGTACCAATAATAATAATAATAATAATAAAATATTAATAAAAATAATGCTAATAATAATGTTATTTTAACATTATTATTATTAATTTCCTTTACTTCGCTTCTTGTGCCACTTTTGCCTAATTTGCGAAGTTGGGTATGAGTGATGGCATGATGAAAATTATGAATGGATACTCGCAAACATCCATGTCCAAGCCGGGATTCGAACCAAGGACCAACATTATTATTACTATTAGTAAAAAAAAGGTAAAGTGTTCCCCTGTGCATAGCACCACGCCATGAAGGCGTATAGGGGGTGTGGGGGTAACGTCCACACTTTCTTGATCCGGTCGTGAGTGGGGGTGATGTGATCAGCATCACGCCCCTGACCGCCTTTACCCCCCAGGGTTTCCCCCAGGTACCCATGTTATTTGACGCTGGGTGGGTGCCGGAGCCGCTTCCATCGTTAGAAAAGTTCCCGGATTTGAACCGGCCGGGGACCTTTAGCATGGTAGTCAGACGCGTTACCGACTGAGCCACCGCGGCCACATTACTATTAGTAATGTTTGATAAACGCATTCCAAATATAATTCTCTTTCACATTAACATAACTTCCATGCACGATATATGTTTGACATATATGCAACGTGGAATGACGTGGACACTAAATTGTGTACGTATTCAAAGTTTCTTTAATAAATATTATATACAGCATATATTATTTAAACACATTACACAACCATTTCATGCATCTCACAATAAACCAACAGCAAAAATGACATAAATTGTCTGTCAAATGTGCACGCTCCCTTTCCTCAAAACAATTTTTCATGCATTTAAAACAAAATGAATTAAGACAAGTCTTATTCCTCTGTCTGGTAATTTACAATGCATTACAGAGAACAAAGATAAATTGCGAGCGAAGCGAGGAAGAAAATTTTTGGATCCAATTTTTTTGCAGGCTGAAATCAATATTGATTTTATAGGGCGCAAATAATTTCACGGGACGCCAATACATTCTCTCTTTTACAACTTTTGTGCCTCCAAAATCAGTTTTTTGTAAATATCTCGCTTGTAACGGATTTTAAAGAGAAGCAGGTTAAGACAAAATCTAATATACACAAAATTTTCTACAATGAAGGTTCAGTACTTATTTCTTCTAGAATGCACCGTTTACGCGCTAGAAGAGCGAGTAGTTTCACATGAAGAAGAAACTCAACATTTTTCACAGGTAAATATTGTTTTATGCTTTTTTTAAAAAAAAAATAGAAATTATTAGATATAAATATCATACACGATGCATAAAAAATTACAATACCATTAGAACCCAAGTTTCCTGCAAAACATATAAAGAAAATGATTATTACAGGAGCTTGCATAGGCTATTCTGTTCATGTTTTTAATGTATACAACAATATTGACGATTTACGATTAATGGTGTACACAGGAAAGTATTTATACACTTACAAGTTACAAGGCTTGTCAACAGTGGCGCGTCCAGGATTTTCGAAAGGAAAGGTTACATACCCATTGCATTGTTTCGTAGACAATCCTTTTTTTTTTTGCCATCTTTTCCTGCGTTTGACGTTCTTTTTTCGGAATACTGGGCCGAGGGGTGGGAGGTATGACCACCATCAATCTCCCCCTTTGGGCACGCCACTCTTTGTCACGTTGATCTTCTTCAACGATGTGATTTCTAGACAGAAATATTGTATTACATTTAGTTAATGTATTTTTAATAATCATAAGCTCTTAAGTGAGAAAAATGATAGCTTGATTCTTTTGTTTTTATTTTTTCACTTTTGGCTAATCGCGAAGATGAGGATGTAAAGGTTCCCACTCCCGGTCCCCGGAATGACATATCTCTCATACTCCGGCACAGGGCCAGACGTCAACATAGGTACGGGAAACCGGTCGTGTGATTTACTTACGGTCCAGGTTTTTTTTTTTTTTTAGTTCGGTACTGAGACGGTCGTTTATTGTCGTACTAGTGTGAGGCGGAGATAAATACCTCGAAATGTTACACATTTCGCTTTACCCTAGTTATGTAGACTCGAACAATAATAATACACTAATAGCATTATACCAGATACCTGAAAAACATCAAATGATAACACGGACGAACGCTAAAAATATGAATATATATTGTATCAACGAAAATATTGGAATTAGCAAACGTTTAACATCTCCCCCTGACTCATTCTCTCATTCTCTCTCTCATTCTCACTTCTGGGATATTTCACACAGTCAAATCATGGATCTAATCAACATACCATTTCCTTTTTGTTTGAACCTTTACGTGAATTTAGGTCATTAAATGCCCGCTCCTGTGCTTATTTAAATCAAATATGCTCGGAAAGCAATTATCTAAAACAACTGTGTCGGCGAATGAACGTACGCATCAAGTCGTAAGCACGACATTTACCAAGTTTCTCGGATGGGGGTAATACACACAAGCCTCTCTCGTCCATGGAGAACAATTACACCATTATATAGTGATGTGATGCAAAACTTAATCGGCTCCAGCTGCCGAAATACACAAATCAATCGTCGGCGCGAGCAAAAAATTATAACAAAAACCACTGTGCAATAAAGAATACTACACTCGCACGACCTTGCAATATAAAATACGCTTTCCACAAATTAAAAAGACTAATCGGTCAACTATTGACAAGCTAATTGACGCGACTAGGCGGTTGGTTACGCAAAAAATGGAGCACACTTTGACAAGTTACACGAAAAATTAACGTAATGGAAAGGAGCTTCTAACTCTAAATGCAAGCAATCAAATTATTACATATGAACATGAAATGACCTTTTATATAACATTACTCAAAACTATCAGACACGGAATTGCAAATCAATGAGACTTCGGCTTTTACGGTACGGCGTTGATACAAACAATACATGCGTACATGGGCATGAACCATCTGAAGAATACTCTACCAGACTCTGCTACATCGTGGGGTCGTTCATCTTTCCTGGATGCGGGGATTTGCACAAGGTTCCTTTGCGGCGAAAATGTTATTCGAGGTCGAACACGACGAAGGGTGGTTGCGACGATATTGGGCACTTTCACTTACATAGGGCGTCGCGTAACCTCTCTTCTCACAAGCGTCGGCTGTATGTTCTCACGCGTCGGTCCAGAATCTCTCTCGTGTGTCGGGCATCAATGAAACGTGGTCCTGGAATCATCTCTCTCTATCTCCCATTGGGCTTCTGTCGGGCGTTGATCTGGAATTATCCTTATCTCTCTCTCTCTCTCTCTCTCTCTCTCTCTCTCTCTCTCTCTCTCTGGTATCGGGCTTCTGTTGGGCGTCGAACTGGAATCGTCCTTCTTGGCGTCGGGCAATGGTTGGCATCGCGCGCCGGTCGTGTCGCTTTTGGCGTCGGCTGGCTTCACCGGATGGTGGTGGTGGTGCATCGTTGCGGGCGTCGGGGAAAGGGCGACAGCCCCCTTTCTTTATCGTTTTAGCCGGCCATCTTTATGGTAGTTCTCGTTTGGTAAAAACAAACCACCGCGAAATGCTTCACAGAATAGAGCACAAAATGGTAAACTCACTATCGGTAACTCGCTCACGGTACGCACGGAAACAAAACAGTAGTCGCGCGGGAGTGTAGCGCGGAGATGCTCTCTCTACAAAATCCGGATAAAACTGTGTGGTGAACTCGAAGTCCTGCAGATTTATATCAGATTCAAAATTGCCCGCTGAAAAGACGTTAGGATGACTTGGCTTGGGTTTCCGAAGAGATGGAAATGACACCGGCCCATTGTCTCGAAACGCGGTCACAGGGCGTGTCTTCGGTTCTTGCTAGCTTGGGCTCTAGCTGAGTATCCTGGTCATCCATGAAGCTCCGATGAAAAGTAGTTTGCCCTCCGCGGCGAATCCTCTGTTGGTCCTGGCGAAGTCCATCCTTTCTCCATGACGAGCCGCTTCGGTTGCAAATATGCCATGTACTTTGCCGTGTTGACAGTTCGTGCTGTCACTCAGAAAAACCCGTCTCCCAACTCCCGATGTCTTGCTCGAATATCAATTTTACCACATATGCATTGGAAATATTCAGATAACATAAACCAAACTTCACACTTTACATTTAACCATAATATGATTAAATGAACAAATTGATTAATATCGAACGGGGATTTTTGACATGTCACTGGATACCATGACAGGGATGAGTGATGATACGATGAAGTTGATGAAGGGACACTCACAAATAACACCCATGCCCAGGCCAGGATTCGAACTCGGTACCCCTGGTCTCGTAGCGCGCTGTGCTAACCACTGCGCAACGCATATTTCCGTTTCGCACTTAGGTCTAGCCATCCACCAGGTCAAGACGCCATTAATGAGCAATTACACATTCTAATATATACCGGTAGGATGGGCACTTTATTTGAATCAGGAGCGTGCCATGAGAGGACGAGGTCCCCTCGACACATGGATACAATTTCGAGTTCTTCCACAAAAACAAGAAAGCTCCGAAGTAGGAGAAAACTACTCAATCCTGCTGAGGAGACAGTATTTATTACTCGACAAATCTGTAATATATTTGTATTGCGCGGGGGTCGAAGTATTGTTGGTACGGCCTATGCTGTAATGGTTGGGTAAATATGACGTGATTACGCACACACATACCCGTATTTGTATTTTTGTTATTTTATGGTTTTTTTTTCAATATTAGCTAATCGTGACTATGAGGAGGATGCGTGATGAATGATGATATAGATGAAGGGACAATCACAAAGATCGGGACTAGAACCCACGAACTTCGGTGGCAAGATCGAATGTGAATTACTTGAGATTCTTGGCTACCTAAACACTAGGGGTGTGCGGGATCCCGAAAAGTCGGGACCGGGATCGGGGAAAAAATTTCCGGTCCCGATCCCTACTTCGGGAAATGGCTCTCCCGACCGAATGGCCATTTTAAAAAGTCGTTAAGTTTCGACGTTTTCTGCATTATACGTTTCTGGAACTTATCGGAAATTATTCGTTTTTATCCCAGAAATGCAAAAACAATCACTTAAAGTGAAAATGGTGAGTAGAATTCCAGATTTTCAGAGCTTCGGGAAAATTCAATCATTTCCCGTCCCGACCAAAAAAATTCTGTCCCGCACACCCTTACTAAACACACACACACACACAATGCAATAAAATGTATTAATCTTGAAGGACAGAGGCTGATACGTTCCGTTGTGTTCGTTTATTTAAATACAATCATCTGCTTCAAGACCCCCCATTCCTCTCTTCAGGCGTGTTCCTTGAGAAAAATGAGCCTGACGACTCTTCTCAGTGAGCGAGCGCTGATGAATCGGCTCACACAAATGAACGGCTAGAACCCATCAGTCATCACTACACCATTATCGATCAATTAAAGCTTAGAGCACGGGCTTGATACTCCCATTAAATGCTCTTACAAAAACTACATTTGTATTTTGAAGTACATTTACGGTTATAAAAGAATCCTGTTGCGCATTTTTTTTTTTTTGCTAGTGTCAACCCGTTGAGAGGGTTATGCCCTCACTTCGGTAAGTGATTTCATTGTAAGTTATGTGTCTTTCATCATTTTGGATGGTCTAAGTGCTTTTTTATATTGCAGAATATTTTTCTTATTAAGATTGGTGATTCGTATGTGTTATCTTACTTTTGAGCATGGTTGAGAAGATTGTAAATATGGATTTCGATATTTGGAGTCGGAGTATTGTTGGTACTGCTTAGGCTGTACTGGTGGGATAAATATGGCGTGATAACTGCGATGGATGATATATATCGTATTCGTGTTTCTGTGGGTCTAGATCATCTAGATAACTTGAATACATGGTGAGCAGGTGTTGTAATGGCGTATACATATGTGTAGGTGCTGCATCATGTCGGATGTCAAGATGAATGGTATTCCAGAATACTGGGTTTTCGGATATCATGGCTTTGTTTATGTATCGTTGACGAAGGCTCTCGACGTGATACAAAATAGTCGGGAAGGAAATTCTGTCATACAGTAGTGCTGTGGGATAAGGTAATTTAATCCGGAAAGCCAATCTAAATGCGTGCCGTTCAAAGATTTCCAGTTGGTCGTAGAAGGAAGCAGAAGCGTCAATCCAAGCAATATGCCCGTGAGTGATGGCTGGGCGCAAGAACATTTTGTAGGTGGTTAGAACTGTTGTCGGGTGTAATCCCCAAGATGTACCCACCAGTTTCCATAATAGGTTTAGGCGGTTTTTTACCTTCTTCCTTATCTTTTCTAAATGTGGACGCCAGGTCAGTTTTTCATCTATGGTAACCCCAAGGTATGTTACGTGATTTGAAGGTAAGATGCGTCTCCCCTCTATTTTAATCTCCAAGAGTTTGGGGTTTCGGTGTATTTTGGAGCGACAGTGGGGAGGTAGGAAAACTACTGCCTGAGTTTTTGAAGAGTTTATTGATAGTTTCCATTGGTTGCACCAGTGAATAAAGGAGTCTACGGCCTTTTGGAGTGTTTTATTAATGGATTGAACTGTTTTCCCAAGAGTTAGGAAAGCAGTGTCATCTGCAAATTGGAATACGTGTGTGCTGGTATCCATGGTCGGCATATCTGTTACATACATTAAATATAACAGCGGTGACAAAACAGACCCCTGTGGGACTCCTGTGTGCAAGAAGATGGGATAGGATGTTGCCGAGTTCAGAGAGAAGTATGCCATGCGGCCTGTCAGGAACGAATGGATAAGGCGAATGTAGCATTGAGGAAGTTGGAATTTGTGGAGTTTATATATTAATCCCGAATGCCATACTTTGTCAAACGCCTTTTCGAGATCGAATAAAAGAAGACACGATGGCAAGGACTTGTTATAGTGGTTTGTTATAGTTGTTATCAATCTCAGAAGTTGGTCGTTGAGGCTGATGGATGGTCGGAAGCCTGCTTGATGTGCTGGTAGAAGCTTCTTGGATGAAAGGTGTTGGTGCAATCTGCGTACAAGTACTTTTTCAAAGATTTTGCTGAGGGTCGATGTGAGCTGTATTGGTCTGTAAGACGATACTTCGCGAACAGGTTTCCCGGGTTTGGCGAACAGCAGCATTTTGGAAACTTTCCATTCTGTCGGGAAGTAGCCTGTTCGTAGTATATAGGTATATATGGTGGCTAGGATTAGCAGAAAGGTTCTTGGAGCCTCTCTGACGAGTCGGTAGGTTACCGAGTCGAAGCCTGGAGCAGTGTTCCTTTTCCGAGATATTGCGCATGCTATGTCTTCTGGTGTTATAGGTGAGGTTAGAGGTTCGTTTTCATCCATACTATGGTCATTGTTAGGTTTGAGAGCTCGGTTATGTGGATTTGAGACACGTTGTACTGTACGTGATTGGGTTGTTTTGTGTAATGGTTCAGTTTGTGGTGTGAAGATACCTTGAAAGTGGTGTGCAAAGGCGTTTGCTTTCTCTTGGTCGTCGTCTACGGATTTCCCATCGACTATAATGGGATATGTAGTTCTTGACCTTTTCCCTGTGAGTTAGTTAAATTGCTGCCAGTATTTGGATGGATGTGTTGTATCAGCCAGTGTATTGCACGTTTTTATCCAATTCCTTCTTTTATATGCAATGATATATTTTTGTACCGTGCGGAGGAGTTTATTTATTTATTTATTTATTTATTTGCCTTCTACAGAGAAAGGATATCTCCAATTACAGAGGCATTAATATAACATAAATAATGTGAACATGAATATAAATGAGATTAAATAACATGCATACATATTACATAGTTATTAACTATAACAAAAGTACACTTATATAACGTAGAGTAATGACGTGCTCGCACACACACACACACACACACACACACACACACACACACACATATATATATATATATATATATATATATATATACATATACATACACATCTACATATACATACACACATACAAACATATACACAACGCACATAAATTATTCATATATCCACAACCAATATTATCACCTTTCTCAATGAGGTGTACAGAATAAATATGACCATAATAGGATAGAAACAACAATGAAATAAATACATACACATATTAATGGGCACATATCCTTAAGCTTATCTAAATACATATATTTACATTATATATATACACACACACACATTTATGTGGATATAGGGATACATATAGAACATATTCTACAATAATTAATAAATACAATAAATAATCAACCATTTGTGAAAGTATCTGTGTTAAGTGTGGCTTTTATAGCATTTTTATATTCCAAAATGTTAAGATTAAAGTCAATATTTGGATTTGTGGATGTTATTCTATTATACATACTACTCATTCTAATTAATGGTGATTGTTTGTACTTTTCAGTTTTAGGGATATTATATAGCAATAAATTTCTTTTTCTTAAATTACATGTGCTAGCATTGAAACATATTTGGTGAAGAAACTCTCTATTATCCAACAATCCAGTTATAATTTTATAAAGAAATATCTGTTGTCCTAATTCTCTTCTATTGCTGAGTGTCATAAATGAGAATTCCTTCAGTAAAAGGACATATGAAACTCTGTTTGCGTATGCAGACATGTTGTACCTCTTGTAATATAGGTATCTCAAAAACTTTTTTTGCACTTGTTCTATTTGTTTTATGTGGGTTTTGTAAAGTGGCGACCAAACAATAGATGTATATTCTAGTTTGCTTCTAACTAAGGCACTATACAGAAGCTTAATAGAAGTAGTACTGCTAAAATTGAGACAATTTCTTATTAGTAAACCCAAAGATCTATACGCATTATTTATTATATGAGATATATGTTCATGAAACTCTAGTTTACAATCAATTATTACTCCCAGATCTTTAATACTTTTCACTTGTTTCAGTTTTTCCTGATTAATGAAGTACTCATAATGTGTGGTATGTTCTGTATTTGATATTATCATAAAACAGCACTTCTTGATATTGAGTCCAAGATTACTTTTAACACTCCACTCAAATAAGCTGTTTAAATCTGTTTGTAGTTTCATAACATCCTGGGGCCCGTTAATTTGTTTATATAACTTTACATCATCAGCATACATTAAACAATATGAATGTTTAACATGTAACGGTAAATCATTTATGAAAAGAATGAAAAACAATGGTCCTAAGTTGGATCCTTGAGGTACCCCTGACTGTGCAGTATACATGTATGACTTAGCATTTTTATATGTTACATACTGTTTCCTATGATTCAAATACGACCCAATAAGAGATAAAAAATTATGTGTCAACCCAAAGCTTGAAAGTTTTTTTAACAAGACATCATGATTAATTTTATCAAATGCTTTGGAGAAATCAGTGTAAATGACATGCATACTTGAACGATCATGCAGTATGTTGTGTGCATATTGAACAAAATTAATTAGATTCGTTGTTGTCGATCTACCAGTAAAAAATCCATGTTGACTTTCACTTATAAAACTCTTTACATGACTAAATATTCGCATATATATATAATATGTTCAAATACTTTTGCTGGTGCACATAAAATTGCAATGGGTCTATAATTTTCTATATTTCTAGAATCTCCTGTTTTTAAAATGGGACAGACTTGCGTTAATTTCCATAGATTAGGGAAGTATTGATTTTTTATTATTAAATTGAATATTGAACACAAAGGTTTTTCTAATATTTCTGCACATGCTTTTAATACGTAAGGAGGGATTCCATCCGGTCCAGTTGATTTTTTTGGTTTCAATTTTTTTATGGCTTCAAAATATTCTTTAGATGTTATTGTCCAAATTGATAGTTCATAAGGGACTACCGTTTCAGAATATTCTGATGGATTATAAACACCAGTACTATCTACATACACTGATTTAAAATAGGACGCAAAGCCATTAACAATATGTTGACTCGTTTCAAGTAATTTATTTCCAAAGACCATTGTAGGATTATAATTGGTTCTCTTGCCCCTTTTACTTTGCACAAATTCCCAGAATCCTTTGGTATCTTTTTGTATATTTTGTTCTATTTCTTTCATGTAGATTTTGTAAGCTTTATCTATCAATATTTTAGTTATTTTTCTAAGCTTTTTATATTGTACCTCACTATTTACACTATCTTTCTTTCGTTTTCTATGATATTCTTTTAGTTTTAATTTATTAATAATTTCTACGGTAAACCATCGTGGATATTTGCTGTGCATATTAGTTTTCTTATATGGAACAGTTTCATCAAATACCTTATTAATTACATTATAAAAATACGTTATGGCTTCTTCTACATTACCTATTTTGTATAAATATGCCCAGTCTATACCTCGTAATAATTCGTACATGCGCATAAAGTTTGCTTTACAAAAGTTCCTTTTGAGAGTGATATTATTTTTAATACTCTTGAACTTTATTTCCATAGACACATTTATAATTAATGCAGGATGATGTAAATCCTCCTTAACAAGAGGATATTCATCTCTAGATACTGTAATGTTACTATACACATTAGTAAGTATAAGATCTAAGGTTCTGTTATTGCCATTCTTAACATTGTTTATTGAATGTAAATCATAAAAACTTAAAAAGTTTTGCAACAATTTATAACAGGGCCCACCTTCTTGTAAATTGTATGAACAGTCAGATATCAACGGTAAATTAAAGTCTCCAATTATAAATAGATTATTTTGTAACTCTTCTTTGCATTCAAACAAATTGTAAAATGATTTATAGATATCAATTTTGGAAGCAGGAGAGATATAGATCCCGATTATATAATACAATTGGTTACATATAGAGACTTTAATACATAACATATCAAGATTACTTTTTAGTTCAACAACATCTGAAGGTATTTTATTTTTAACTGCAATAAGAACACCACCTCCTTTATGATTACCAGTTTTATCATGACGAAAGACCCTATAATTATCATGAAATAATTCACTGCTTAGGACCCCATCATGTAACCATGTTTCTGTTAAGACAATAATATCATATCTACTTGCTATATTATTTACATAAAACTCATAAGTTTTTGTATTGAGACCCCTCACATTTTGATAGTAAACCATAATATCAGACGAAGCCATTTATTGCTTCAAGTTATCTATGTCATCAGTTATTACATATACATCCTTTTGTGAAGCCATTTCAAATTATGCTAGCTTATCAACATCTTCAATTGTTTTCAGAACAAAAATATCTCTATCACCTTCTCTTTTTCTTAATTTTATAGACCCTGAACCATCAACCCATAAATATGCGTAGTTTTTCTCTCTTTTAACTTTCCTGGCATAGCCATAGATTTTCTTCCTGAGGGGAGTGAGACTTTGATTAATATATACAGCTTCGTTATTTGTGTAGCCCAGATGTGTACAGTTTAGATTTCTCTTAACTTTACGTCTTTCAATTATCTTATCTCTAACTACACGTCTAACAAACTTAACAATAATGCCTGCCGATTTCTGTTGCGGAAGTTTTTTCATTCTGTGACATATGTCAATCATTTCATTTTCTACCTTTACATCTAGTACTTGTCCTACTTTTTTTACAATTTCGTAGGGATCTTCATTCAAGTTTTCTGGTACACCATATATTTCAAGAGTATTTCTCCTACCATACTGTTCCAGATCGTCTACTTGAAGCTGTGTCTCCTTCAGTTGCTTCTTTAATAACAGATTCTCACTTTCCAACACTTCTATCCGCCCTAAGCATGCACCTATACTCTCGGACTGTTTTTTTATTAGTTCAGCGTTTTCATCTAATTTCTCGTGAGCAAGGTTTAGTGATTTTCCTAGTTCACGTTCCGTTTCTTCTTGCTGCTGCTTCAAGTTTTTAACTTCATTTGTAAGAGCTTGTAACAGTTCATAGACGTCCGTTAGGGATGGATTCCCTACCTTAGCTGGTTCCTCCGCACTTTCAAGAAGTAGACTACTGCGCCGTTCTTTCATGCATTTTGTACATCGCCATTCCCTGTTTTCAGATTTTAAATATTCCACATCACTTTCCTTTAACTGCACACATTTCATATGATACCAATTGCAGCAACCACTGCACTGTATTTTGGATGATATATCCTGTCTTGATACAGGTTTAAAACATTCTGAGCAAGTACTCATATTTGGAGAAATCCGACACAAAGCTCCAACCGTGCTGTATAAAAAATAGGTGCACTAATCGACTTGTATGCTGTTTGTTTACATTCGCAAGGACCACAAATTAGTTAATAAAGTACATAAAGAACGTATTTCCTTCCCATATTTTTATCTAGTTACAAAGTTAAGTACTTACTGCATTGTTTCACACTATTATTTCATTTCAATAACGTGCACACACTGTAATATTTCACTAAATTTACGGAGCGATAACAGCCGTGATCCTACTCCATTTCTTCTTCTTCTTCTTGATGCCGTAACGCTTCAGGATTTCTTGTTACAACATACTCTCGGAAGGCACGCCTGGAGGCTGAAATCAGTTTTAGATAGTTCGGCGGTAATTTTGGTTTATATAGATTGATGGTTTGAAGTGGGATGGTACTTTTCGCAGCTTCAGTTAAGGCAGAAGTGAGTAATGGGACTACATCATCCAGATCCCTATCGTTTGTTGGCGTATCTGCGTTTTGCACGGAGTTTTCGATTGCATTACGATATTTTTCCCAGTCTGCTTGATCGTAGGAGTACCTTGTTATGAGAAAGGGTTTGTGAGGAGTTGGTGCAGGTGCGTCAACTGTAAAGATTATAGGTGCGTGATCGCTACCAATGGGTTCAAGTACATCCACGTTGCTATTTGTAAGGAGGGAAGTCGATGTAAGTACAACATCTGGAGAAGTACTGCTGATTGGTCTAGATGGTTTCGGAAGTTGGTGGAAATGGCAATTTTGGCAGTTGACTATAGTTTGGTGAAATTGTCGCTTTTCACTTGTGGTCGACTATGGAGATTTATGTCGGCCATGATTATGTAATGCTTGTAGCTGTTTTCAATGTAATTGATAAAGTTGTATGGTATAGGATGTCCAGGCCGAACATAGATGGTTGCTAGGGTAATGCTTCTGTGTCTCAGATATATTGTTGCTATGCTGTATTCCGGCAGGTTGAAATGCGGTGGTAAAGTGTGTTCTCTATGCGGATATGATTTTCGGAAGCCAATTGCAGTCCCTCCATTTGCACGTTGAGCTTCCGTTGGCCCATCATGTCGAATCATATTATATCCGCTGATCTTGGGTTTGAATTTTGGCGTTAGGAATGTTTCGTTGAGGGCAAAAGCTGATACATTCTTTTCCTGCAAGACAGTCTCAAATAAGCTTTTGTGTTTTGTTAAAGAGCGAATATTTAAGAAGAGAAAAGAATAACCCATGATTGTTATAAAGAGTCTGAAAACTGTTTTAGGATGTACTTGTGTTTTCAAGAGGGTTGATATTGAAATGAACATGTGGTCCCGTATACGTAGCGTGTAACTGCAGTTTGAAAAGTGTTTTTGCAGCGAGTATGACTTGGTCCAGAATATGTGTGCGGAGAAATGGCTGGATGTTTTGAGTTGTAATAGTGAAGAATCGTAGCAGGTCTTCCACAGTGATTGGGTCCATTAATGAATTTGCCGGTTTGGTTGAGCTATCTATAGTTCGGATGGGAACAACGAGCTCAGGGTGATTTGGTTCTGGGTTAGGTCTGGCTTGGCATTTATAGCTGTAAGTAGGATGTCCTTCAGAGCATGTGTTGCATTTAGGCGGGTTCTGGATGTTTGTACAAGTGTTGGTAGAATGTGGCCCAGAACAGTATCCACAGATGGCTGAATTTGGACAGTTGGTTGTAGTGTGCTGATTGTATTGATATGTTTGACAACGTTCACAACGCACTGGCAGTGGTGTTGACGTCCTGGAAGGTTCGACTCTGTGCTTTCGACAATATATATAGGCTCCATTCTGCAATAGTTCGTCCACGGTATCTTTATCTACTGTCAGTATTCGAACCATATAGGTTGGTCCGTTATCATTTCGAATTCTCATGCACTTGTGGATGGTGTGACCTTCTGCCTGAATTTCTTCAGCGATTTCTGTGTCGGTGTATTCAGGGGGAACACCCCGAATCACCACTGATAGCATTGGTGTTCGTTTAGGCGGAGGAGGTTGCTTTGGACGTGTAGAGGTTAGTGGCTTCATATTGGCATTTGTACCAAAAATTTGGTATGAGGCCTTGTCTCTGATAATGGTGGAGAAATGTGGGTCAGTAGATTTTATAAGTATTCCGTTCCTGGTGAACACTATTTCATTAACTGCAGCTCTTGGCACATATTTTAGGATTTGACTTAGGATATGTTTTGGCGTCTTGTATTTGGTGTCGTAGTTCGAAAGAAGGAAATTGTACAGCACTGGTGTCTGTGTGTTTACTTCGGTCGTGTTCTGTCTGGAGTGTGTTCGCTCTGGAAGTTTCTGCTTTTTGTTGGGAAGTGGTGACCTAGATCGATCGCGGGAATCCATGGAAGAGCTTCGGGAATTTGGATATTCAAGCTTGTTCCGGCCTCTGGCTCTGACATCTCTAGGGATAGTACCCCCAACTTGTTGGGGGAGCCCCTTATGCATCGCTTCCCTTGCACTACTTTGCTTTCGGCGAGTGAGTGTGGAAGCTGCACTTTGCACGTGGAGGAGAGTCAGAGTCAAAGTCTCGGAACAGACACTTACCAAACAAGATTGTGGAACCAAACAGCCAATGAGAAACGAGGACAGAAACCAGAGCCAACGAAAGAAAGAAAGGATCGGTATCTCTAACTACTGGTGACCAGATCCACTGGCGAATGTTGGGGCTACAACCTAGTTGCGGCCACCTGAAAAGTGTCGTTCGAGCCAGATATCCCTTCGCAGCAAGGCGTTCAACAAAGTACCTCGGAAACAACAAAGCACTGTGTAGACTGCAATTACCTCCAGTAGTCCGTTCCAAACGTACTGAAATTACAGTCACAGCGAATGTTCCAAGGGGGTTTTCTCTCGACGCACTGGGTTTGCGTGGGTTCCACATATCATCTTCCTCCTGTCTCTCCATTCTCCTTTTGCCGCTTCCCGGTTCTTTCTCCTAGTGAGCCGTAATTTCGGCAATTTCCTGACTTTCATCACTTATTCCAGTGTCTTCGGTTCTTCTAGTCTGCTTGCCAAATTGTGTTTTAAATCTCAATTCTGCGCCCTGCCATCTAGCGGTAGTCTGAGGAACCGTCTTGGCGTAACCACAAGGGGTCAGAGGGGCATTGCCCGCCCAACCTTCGACGGAAATGAGTTCTGGGGGGGGGGGCAAACATTGACGGCAAAGTGTGCCTGCAGGGGGCAATTACCGCCCCAACTTCAAATTTTATGCAAATAAAAATACTTTTTGTAAAATGTTCTTGCTCGCAATACCTGCTTTTCTTGATCTTATCAAGTTTAGGAATGTAGTTAGGGGACGGCGGGAGTCGGCTCTGTAAAATTGATTGATTGATTTGTGGTTTTAAGTCCACTTTACGCACAGGAAGGCTAATTGAAACTGGACCTACAGTTTAAACTGTGCCATGTGCCTCCACCGGATATCGAACCCGGGACCCCTTGATCACAAAGCTACGATGTTACTACTACACCATCGGGGAGGCACAAAAGTTGTAAAACAGAGAATGCATTGGCGTCCCGTGAAATTATTTGCATCCTATTAAATCAATATTGATTTCAGCCTGCAATTTATCTTTGTTCTCTGAATTCATTGTAAATTACCAGTCAGAGAAATAAGATTTGTCTCAATTGATTTTGTTTTAAATGCATGAACAATTGTTTGGAGGAAAGGGAGCGTGCACATTTGACTGACAATTTATATAATTTTTGCTGTTGGTTTATTGTGAGATGGATGAATTGGTTGTGTAATGTATTTAAATAATATGTGTTGTATATAATATGAATATGTACACAATTTAGTGTCCATGTCGCTCCATGTTGCATAATATGAAACATAAATCGTGCATGAAAGTTATACATGTTAATGTAAAAAAGAATTATATTTTAATTCATTCATCAAGCATTTTCTGTCTTTCAAAATAGTTTTTGTGCTTCTTTTCCATTGTTAATATGAAATTGAACGTGTTGCAAAAATAATTCAAATCGTTTGTTCGAACACAAATGCTTTAGCACCAACGTCTACCCCTTTTGCATAATTTACGTCTTTGATACTACTACTACTAATAATAATAATTAAAATATTTGGTCCCGAGTTCGAATTCTGGCTTGGGCATGGATGTTTGTGAGTGTGCATTCATCAATTTCATCTCATCACTCATTCCCATCTTCGCAAACTTGCCAAAAGTGGCGCAATAAGCGAAGTAAAATAAAGCAAAGCAATAATAACAATAATAATAATGTTATTAACATTATTATTATAAACATTATTGTTATTATTATAAAAATATTATTATTATTGGTACGTTTATCCTGGTATTTGTCCCCCCCGACAAAAATTCGTGGTTGCGCCTCTGATGCATACAAGTATATTATACGGAGTTCCGACATTTCGGACACAGTCATTTGCGACACTAATGCAAAAACTGTTTTTTTCCCGTCATAAGCGACACTGCTTGGATTTTCCCGTACGATTTCTAATTTGTTTAACAGAATTAGCGACATTTGCGTACGTGCGGTTCTGCACGCAAGTGTTCAAGGCCCGCAGGTGTTCGTCTCAGCGTGTTAGGTGGTTGCTAAGCAACGGTAAGTATATAAAGCCATCCTCACAACGACCTTCATTCGCATGAACGGTATTATCTCGAGGGGAAGCACATTTGACGATACAGTCCATCATAATCTCCAGAGGAAAAGTAAGTATCAAGTTTTAATGTGTCTAGATTTTAAAATGTGCTGTGAATGTAGCTTTTGTTTAATCTAAGAGTAGGTAGAATGGGCGATCCTAGGCCTGCCTTTTGACCTACTTTCTCACCTTAATGGATTTCTCTCGTAAGGCATGAGCAGTGTTGCCAACTTCTTACTCGAAAAATCACCAAGGTTTTTGTTTTTGGGTATAACCTAACCTACAATGAGAGAAAAATGGATAGAAAAAAGCTCTGGCATCACTTTTTAAGCTATTTTTTATGCTAAACTCGTTTTTTGACCTACATTTAAAATAACAAGAAAATTTTCTTAAGATATTTGTCTTAAGACATTTTCCTATAAGGCTGCCTCTCTTTTACTGTAAGCCCCCCCCCCTCAGTGTAATCTACTACGACCTGCTAATAGGCTTCTGCTCTCAGCGTAATTTGTTTTACGGGGTAAACTAACCTACAATGAGAGAAAAATGGAGAGAAGAAAAGCTCTGGCATCAGTTTTTTAAGCTATTTTTTATCTTCTGCAAATCTTGCTTTTATGCTAACTTGTTTTTTGACCTACATTTGAAATGACTTACGACATTTTCCTATAAGGCTGCCTCTCTTTTACTGTAAGGCCCCCCCCCCTCAGTGTAATCTACTACGACCTGCTAATAGGCTTCTGCTCTCAGCGTAATTTGTTTTACGCACTAAACTAACCTACAATGAGAGAAAATTAGACAGAAGAAAAGCTCTGGCATCAGTTTTTTAAGCTATTTTTTTACCTTCTGCAAATCTTGCTCTTATGCTAACTTGTTTTTTGACCTATATTTGAAATGACTTACGACATTTTCCTATAAGGCTGTCTCCTTTTACTGTAAGCCCCCCCCCCCTCAGTGTAATCTACCACGACCTGCTAATAGGTTTTTGCTCTTAGCGTAATCTGTTTTACGGGCTAAACTAACCTACAATGAGAGAAAATTAGACAGAAGAGAAGCTCTGGTATCACTTTTTAAGCTATTTTTTTACCTTCTGCAAATTTTGCTAACATCGTTTTTTGACCTATATTTGAAATGACTTACGACATTTTCCTATAAGGCTGTCTCCTCTTACTGTAAGGTCCCTCAGTGTAATCTACCACGACCTTGCACTCTCAGCGTAATCTGCCACAATGTTTTGTTATTAAAACTCTCAGGTGTGATTTTCTACAATGTGTGTGTGTGATAATCAAAATTTATTTTTTGTTAAGGAAATCCCTACTACAACCTAACAAACTACAACCTAACAAAACTTCTCCTACAATATTTTAAGCCCCTGTTATGATATTTTTCTCCTCATGATGTAAAAATTGGTATTGTAGCGATATTTGAAATCGAGTGTGCTGCGTGAAGGGGGAAGGATGAATATATTTTATTGCAATTTTCCAAGTCCCGGTCAAGTCTGTCAAATGACAGACGGATGTTGAACAAGAGAGTGTTCACTCAAATATGGAGTAGGTTACGAGAATGAGCAGGAAATTGCATTGTGTTGGTTTCGAAATACCGTCCTCTTATCTCTAATGAAATTCTAAAGTTTTTTATTACATTGAAATACCTGTAACGCGAAAGGGGATTTCGCGTGCTATCAATATTGACGCAATAACACAAATTCAACAATACGTAGGCCTTGGGATGACGGAAGTATATATAGTAATGTCAGTTAGCAGCATAGATGCCGGTGATGCAAGTCCTCTTATCTCTAATGAAATTCTAAAGCTTTCGCATTACATTGAAATACCTGTAACGCGAAAGGGGATTTTGCGTGCTATCAACATTGACGCAATAACACAAAACTCAACAATACGTAGGCCTTGGGATGACGGAAGTATATATAGTGACGTCAGTTAGCAGCATAGATACCAGTAATACAATGCGATGCATTATTCAAAATGATGTGGCTGAAATGTAGGGGAAGAATCTTCTAGAGCGGATTGTCTCGGATTTCTATTGGTCCACGTTGCGTTGGCTAACATTTCACTTTTGACCTTATTAGAAAACCGTATAAAACTTAAAGCACTGGTGTAGAAAGTTCTGTTTTTATTTTGAACGATAGTGAAGAGCATTTCTGCAGTATTTTCCAAAAGTAAGTAATTTTGTTTCTTAGCTTGCATGAGTTGGCTTTGATTTATAAGTATAACTTTGCTTTTGTGAGTTGATTTTTGAAACTAGCCAAAACAGATATAAGAGATTGTGGAAGGAAGGTATAACTTCTTGAAAACCAAATAGCTTTTATGTATTGTGGAAGAAAATATACTCACAAAACATGCAAAAAAGAGAGAGAATATAGAAGATGTTTCGCGTCTCTCTCTGCTTTTATATATTTGAAGCATGCATCTTGGTAGCTGGAATATTTTTTTTTTGTTCCGTGTGCTGTTGTTGGTAGGTAGGAAATATGTGTGTGGGGGGGGGAAAGGGGGCATATTTAAAAAAAAATAAATGTGTTAAATTGTTAGAGGAAAGCAAGAAAAAAAAATAGAGGAGAGTTGCGTGTTTTTGATATCTAGTGGAAGTACTGATTGATTTGATGTTTTAAGTACACTTTATACACAGTAAGACTAATCGAGACTGGACCTACAGTTTCAAGAACCACTTGTACCTCCACCGGGTATCGAACTCTTGATTACAAGACAACAACGTTATCGCTGCGCCATCGCAGAGGCTAGTGGAAGTACTGATTGATTTGATGTTTTAAGTCCACTTTATGCATAGTAAGACGAATCGGGGGTGGACCTACAGTTTGAAGAACTACTTGTGCGGGTATCGAAGCCTTGATTACAAGGCAACGACGCTACCGCTGCGCCATCGCAAAGTCTAGTGAAAGTACATAGTTATTCGAATCTTATTTTATTTAAAATATTTAGTTTTTATGCACGCTTATTGATATTAAACCTCAAATTAAATAAAATCTGACAACTATATCCAATTATACTTATGGCTACAGAACGAGCATTCGCAAAAAAGTGGTTTGAGATTTTTTTACCACGTAAACAAAATGGCCGACATGCCAAATATGAACAGGCTATATAGATTTGAGAGAGAGAGATGGATAGGAAAAAAAGTTAATTAAAATTTAATTTCATGATTGCAACACACGGAACTTAATGATTGATTTATTGATTTAGTTTATTTTACTTCGCGTTTTGTACCTTTTGGCTAATTTGCGAAGATTGGGAATGAGTGATGAAATGGATGAATAGATATTCACAAACAACCATGCTCGACCGGGATTCGAACCCGGGACCCTTGGCATCGCAGTGCGATGTGCTAACCAATCGGCCACAGGGTCGGGCAAACACGGACATACATAAAAATTAAATGTTTGGTGCTGATCACATCACACATTACCAACTATGTATTGGACTTCCCATATGCACAGATATGAATTTATTTTTTGCTTGTTGTAGTGCAAATATGTTGTCTGGGGCCTCCTCCATGGCGCAGTGGTAGGTAGGTTTGTATTCAAGGCTTCGATACTCGCTGGAGGTACAAGTGGTTCGGATAACACTTTAAAACTCTGTAGGTCTAGTCCCAATTAGCTTTATTGCACATAAAGTGGACTTAAAAAAAAATGCCAACTCAAATGTTGTCCGGTTCGGGTGACCTAGACCTACAGTCCAAAATATTATTTTTCTCCTCCTCTCTCTCTGGCCAAGATTGCAAATAATTGCAGGAATAATATTTTGTTTCAATATCGAGCTTATATTTAAATATATACATGTGCGCATGCGCGCAGGGGGTAAATTTTATTTTTTGATCGGGTGGGGTTGTAAGGTGAGTGAACATGTAGGAAAAGTACTGGTATATTAATTGATTTATTGATTTAGTTTATTTTACTTCGCGTTTTGTATCTTTTGGTTAATTTGCGAAGATTGGGGATGAGTGATGAAATGGATGAATGGATATTCACAAACAACCATGCTCGACCGGGGATTCGAACCCGGGACTCTTGGCGTCGCAGCGCGATGTGCTAACCACTCGACCACAGGGTTGGGCAAGTACTGATATATACATAGATCAAAGTTACATGGTTCTAGGCCCCATAGGAGCCGAGAAAATCAACGTCTTGGAAAACGTCTTAAGACAAATATCTTAATCTTTAAGAAAGTCGACTTCCGGTCTGTCAAGATGTTACTTCCGGTCTGTCAAGAAAATTTTCTTAAGACAATTATCTTAAGACGTTTTCTAAGACATTGATTTTCTCGGCTCCTAATTGAGCTAGGATGATGATTGTCGGTTTGTTGGATAGGTTTTGATGATAACTACTCAACTACAAGCAAGCGCTCCCCCCCTCTTTTTTTTTTCCTCCCCCCCTCAATTTGTTTAAGAAATTCGATTTGATCCTAAAAAACACTCTGCATCCTATTGGAGTGCTTTGGATGTGTTTTTAGATTAAAAATTTTGTAATTGGGGATGTAGAAAAGCTATTCTTGCTTGTTGGCGATATTTTTTAAAACTGCTCTGTGACCCTCTCGTTTTTCACGTCATACGCGAAGGACTTCTCTGCAATCAGGATGACGCTGCACAGAGTATCGGCAGGCAGCGCGTCGTGGAACTCGCAGACGACCTTGATGTTGGTTCGATCGTTGACCACAACCTTCTTCCTCTTAGATGTATTGATGACTAACATCGGCCTGCGGATTTTGAATTCGCTGGGGGTGTAGTACATGTCCACGCTTCCCTCGGTCACGCGTTTGTAAGCCGTGTAAGCTTCGTAAAGTTTGAGGTAATCATCTTTGGTTATGTCCAGGTTGTAATTCTCGCGCGGGAACACTTCGTTGCGTCCATTTTTGAGATAAACGTTCTTGATCTTGCAGTCGTCGAATTTACTGGAATCTTTTTCCTGATTGTTATCGCGCCCGGTCTGAAAAAGCACTACGACGAAATCTGGCATGTCGAACTGTATGTTGTTGAACTGCGTCGTCACGTCGAATTCCATGTGACTTCCCGCCGCCACCTTCTGCACGCACTGGTAACCGTGAAAGTGAATCGGCACCTGCGGACTTTTCAAGATCTCCGCTTTGTACTTGAGGGCGTAGTTCGTTTCGTATTCCACCACCGGCATTCTCAATTCCATGCTCCGGATGACGCATTTCGCTGCTTCGGGTAAAGTGTTGGCTATCGGCGTGCCGTCGGCGTTCAAGTTGGTGTATCGCATCAGTGCGTCGTTGTCGTTGGCCGCTCTTCGAAACGTAACGCGCAGTCCCCCCTTCCACATGATCTCCTTGTAGTCCGAGAAGAAACCGGGCAGCAGACGCATGGGAAAGAGCACCGTGTGACTTCTCGTCGATATTTTGGTCCCGGCTTCGAATCCCCCGGCCTGGTAGTACGCTGCGTCCGTTTTGGATAATTTCAACGTTCCCACTGCCGTCGACGTGATGCCTGGATAATCTATTCTGTCGATGACGGTGTTGTGTTTCCTCACCTCCACCTGCGAGAACAGGTGAGGCACGAAGTTGTCCACGAGTATCAAGTTTGCTGCTGCGGGAAACGCGTCTCCGCTTTCCTTCTTCACCACGTCGAATTGAAGGTAGAGGTCCGCTTTGTGAGGATGAATGAACCCGTCGCCTACGTCCACGTCGTATTCGATCTCCCTGTTCGCTTCGTTCAGATTGGCGAACGTGCGACGGTTGGGAGGAAAAGATTGCAATTCGTAACTTTCGATTTGCTCCATTTTTTTTTTCACTATGTGTGTTATTTATTATACATTGATCTCCACGATGGCAGTGGTCGTTGCACCTGCGAAATCCACCACCTCTCCTTTCTCGTTCGTCACCACCAACTCTATGTCGTCTATGCGGTTACGACATACTGGAAAATAGATCGGCGAAGAAGGTGTGTAGATGATCGGTTCCATGAACTCGGAACTGGGTTTGAACGTGGCGATGATTCCCGTCTGCTTGTGACTTCCCAGTAATCCGTCCGAGGATTTCGTGATCATGCCTTCCGCCACGTTGCAGTGAACGTTCAGAGTTTCGATGGCTAGAAATTTAGGAATATTGACTGCCGTGTGCTTGATGCCAGCTTCGAGTTTGGTGTTGTTCTCGAAACCTAAAAGTTCTCCTATGGTGCCCAGGTCCACGGTCTCCGTCGCCGATAGGATTTCCACTCTATGCGTGACCGAATTTTGAGAAAGGTACGTGCCTTTGGGTAATTGAGCTTGCAAAGTGGAAAGATTGTATTGGCCTGGCGTGACGACGATGTGTTCGCTTCCGACGCTAATTTTGTTGTTGTGCTGCGTGACGTTAGGTATGAGGTACATGCTGTAGAATGCACGCAGAGCTACGGATTTAGGATAGACGATGTCGTCGTGCAACGTGAGTTTCAAGATCGAAGATTCGCTCGTGAGATGGAACACGCCCATCGTGTTTCAGGTTCCACAATGCTTTCTGGAAATCTTCGATCGTAGGCTTATTTATTTTAGAGAGAAACGCGAGCATGGAGAGACAGAGATGACCGCAGTTCTCATCTCCGAAATTTTGAATGCGTTCGTCGTTGTAGTATATAGAAGTTTTGTTCGTTTTCAGATAATGAATTAAATTTGTAGGTGGAACGCCTCCGAAAGAATCGAAAACGAATGCTTTGTTATTGTCATCGTTTTTGTGGTAACATATCCAATGCGTGCCGGGATTTTCTTGACTGTCCAAGTTGACTACGCCACATTCTCTTCTTTTAACGGTTGAAGGTAACGAGTCGGACATGAAAACTCCTCTGAAGTTTTTGATTCGTAACGGTTCGATCAGAGATTCAATGTCTCGGTTGGTGAGTGCTGCCGTTTCTTTTTTTTAAACTTTTTCATCACCCCCTTCCCCCCTTTCTTCTCCATGGCCAGATTATGACGTTTCTGTTCTTCCAACTCGGCCTTGTTCTTTTTCGAGTCGATGACGGTTTTTGCGATGGCGGCGCTTCCGCCAGCCAAACTTCCAACGGCCCCCAATGCTGCCAGGATGGCCGGGATGCTGAATATGAAACCTCCGATCTTTTGCTGTTTTCGCGAACGCTGCAAGCGTCTCAATTGAGGTGTACTGAGAAGTAATTTCATTCCGTGTCCTTTCGTCAAGCAAGAACGTTTCTTTTCGCGTTGTTTCTTGGTGAGTAACCCATCGAGGGCACCTAGATTTTTCAGATTGGAATATGGTATCTGGTACACGACACCCTTGGGCTTCATGTTGATGCTCTATGTGTTATTTTCACGGTATGTTATTTATATATATAAATATTCTGAGATTTTTTTGTTTTACGTAATTTTTTTTTTCACGGTATGTTATTTATATATATAAATGTTCCGAGATTTTTTTGTTTCCCTCTCGTGTAATTTTTTTTTCAAGGGATGTTATTTTATATATACTCCGCGCAGAGCCGTTACACAAATTCTATTACGTGCTTTGTTTTCTTACCAAGAAGTTCCTTTGTCCCCTTGTACACGATTTGAGTTTTGTTCTCGATTAAGATAGATAGCTTCTGGTCGGATAACATGTTAGCATATCGATCTGGTAAAAATAGACTGTATTGTGCGTTGAGCAACAGACGCACCCTGGGACCATACTGGGTAGAAACAATTGAACCGGAAGTTATCGTGTAAGGTTTGCCGACTTCCAATTCCTGAATTTTTACATACTCGACTGACAAATTTAGCATTTGTTTTAATGCTTGGAGATCACTCATTTTTTCAGTCGTCATATCAAAAAAAAATTTCAGAGTGTTAGAGAGAAATTTAATTGTTTTTTCACGATGTGTGTTATTTATATATACCGAAGATTATTTTTTTTTCACGATGTGTGTTATTTATATATCAAGTTTTTTTTTTTGACACGTATATATATTATTATTTTTTTAACAGAGGAAGAAAGTCCGTGCTTCGGAAAACGCGATGATGTGCGTGATGATATCTTCCGTCTCCTGCTTAGATTTTCTCCAATCTACTGTGTACCGTCTTCTTCCCTGCCTTGCCTCGTGCAATTCATCTAACCTTTCGTTTAATTTTTCCCCTGCAGCCGAAAGCAGAATGTTGAGATCACCACACCTCAGGCCGCTGATCTCCCGAAGATGGTCCTTGAGAACCATTTCACAAGGGATGCGAAATTCCGGCGTTGTTTTTGCCATGATTACAAGTTTCCCTACATCTCTGTTTACTACTTTTTTGAATATTTTAGATAGTAGCTCGGGTGGCAAATCAGTTATACGAGACATGTTGTTTTTTTTACTGTATGTTATTTATATACCCCACCCCAATTTTTGTTTCGTGTTCATGGCGATGGTGGTACCCAGTGTGGCGACCCGTTCACCCAGCGATGCGTCTCTGCTCACGAACCTTTCGAAAGCTGCGTGCTCTAACTTTCTGTCTGCTTCGTGACGTGCATCCAGATCCGTCTGCGTGGTGTTGTAAGCGATGTCGTGATCTTTGCATGCCGCGTCCAACGGATTCACACCCTTGTCTCCTCTCTCCAATCTTTTCTCGAGTTTGGTACCCGGTCCGCAGTACTGGTAGCCAGGTAGATGCATCTCGAAAGGTAACTTGTTGATGATGTCGTTCACGAGTCCCTTTCCTTCGGCTACGTTCCAAAATTTCGGAGGCAGCGTGTTGATGATTTTGATCAGGTAACCTATGCCCTTGTCGTCGTTCACGATGAAGTTGGAAAGTTTCGTGCTGATCATGTCCACGATGCCAACCTTCTCGTTGTATAAATTACGGTTGCCTGCATTCTCTTCGCCGGCTATCACCAACAATCGGTCCACGAGTTTCCTAACGTCGTCCACCCAAACGAATTCTTTGGGTAACGTGTTGTAACGTTTGACGCCGCTGCCTGTTTTGACCTGGTTCCAAATCGGTTTGATGAGATTCCTGTACTTCTCGCCGCTGCTCGATTTCACCCTATTCTGCGAGGCGTCGTTGTTCTGGTACAAGGCATCCGTCATGATCAGAATTTCCTTGTAACTTTGGTAATCTTCGTCGGTGTAATCTTTCGGCTGCTTTTTGGCGACGAGTTCCCACAGTCCCACCGTACCCGGATACCTGTTCCAACTATCCTTGTCGCCTAAATTGACTTTAATGTCGTTGCCTTCGAAGGTCACCTTCGATTTCCCAATCTTCCACACCACACCGCCGCCTTCGTTGGTTTCCATGCTGGGATACAATCCGAACACTTCATCCTTGTCGAATTTCCCCGTGCTCAGGTAGTCTCGTGCCAAAGGTCCCAACTCGATTTTATCCGAAGACGACGTGCTACCAATGGCTCGACGTCGTGCCGGTGCATCCTTCAGTTCGAACGGCGTCGAAGGAATGCTCGAAATGGGTGTGGGTACGGCGTAACTTTTAGCTGCGAGCGGTACGAGTTCGTTGATCAAATTTTTATTTTGTTCCGTGACACTTTTAATTTCTTTACCTAGACCGCTGATGGCATCGATCACAGGTTGATCCTGACGTTTCTTCTCTTCGTAGAATCCGCGATTCTCGGATTTCCAACCTTTGAAGCGTTTCGCGAGGTAATCGCGAAGCTTGAGATTTTCGTCTTCGATTTTCCGTTTCGTCATGACGTTATTTATACACGTCGTTTCTCACAACGTTGCAACGTTTAGAAAGTCGTTGATTTTGTTTCTGTATTTTCCGTCGTTGGGTTTTCTCGTCATGTCGATCGTCACGAATCCGAAATCGTCACCGTTCCAGCAAGAAGAGCAGCCTTCCGAAAATTGATTGTAGTTCATGTCTCCGCCTACGTAGTCATCGTACGCGTGCTTGATGTTGGTGTGATCTTGACGAAACAAACATATGAAATTAGCGTTGTCGCGTAGTAACTGTTTTGGAATTTTGGAAAACGTTTGAGCTAGGTAAAAGCAATCCATTTCTTTGTGACGACCTTGCGTAAAAAAGTTGCGAATTTCATTTTGATTTTCCAGGATGGCGTCGTCGAACACGACGACTGAATTTTCACGACAATCGTCGAGTGGTTTTATTTCCGAAGCGAACGTTGCAATGTCCAGACCATCGTACACTTTCATCAGTTGCTGGTATTTGGATTGCTCCAAACTTTTCGAGAACACGTACAGGTGCCTGTTCTTCCAATCTAACCAATTCGGTGCGAGGAGAAAATTGTCCACGAGCAGTGTCGTTTTCCCACACCCCGAAGGACCTACGATCAGACAGCGGATGCTGTCGGGAAGCAACTCACCGTTCTTTTTTTTTCTCGTTTGACTTTCCGGATCCGGTAGACGCTTCACCACGTTCCACGTACTCACAAGATCACTTCGTTCACGTCGATCCAACTCTTTTCCGGAAGTCCCAGCCATTTGACAAACAGTTTGTCACCTTTCCTACGCAATACTTTCTCGATGAGGTACGTGTCGGGGTGTTTCGTTTTAGAGAGTTCCTCTTCGTAAAATCTTCCTTTCAAAATCTCGCCGCTAGTATCTTTTATTATATACGTGTGTCGGTTTCCGGGTAGAACTCGAACCACGGTAAAAAGTTCCGTGCTCCAATTTTTTGTGAATCTCTTCTCGAAGGTGCGTTTGAATTTGCTGATCCTCACCCGGTCTCCAATTTTGTATTTAGCTTTCTTTGTCGTGGGTGTGTACTTTGGACAGTAAACTGTAGAAATTAAACGCTGCTCGTCGGACTTGGTAACGTCGGCTGGCTTCATGCCTATCGTTCTGTGTACCGTATCATTATAGGTGTCGACGAGTTCCGGCAGGATGTCGACCCACTTGTAATTTCCCCGAAGCGTGAATCGTTTCCACATGTGTGTTTTCAAGGTTCGATTGAATCTTTCCACGATGCTGGCTTTGATGTGACTGAAGGTTGAATAATGTCGAATCTTGTGTTTTTGAATAAACTTTTGGAATACGGCGTTGTAAAATTCTTTACCGTTGTCCGTTTGCAGAAACCGTGGTCGTCTGCCGCCGCTTTCGCGAAAAATTGTCTTGAATGCTTCCGTGACGCAAGTTCCTGTTTTCGCCTTCAAAGGTAAAGCCATGCGAATTTCGAAAACGTGTCTATGACGGTGAGGAGGTACTTGTTGCCCTTGTTCAATTTATGTACGTTTTTCAAATTGCCGCTACTCATCTCCACGAGGTCACTTTGCCAGAGGTCGTCGATGCCCTTGGTTACCACAGCCAAACGTTCGTAGTTGCGGCGTGCAGGTTTATGCAATTCTTCGACGATGGCTTGCCTAGACATTTTTTTAGAGATTACGTTTCAAGAGAAGCACAAGCGTGATGGGATTCAAAGAGGGTGGCACTTCGCTCGTGTTTTGAATGATCAGCTTATCGCCGGCACTCACGTCGAAAACGGTGAGATCTTCGTCTTCGTGTATTTCATATATGTTGCGCGTTTCGTTCCAACGTGCCAGAGGAATGTTTCCTGCTTTCTGGACACCACGATTCGATATCAAAGTCATGGTGGGAACGCTAGCTTTTCTGCCGTGAGACCAGTACGAAAATTCGTTTATCTGAATCGTGCCATCGAGGAGAAACTTGTAGTACGGATGATAAGGATGTAACATGTACAGTTTGTTACCTTCGACGAACGTGGAGATTCTCTGTTGATTGGGTACGCTGTTGATTTCGATGGCTTGCAGAGAATGCAGTTTAGCGAATTTAGTGTCGACGCTAACGAGGTTGCTGTGAAGCTGTCCCAGTGTATTTTGTACGGGCAACAAATATTCGACTATGGTATCCGTTACTGTAGAAGATGACGGTTTGATTTTCACTTCCACGTTCAACTGCTTGTAGTTTTCGTTGAGTTCTTGCAGCTTGGCACCGAAAGAGGCCAGCGTCGATTCCTGCGTCGATTCCAGCACTCCAACTTGATTTTTGATGTTGACGACAATACTCTGAAGGTTCTCGACTTGATTCAATTTCGAACTTTTCTCGGTAAGATCGTTCACGATGCTTCGCATCTCGGTAAACTGCATGTGAAGATCGGCGACGCTTTGCGAAGTGGGCAGCGTCGACACCAGCGAAGCAAGTTCGTCTCGAATCTGTTCCACGTTCGCCGTTTCCGTTTCCAGTCGTTTCAGCATACGTGATATGTTCCTTTTCAAAGCATGTAATTCTTTGGAGGTGGGGAGATTGGCCACCCTACTCTCGAGATCGCTCAACGAACTTTTGATGTCGCTCGATTCGGATAGTGCCGTCACGGCCGTTTTCAATTTTTCCAAATCTTCGCTCGAAGGTACGCTCGTCCGTAACGATTCCAAATCACCCTGTATGTTGTCGAGTACGTGATGAAAATGAGCAAGATTGGATTCGACGTTCAAATTTTCTAAATATTCGATCTTCTGCTGAACCGTGATTAACGTGTCCTGAATGCTCGTCAACGCGCTCGCTTCAGCGTGAATATTTTTAATTTCTTCGTTGATCAACTCCAGAGACGCCTGAAGCGTAGCGATGGTGGTTTGAATGTGTTCGAAATCTTGATAAGCCTCCAATTGAATTTTTATGTTCGCAACGCTCTTGCCGATGACCTGCAGTTCGTCCGACGATGGTAGGTTCGTCATGGTATCTTCCAAAGTCTGTAACTTGGATTTAATTTCTTCCAACGTGCTGGCGAATTCTTCTTGTAATTTGGAAACGACGACGTGCAAGCGTTCTACATCAATATCCTTCACGACGGTTTGAAGTTCAGAGAAATTTTTTTCGATTGCGGAAGTTCGTTCTTCGATTTCGAGTTTCAATTTTTCCAAATCTTCATTTTTCGATTGAAATTGCTGTAATTTGGCCAAATCATTTTGAAGCGAATCCACGCTCAACTGTATATTTTGAACGCTGTCGTAAGAAGGTACGTCGACATAATTTTTTATGAGCGTTTTCAGTTCGGAATCGATTTTCAGAATGGGGTCGAGACATTGCGTTTGGAGCGTAGCGATTTCCGACTCTAAACTTTTGTTTAAGGTCTCCTGCAAAGCGATCAAATCGCTCCTCAACTTTTTAATTCGGACGTCCAACATGAGAATCTCTTCTGCGTGGTCTACACGCTTGGTGTTGCCGAAAATGTCGTTAGGCATTTTTGGTTAACGGTTATTTATAATAGGATAGACGATACGTAATTCTACGAAGACAGGAATGAGTTTATCGTAATCTCCTAGGAGTTCCACGTAAAAATAATCTCCTGCAGACACATCGTACGTAATGTTAGAAAGCATCTTGTCGTGCTTGATTCGAAAAATGTTCTTGCCGGTAGATATTTTGATTTCGCCTACGTTTTCCGGATTCACGGTGATTTGAAGTTTCCCACCGATCGGAATTTCGTAAAAATGTAAATTGTTGGTGAAGACGTAAAACATCTTGCCCACATCATCATCCAATTTCGTCCAAATACTGTTGAGATGAACAATCAGTAGACCATTGAGTTTAGTTAACATGGAAGGTAGATCTGTCGTCGTGCGGTGTACAGCCTCCATGTTGGTTTGTTTTCGAAAACCAAAGAGATTCATGCTGGTTATTTAAGAAAAAAATTGAGAACATATCTAATATAAACAACACCACAAATAGTAACTTCATCTATGGTAGATCATTTATGGTTTTGGGGTCTAATATAAATAACACCACAAATAGTAACTTCATCCATGGTAGATTATTTATGCTTGGGGGTCTAATATAAATAATTACTACAAATAGTAACTTTATCTATGGTAGATTATTTATGGTTTTTGGGGTCTAATATAAATAACACCACAAAAAAAATGTGTGCAATTTAGTAACTTCATTTTTTTTCTTAGCAAAAGAATGGAGAAGAAGGAAGCGAAACGTGCATGCGACCAATGTGGGAAATATATATCCATTTCTCACTTGGGTAGACATCGGAAGGATATGCATGGGGAAGGATCAAGTAAGAGAGAGCTCGATGTTGACGATCAAGCGCCACGAAAAAAGCAGAAAAGTGCCGGCGAAAATATTAGAAATATTTTAACCAAGGAGACTTTCCAATCTGAAGAAACATCTGATCTAAACAACTTTTTTCATTCGGTCAAAAGCAAGTTAATTTCGTCTATCACCGAAGCTTTTCTGCAATGCTCGTTGAAAATCCACCTCATCGTTTCCGTCATTTACGAAAACGTGAAAAAAGAGCGAGAAACTTTCCATCATTACACTGGTGTAAAGAGCCTCCACGCCGCCGACGTCGATGAGGTGGATGCCATTTGCAACCAGATGTTTGACGCTTTGTTGAACAAGCACGAGACTTTCGAACAACGTGGATCGGGTTGGACACTTTGCGGTTCGCCTCACACTTTAACTTTGAAGGTGGCACGATACAACCCGATGGGAGCATCCAGCTACATCGATTTGCCTCGGGAAATAGCCAGTAAGAAAGCCATCATCAACATTCAAAATGAAGATAACAGATGCTTTTTGTGGTGCATCATTGCCGATCATCACCCAGTCAATGATCACAAACATCGTTTATACCACTACAACAAGCCAGAATATCTCTCAGAATTTGAAAAACCTATGGCTGGCATTAATTACCCCGTAAATCTACGAGACATTAGTAAATTTGAGGCACAGTACAAGACAGATAAAAACGAAAGTATAGCCGTACACATCTTCGGATTAGACAAAAACAACGCCATCTACGTTCTCAGACACAGCAAAATTAAAAGTAATCGTGTCATCAGATTACTCCTGATCGAAGATGATGATAATTATCATTACTGTCTAATTCAGAATCTTCCAAAATTAACAAGAAGTCAAATTACCACACATCAACATAAAATTCGAGTATGCGACAGATGCCTGAGTATATTCTACGGTCGAGGAAAAAAAAATGCTGATGAAGAACTCCGAGATCATCATGAAATGTGTAGTAAACATCCGGCTACGGCTATCAAAATGCCTTCTCGAGACATGACATTTTCCAACTACAAAGCGTTACTCTGGCATCCCTTGGTGATATGCGCCGACTTTGAAAGTTTCCAACTTCCACTCGCCATCTGCGAACCGAATCCCAGCGTATCGAGCACCACCGAAATTTTACATCACGAAGCCTGCGCTTTTGGATTGATGGTCAACAACACAGGCAATGTTATTTTACATCGTGGCAATGATGCTCCACAAAAATTTGTTCAAACCTTGAAACAGATGGCCATACAATTCGCTCCTCTACTAAGAGAAGACAAAGCAATGGAGCCTCTTACCCAGGAAGAGAAGAAAGCATACGACCTTGCCTCTCAGTGTGATGCGTGCGAATGTAACTTCACCCTCGAAAATGTCAAAGTTCGCCACCACAATCATCACACCGGAAAATATGTGGCCCCCCTGTGTAACAACTGTAATCTACAAATCAAGAAACCAAATTTTATTCCTGTATTCATTCACAATTTGGAGGGCTACGACGCCAAAATCTTCATAAAGGAGATGGGATGCGACGCTCAACCCATTAGCGTCATAGCTCGCACCAATGAGAAATTCATTTCATTCAGCAAGAAGGTGGACATTGGAAATGGCAATCGCGTAGAAATTCGCTTCTTGGACTCCTACAACTTTCTGTCTTCGAGTTTGGCGACACTCGCGTCTCAACTCACCGACGATGATTTGGTCGCCACCAGGAAATGTTTCGGCAACCAACATTTAGCGCTGTTGAGACGCAAGGGTGTTTACCCGTACGAATACATGACGGATGCTTCCAAATTCTCAGAAACATCGTTACCACCGAGAAAAGCATTCTACAGTCGTCTTAGCGACACCTGTTGCAGCGAAGAGGACTACCATCATGCTCAGCTCGTCTGGTCTACATTCTCTTGTCAAACCATGGCCGACTATCACGATCTGTATCTGAAGCTGGATGTCACGCTATTGAGCGACCGTTTTCATCTCCATCGCTCGAGAGGAATGGCAGCATATGGTTTGGACCCCGCTTTCAGCTACACCACACCGGGTTATTCTTGGCAGGCGATGTTAAAATCCACGAAGGTGAAGATAGAACTCATCAAGGACGTCAATCAACTTTTGTTTGTCGAAGAGGCAAAACGTGGTGGAATCGTCCAGTGTCCCCTTCGATACGTCAAAGCCAATAATTTATATGTTGCCGATTTCGATGCAGGGAAACCGACAAACTTCTTGGCATACTGGGACATGAACAACCTGTATGGTTATGCCATGTCCGAGACTCTGCCCATCGGAGAATACGAGTGGATGAGCGAGCAGGAACTTCAAGATTGTTTGGAATGGAGCGAAGATCATGAAAATGGATGTTTCCTGAAAGTAGATTTGGAATATCCTGCATCGCTTCATCGGGAACACCATGGATTTGCGATGGCACCTGTGATGGAATCGGCTCCGGAGAAGAAGCTGATGCTCACCTTCAAGAGCAAGGAGAATTACGTGGTGCATTATCGTCTCCTACAATTCTACCTCCAGCATGGATTGGTTTTGAAGCGCGTGCACTCGGGGTTGAAGTTTAGACAGACCAGGTGGCTAGCACCCTATATCGACGGCAACACTCAACGTCGAGCATCAGCTTCTTCTTCCGCAGACAAAGACCTATACAAATTAATGAACAACAGCATCTACGGCAAGAGCATGGAAGATGCGAGGAAAAGAAGAAATATCAACTTGGTCTCCGACCCGAAGAAAATAAACAAGCTCGTCGCTCAGCCCACGTACAAGAACTTCACGATACTGAGCGACACGTTGGTATTGATCGAACGTGCTCTCCGCCACATAACATTCGACAAACCAATCGCCGTGGGAGTCGCGATCCTCGAGTTGTCGAAGCTGGCCATGTACAAGTTTCACTACGACATCATGAAACCACGCTATGGAGAGGCGATCGAGGTGGCGTACACCGACACAGACAGCTTCGTGTACAACATCCACACCGATGATCTATACAAAGATCTGAAAAACATGAGCCAGCATTTCGACTTCTCTAATTATCCGAAAGATCACGCTCTCTTCGACGACAGTCAAAAAATGACGATCGGGAAGATGAAGGATGAAGTCAACGGCCGCATCATCACAGAGTTTGCTGGTCTTCGAGCGAAAATGTATGCCGTGAAAATCCAGGACGAGACCGAAATAAAAAAGGCAAAGGGGGTGGGGCGTTCGAGCACAAACAAACTAACCGTAGAAGATTACAAGTCGTGCTTGTTCGACAAAGAAATCAAACGCATGACCGAACATCGGATCACGAGCACCATCGACCAGTTGCGTACATCCGCGATCAACAAAGTGGCGCTTGATCCCCACGACACCAAATTGAGGTTATTGGATTGTAATATCCATACCCGAGAATGGGGATACCATGACGAGGAAGAAACCTGCTCGCACCATTAGACTTTTTCATCAAAAAAAGTATGTATTATTTCTTGTACCACTTTTTTTTTAAAAAAACAATCATTCACACTTATTTTTGCATTCACATTTTTTTATATTTTTCTATTATTTTTTTAAAAAAAAACAATCATTCACACTAATTTTTGCATTCACACTTTTTTTTATATTTTTCTATCATATTATGTACACTATTTTGAGAATATTTTTTTATTTCTTTCAGATGCTGCACCACCTACGGAAACTTTTTTTTAGTTCTTACACATTCTATTCTTAACCAAAAATTTTTTCTTCTCTTCAATCATAAAACACACACATTACACACGGAGGTCCTCTGTAGGGAGTCATGGGGGGGTTAAAAAAAAAAACCATGAAACTCTACAAAGGCATGGCTTTGTTAGCCGTGGCCATTAGAACTGTGTTGGGCACCACGCACCCCTGGCGGGATATTTTCTTTTTTGGGGGCCAGGGATTTCCTTAACAAAAAATAAATTTTGATTATCACACACACACATTGTAGAAAATCACACCTGAGAGTTTTAATAACAAAACATTGTGGCAGATTACGCTGAGAGTGCAAGGTCGTGGTAGATTACACTGAGGGACCTTACAGTAAGAGGAGACAGCCTTATAGGAAAATGTCGTAAGTCATTTCAAATATAGGTCAAAAAACGATGTTAGCAAAATTTGCAGAAGGTAAAAAAATAGCTTAAAAAGTGATACCAGAGCTTCTCTTCTGTCTAATTTTCTCTCATTGTAGGTTAGTTTAGCCCGTAAAACAGATTACGCTAAGAGCAGAAGCCTATTAGCAGGTCGTAGTAGATTACACTGAGGGGGGGGGCTTACAGTAAAAGGAGACAGCCTTATAGGAAAATGTCGTAAGTCATTTCAAATATAGGTCAAAAAACAAGTTAGCATAAGAGCAAGATTTGCAGAAGGTAAAAAAATAGCTTAAAAAACTGATGCCAGAGCTTTTCTTCTGTCTAATTTTCTCTCATTGTAGGTTAGTTTAGTGCGTAAAACAAATTACGCTGAGAGCAGAAGCCTATTAGCAGGTCGTAGTAGATTACACTGAGGGGGGGGGGGCCTTACAGTAAAAGAGAGGCAGCCTTATAGGAAAATGTCGTAAGTCATTTCAAATGTAGGTCAAAAAACAAGTTAGCATAAAAGCAAGATTTGCAGAAGATAAAAAATAGCTTAAAAAACTGATGCCAGAGCTTTTCTTCTCTCCATTTTTCTCTCATTGTAGGTTAGTTTACCCCGTAAAACAAATTACGCTGAGAGCAGAAGCCTATTAGCAGGTCGTAGTAGATTACACTGAGGGGGGGGGCTTACAGTAAAAGAGAGGCAGCCTTATAGGAAAATGTCTTAAGACAAATATCTTAAGAAAATTTTCTTGTTATTTTAAATGTAGGTCAAAAAACGAGTTTAGCATAAAAAATAGCTTAAAAAGTGATGCCAGAGCTTTTTTCTATCCATTTTTCTCTCATTGTAGGTTAGGTTATACCCAAAAACAAAAACCTTGGTGATTTTTCGAGTAAGAAGTTGGCAACACTGCTCATGCCTTACGAGAGAAATCCATTAAGGTGAGAAAGTAGGTCAAAAGGCAGGCCTAGGATCGCCCATTCTACCTACTTCTAAGCATTTGTTTAATGTGAGTTAAACTATGCACCGGTAACCATTAAACTAATCCAATAAAATAACACTATTTTTTACAGGTCGCTACGCTAATCAGAACCCGAAATTTATTTTTCTTTCTTCTTTTCAGTGGAAACTGTTCAAGTAATTGAAACTTTGAAGAAGAAACCATGCGCTCTTCATCATGGGTATCAGTACCGAATGCATCGGCGTTTTAAGAATGGCAACATAACGTGGCTTTGTTTGAAAGAGAAGAGCCTGAAATGTAGAGGGAGACTATTGACCACAAGTGAAAATCAATTGCTGAATGAAGGTGATCATATATGCAGGCCTGATGAAGTTGCAGTTGCAGGGAGTGAAAAGGTTTGTGCGATAAAGAAGTAGATCTCAGATTATAGGTGTTTAACTTATGTTTTTACTTGTCAGGTTAATAAGAAATAATAAGTTACCAGCGTTTCATTTCCAGTCATCGGGAGATGCGGCAATGAGAAAGCAAAATAATAAAAATGTTGCTTTTTTAAATATTTTAGAGAAAGCTGACGTTAACGAGCAATTATACATCCTAACTTCTTCCTGCAGCACTGGTACTTGTTTTTGCGGATTTCTGGTTGTTACAAAAGACACAAGGCATAGAATATTTTTCACGATTAGACATTGTTTCTTACTAAGGTTAAGAAAGCAGTTTTAAGCCCCGCGACAGGTTAAGTTTGCAGCAGGTTTTATGTATCAATCCACTATAGAGAAGCACTCAGCATCCACGTGCCAGTCTCACCTTAACCGTCGAGCTGTTCATATCACAGACAGTGAGAAAATCCGCAGTATTGCTGCGGAACTATTTTCTGCGCGCACGTTTAGGTCTATATATGCGAAAAGTTGCTGCAAGGTTAACCTGTCGCGGGGCTTAGGTGTTTTGTTTGCTATATCAGTGACCGAACGCGTTCAGTGATCGACTCACGATCTAGCCACCGAAAGTTTTGGGTTCGAGTCGGCCTAGACATTTTTTTTTCTTTGTGTGCGTCTCTTCATCATTTTTTTCTAATCAGCATTTGTACCCATGTTCGCAAATTATCCTAAAGGAGAACAACTATACTGTCTCCAGGTTTAAAATGAAGGAGGTGTGGCCAATAAGTTACCGAAATTTATATTAATGCGCGCGGTGCCCATTTTCTATTCGCCAGCACTTGCCCCTCCCTCCCAGCGCACGTGTTAGCTTCAATGTCAGTATCCACACTATTTTCGAAACAAGAGTGACTTTTAAAAATGTACAAATATTAGTTTTTAAAATGAACACTGTTGTAAATGCCAGAGATGAAGAAAAAATATAATAAAATAGAGGTAAACACTTACCAACGATATCAGTTCTCGTCAATGGTGATATACCATGTAAGAAGAATTCACACAGCTGTCCGTTGTAGCGGAGTGGTTATCACTATGCGCTACGACGACAGGAGTCCCGAGTTTGAATCTTGGCCTGGGCATGGATGTTCTTTGTGAGTGTTATTTCATCAATTTCACCATATCATCACTCATCCTCATCCTCGCCCTCGCGATTAGCCAAGTGTGGCAGAAATGCGAAGTAAAATAAACCAAATGAACCATGCAATAATTTAACCAGCGTAGACAAACTCATATCCATGAAAAAAAAACATCCACTTTCCTGCTGACGGCAGCAAGTACAAAATCGGCTAAAATGTGCCATCCGCGTTTTTGTTCGGCTGAATTTCCTTGCGGACCGCATAAATGCTTGTTTTTAAGACACCTGTTCAGAAGTTAACGATTCAACACAATACTCTGGATTCACAGCAATTTTGGTATCGCCACTTGTTCAAGGTTCAATGTTTTGTAACACTTGCTGTTGAAGCCACATCAACATTCAAAGATACAACCTATAAACACTACGCAAAATCTCGAGAACCACCACACGCCAATGGAGGGCAGGGTCGAGGGGAGGAAAGCTATAAATAACCGTGTGCTTGAGGGTAACAGATGTTTCCTTTGTGTGCGTCTCTTGATCATTTTATTCTAATCAGCATTTGTACCCATGTTCGCAAATTATCCTAAATAAAAAATCAGGTAATTAAGAAAGACATAACTATCACATCACGAAATACAATATGCAGAATATGCAAAATTCTCCGTGCTTCGATTAATTGTTGCTCCGTGGCGTAACACCACTTTGAGAACCAAGTGCTGAAGAGCGTCTTTTCTTTGATGAACGCCTGGCCAGTGCACCGAGTTCCATCTTGCGTCAAATACCGAGGTCAAGTAGTATTACTTTCAAGTAGCAACCGAATGTGTGCTGGGTCGACAGAGAAGTGTTGCTCTCATAGGGAATCGAACCGGAACATAGAGCACAACAGACAATTTGTCTTCGTAGGAGCTCTAATTTTGAAAATAGAAATGCTGAATAATTAGATCTTGAATGTTCAAATCCAAAAAATCCTAACTCATAATTTTCTTTGACAAATTGACGTGCAACATGTAAGGTGTTTGAGCAGAACCAGTTATGCATTCCCTTCCGAAACCGAAATTTATTTTTGGTTGTATCAAAATTAACTGTACTGAGGTGTTTTTCTCTCACACAAGATATCGTACGTTTTACACAGGATGATCCAAACACGATGAGTGGCTAACTTGGAGATGAGGAAAGATACATTCGCCAAGCTCTCTACAGAAAATGAGGGTGTCTAACAATTTAATAAGTGGTAAAAAATAGTATATCCTCCTTAAAACACAAAGAATTTCCAACAATTAATATTCAACTTTTTAACATGAACATCAGTGGTAGGTTTAGGGACTATGCCACTGTCAGAGGCGCCGCCGCACTCGGGGCGCCAAACTGGCACGTCTCCGTGGCGAAGTGGTTAGCACAACGCTCTAGGACGCCAAGGTCTCGGATTTGGCATGGATGCTCTTTGTTTGTATCATTTCATCAATTTTGTCACAACATCACTCATCCCAATCGTCGTGATTAGCAAAAAGTGGCAGAAAAGCGACGCTACATAACAAAAATTAATCAAGGGTTGAGTTGTTCCACTTGGAATAGCCATGCTATTGTCACGAATCACGGACATCATTGCTGTTGGACTGACAGGGTACGAAATATTACGTTTATTTTTTTTCCTGGTCCTTATCCCTCATCCTCCGGAAGACTTGTGAGGGGGACAGAGGGCAGGCCGTGAGGGCGAGCGAGCGAGCGAGTCATGGTGATGATGACTGATGAGAGAGGTTGCTTTAAAATGAACACATCTGCAGTGTTGCCACAATATGAGGGCACAATTTCTCTTTCCAAAGGGCAAAGTTTCCCTTTTTGGACCAATTTTTCCATTCACCTAAGGTGGTGGAAGCAGTAGTAATACGTAGTTAAGTATTCCGTTCAATTCGTTATTCGTTTGATTAAAAAATATTTTTTTTAAAAAAAAATCACATTTCGGTTTCCTCACTTCCTGACAAGATGTCCCAGGTTTGAATCCTGGTCAGGAATCCATTTAATCGTTAATCCTCATCGTTACTATTTATCCAAAGATGAATAAAAGCGACGTACAATAAACTTAAAGGAGCAGAAAGAAGTAGGAATAGCAAAATAAATAAATAACATAAAAATGTGGATATGAAATTCAAAATTAACTTAAAATGTAATAATGTAGTCAGATGACCTTAAAATTTCCCTGAAATTGTGGTATTCTTCATCGAAATTACTTTTTCCACCTTTTTTCTCTCTCTCCCTCCCCCCTCTCTCTCTCCTCTTTCTACTCTCTCTCTCTCTCTCTCCACCTACCTTTAGTCTTTCGGACGATGACAGAGGTTACAGAGATCGTGAATCTCGCAGGGCACGGCATCGTCCTTATAAAGAAGGGGCAAAGAGGAAACGTATAGAAAGGAGCAAAGATCGCAGTTCCTCCTCTTCCAGCACCAGCTCTGACTCTTAATATCAAGCAAAAATCAGGAAGCGAACACGAAGGCATGGAAATCTGAGAAGCGGGTCAGATGAGTCACCACCGCAGTAGTGTAATTGATGCTACAACCAGCACAGGAAAGTATGAGCCCCCCTCTGGCAGATTTGCCTACACTTAAAACAAGCTCAACATGCCCATATGAGCTTTTTGCTCAAGTGTGGAACCCCGTCTAATCCAAGATTTTTGTAAAAATGCCCTCGGGAATTTCCTGAGAAAGTATGACCCCCCTCAGATTGATTTGCCTACACTTATAAAAGGCACTTCTGTGAGATTGTTGTCCATAAACTTGTCAAAAATATGCCCCTCTTCATATTTTTTTTGACCACACCTAAAAGTAGGCCATACACACACACACACACACACACACATACACACATATTTACTTCCGGTCCACTTCTGGTTTATTTCTGGCCATTTCTGCCCACTTCCGGTCTATTTTTGGCCATTTCTGCCCACTTCCGGTCTATATCTGGCCATTTCTGCCCACTTCCGGTCCACTTCCGGTATATTTTCGGCTATTTCTACCCATTTCTGCCCACTTCCGGTCCACTTCCGGTCTATTTTCGGCCATTTCTACCCATTTCTGCCCACTTCCGGTCCACTTCCGGTCTATTTTTGTCCATTTCTGCCCACTTCCGGTCCACTTCCGGTCTATTTTTGGCCATTTCTACCCATTTCTGCCCACTTCCGGTCCACTTCGGGTCTATTTTCGGCCATTTCTACCCATTTCTGCCCACTTCCGGTCCACTTCCGGTCCACTTCCGGTCTATTTTCGGCCATTTCTGCCCACTTCCGGTCCACTTCCGGTCCACTTGTGGCCTATTTCTGGTTTATTTCTATTGCATCATGTTTTGCAACAAATTATTGCCTAATATTATGCAATAAATTATTAGGCATGTGTTGTTTTCTGATTAATTGGTTATGACATAATGTGATGATGTGGTGTTTTCTGATTGGTTTAAATAAGCAGGGTTTCTATTGGCTCTATAAATCTATATAAGCCAGAGCACAGTGCAGATTCTTCACCATTGCTGGATCGGCAGTGGAACCCACATCGCGGGGGATAGAACCTGAACAGGCTCCACCAAAGTATAGGAGACTTGAAGCATATAATTTGGCGGAATAACCCAAGTAAGGTCATAGAAACAATATACACTGATACAATAAAAGACAATTTTTGGCAGGGGGGGCCAAAGTGGTTCCTAAATACAAAATAATTAATATCTCAAGAACTAATTGACATAGAGCTATGCAGTTTTTTTGTTTGTATTGAACCCAACTGATATTTTTTATTAAGCATAGAATTTTGATTTGAACCCCAAGAAATTTTATATAATAAACAAACAACAAAAATACCAAAGCCAAAAATATTAACACACACACATACACATACACACACACAAATCACACTGCTGAACCCAACTGATATTTTTTATTAAGCATAGAATTTTGATTTGGACCCCAGGAAATTGTATATAATAAACAACAACAAAAATGCCAAATCAAAAACATTGTAATCAATGCAATAAGAATATATCCAGCCCCAATTGGGCTAAGCACCAAAATATTTGTAATCCAGACAAATGCAGAACTCCCACAAAAATTTGCCCTAAATGCCATAGAGAATATAGTATGCAATACTTCACATATACACAAAAAGGTACTTGCTCTGCACAGTCATTAATATTGCCCCCACAACCATCTACATCTGGTCTGAAAAGGAAGCACGAAACACCTGTTAATGCTTCACCAGCAAAGCAGCCACGCTATGAACCCATCCATAGCAGTTTTAACGGCCAATTAAGGGATTACCGGTTTGTATCAGAGCCAAGATGTGGTATTAAGAATTTTTTGAACAGTGTAAATCCTAATGTGCAGGCAATTCTAAATGCACAAAATGGGTCTTATAAGCTGTCCCTCAAATTGTTTACACAATATAAGAAGCCAAATGGCACAATATAAGAAGCCCCACATAACAGAAACTGTACCGGTATATTCAAATGCAAATTCAGACAAAATAATAAGCAGTTTGATAGATCAATTGAATATTAAACACTCTGAATTTGCTGCAAAAGAGTCAGGATGGAGCCTATGCGGATCTCCACACAAGTTATATGTTAATATTTCTGAATTCAGCCCATTACAAGGTTCCACTTATGTGCCATTACCTGCTAATATCAAAAACAAAACAGCCGTGGTTAATATAAAAAATAATGACGAGAAATGCTTTTTGTGGTGTATTTTAGCTGCTTTGTATCCAGTTTCAAGGAATCCTGATAGAATAACTTATTATAAACAGCATGAACACAATTTCGATGAGGCAATGGAGGGTTTAGAATATCCAATGCTTGTTCAGAATATTGATAAATTTGAAAAAAAGGCCAGGCACATCAATGGCAAACAATTATCTATTAATGTATTTACTTGTTCTAGTGGCCGTGACAATTGCTTGATGGATCCTCTCAGAATCAGTACACTTGATGATGAATCTGCTGTTCCGATTGATCTGCTCTTAATTGAAAAGGATGGCACAAATCATTACACTCTGATACATAATCTTGAAGCTTTAGTCAGAACACAACTAGACAAAACTCATAGAATATTCAAGTTGTGCAGAAGATGTTTGACTGTATTTGATGGTCAAAAAATGGTGAATGGGATTCTGGAAAAAATGCAGAAATTGCTAAAAACAAGTTAATTGAGCATCTGAAATACTGTGGGAATCATAAACCTGTTCATATGCTTATGCCTAAGCCAAGTGAAAATGACAAATTCAAAAAGTTTGAAGCCCTGTTGGAACACCCAGCATATATAGTCTGTGATTTTGAATCAAATCTCAAACCCCTTGCATTCTGCAGCCCAGACCCTGAAGAATCTTCAATTACATCATACCAGCTACATGAACCTTCCAGCTTTTATTATGTGGTTGTACAGGATGGGGTTGTTAGTAAAGAATATTTATACATGGGAGCAGATGCCATCAAAGAATTTGCACTTAGAATAGAAAATGAGTGCCATGATATAGCATCTAATGTCTTATTAAAATCAAAGCCCATGTTGCCTTTAACAGAGGAACAGATTGAAGATTTCAACAAAGCAGAAAAATGCCCGGTATGTGATTCTGAATTTTCAGATACAAATATCAAGGTACATCACCATTCTCATACAGATGGTAAATTCTTAATGGCCCTGTGTAATAGCTGCAATATTCAGATCCAGAGACCAAAATTTGTCCCCATATTTTGCCATGGTGCATCCAATTATGATTTTCATCATTTGATCAGGTACGAGGGGTTTAACAAGCAGAATTTAAATATTTTAGCAGAAAATGATGAGAAATATATAGCTATTAGCAAAATAATTAAAGTTAATGGTGTTTCTATTCACTTAAGATTTCTTGATTCATACAGAATTTTATCGGCTAGAGATCTTCTGATATCCTCAAACAGGGCATGCAGTTCATTAATATGTTGATTAGTTGGTAGAGTGGCCACTGTCTGAGTGAGTTGTTTGATCTCTGTCTGGATATTCTTGATATCTTCTGATTTCAATATGCGATTCACTGCCCTCTTTATATTTTTAAGTTCCTGTGATGTAGGGAGATTTGATACAGTATTTTGCAAAGATTCAAGTGCCAATTTCACATTATTTAATTCAGAAGCATCAGCCACATTTTGCATAGCATTTTGGAGCAGGGCTATATCTGCCTGAGAGGGTGTTGATTGTTGTAAAATTTCAAGCTTTGTTTGGATATCATCAATCAAGTGATGAAAATGAGATAGCTCAGATTCAGTGTTGAGGTTTTCAAGTTTTGTGATCTGTTGCTGGACACTAACAAGGGTATCTACAATACCGGGCAGGCGGGATTCTAGAGATTCTTGTATATTTGTCAAATCATTTTGCACTGCTGCTATTGTACCCTCAAGATGGGTTATGGTACTTTGAATTTTTCCAAAATCTTCATATGTTTCAAGTTGCAGCTTAATATTGGCAACACTCCGAGTTATTGCACTCAAAGCATCAGAAGATGGCAAGTAGTTCATAAAATTTTCAAGTGTCTCAATTTTTTCTTTAACCTCAGCTATGGCATTGTTCAAGGGGTCCAGATTAGGTATTTGGAGTGATTGAATCTGTACCTTTAGAGTGGAAATCACTAGATCAAAATCTTCTTGTGATTTTATGCTTTTGACAATTGTTTGGAGCTGTGTCTGGACATTATTTATCTGCTCTTCCAATTGCTCAGAGTTGGTGGCCTGGGTCTTAAATTTGGCTTGAAGAGCTGCTACAGCTTCTTCTAAACTTTGAAAATTATCCAATGTAGCCAAATCAGTATATTTTTGAAGCAGTATTTTGAGTTCAGAATCAATTTTAAGAAGAGGATCCATGCATTGTGATTGCAAATTTGTAATTTCTAGTTGAAGACTGGCATTCAGTGTGGTTTGTAAAGCTTGTAAATCACTTCTTAATTTCTTGACTCTGACATCAAGCATCAGAATCTCATCACTGTGATCTTCATGCCTTGTATGGCCAAATATATCATTAGGCATTTTTGTTTTAGTGGTTATTTATTATTGAATATCTGATTCTTAATTCTATAAAAAAAGGTATAAGCTTGTCATAGGATCCAGGGACCTCAATATATAAGCAGTCACCAGCAGAAACAGTATAAACAGTGCCAGAAATCATGTTTGAGTGCTTAATTCTATAAATATTTCTCCCTATTGAAATTTTGACATCACCCTCAGGAGTTGTAATAAATTGCAATTGACCACCTACAGGTAATTGGTAATAATTTAAATTATTGTTAAATATGTACAATGTTTTACCTGTTTCATCATCAACATCTGTAAATATGCTGTTCAGATGAATAATTAACAAAGCACTTAGTTTAGATATCATATCAGAAGAGGGTTGTGGTGTTGGCAGCTCCATAATAGCCTGTTTTTTGAACCCAAATAAGTTCATAGGCATGTTTATTTATTTCAAATCATGCTCTGTAATTGGGCATTGATTGCCATTTTTCAAATCACAATGCCCCCATGGTAGAGTATGTATGCCACATGTTAAAATACATCTCTTATCATCATGTGGGTCCAGAGCCACTTTTCTTACAATATTGCTAGTCAATAAGTGATCCACACTCTGAATTCTATTTTCTGATGTTCTGATTGTGCTACATGATTTGAGACAATTTTTGTAATCCTCAAATTCAAGCTCTTTGTTAACAATTACTCTGCCAATGCCCTTGGCTTTTTTTGCAACAGCGCCACTACATGTTTCAAAACTGTACATCTTGGCCCTTAACCCAGCAAATGCCGCAATAACATCACCAAGTGTCTCATCTTTTAACTTGCCAGGCACTTTTTTGTTGTGGTGTTGAATTTTTGAATGTTCAGTGGTATCAAAATATTTAAACAATTCAGGCTGGGACATATCTTGATAAACATCTTCTGTTTGAATATCAAGAACAAAACTATCTGTGTCCATGTACATCAGTTTTACACAATCACCATAAAAAGGTTTCAACACATCATAATACAATTTTAACATGTGTAATTTGGCCAATTCCAATATCACAGCCCCTACATAAATAGGCTTATCAAACTTAATATTTGTTTCTTTTCATGTTGAAAAATGCCATATTCTCATCATAAATTCTTCTGTAATTGAAGTTTGGCTTTGCAATCAATTTTTTGCTCCGGCTGGGGTCAGTAATTATTTTAACATCAATATGTTTTCTGACATTTTCAATTGTTTTGCCATACACTGAATTGACCATCAATTTAAACAAGGTCTTATCAAATTGGCTCAATGCAGATGTTCGAAGCACTGTGTTTGTATCAATATATGGTTTCAACCATCTTGAGTGCCTGAACCTCAAAACTTTTCCAACTTTGATCACTTGAACACCATGATTCATCAGGAACTGGAGGTTTTTGTAATATATAACATAATCCTGTTTCGGCTCTAGAGTCATCATCAATTTCTTCTGTTTAGAGCCAGGTGAACACTTAACCTCGGGAATTGGGGGCAGATCAGAAAATGTGTTGTGTAAATCATCAGGAATTGTCAGATCAACCTCTAAGAACAGGCCATAGTTACTGTCATCAAAATCTTTAAGATCCTCAATTTTGAAATCTTCAACCCACTCAAGCCCTGCATATGGCAGTTTTTTCATCATGGCATAACCATAGAGGCTGCTGGCATCTACATACAGTATATAATTTGATGGCAGTGCTGGATCATAATCAGGAATATATTTGTTATTTGCTCTGGCATATCTCTGAGAACATTGCACCATGCCTCCTCTTATACATTGTTCCATAAACAGATACATATCTTGATCTTGGATCAGATCCAATTCCATTTTAGTGTTTAAAAACATTGCAGACCATGCTAGGCCCGGCGCACTGTAAAAATATATTGGATCCAGTTTATAATTTTGCATGGAAGATTTTCTGAATGCCTGCAATATATCAGCTAAGAGGGTCACATCAAGTTTTAAATAAGCCCTGTGATAATCACCAAATGTCTGGCATTTTAAATTGTTCCACATCAACTGGGCATGGTGATAATCTTCATCAGTGATTCCAGATCCTCTGATTTTGCTGTAAAACTCTTGTTGTGGTGGCAGAGAACACTCATCAAATTTAGAAAAATCTGTAACATAATCATATGGATATACACCCTTCCGCCTAATTAATTTCAGGTCCTGATTTGGAAACAAAGCACATGTGATTTTGAATTGATCATCAGATAATTGAGTGGCCAGTGTAGCCAGGCTAGCCGATAAAATTCTGTATGAATCAAGAAATCTTAAGTGAATAGAAACACCATTAACTTTAATTATTTTGCTAATAGCTATATATTTCTCATCATTTTCTGCTAAAATATTTAAATTCTGCTTGTTAAACCCCTCGTACCTGATCAAATGATGAAAATCATAATTGGATGCACCATGGCAAAATATGGGGACAAATTTTGGTCTCTGGATCTGAATATTGCAGCTATTACACAGGGCCATTAAGAATTTACCATCTGTATGAGAATGGTGATGTACCTTGATATTTGTATCTGAAAATTCAGAATCACATACCGGGCATTTTTCTGCTTTGTTGAAATCTTCAATCTGTTCCTCTGTTAAAGGCAACTTGGGCTTTGATTTTAATAAGACATTAGATGCTATATCATGGCACTCATTTTCTATTCTAAGTGCAAATTCTTTGATGGCATCTGCTCCCATGTATAAATATTCTTTACTAACAACCCCATCCTGTACAACCACATAATAAAAGCTGGAAGGTTCATGTAGCTGGTATGATGTAATTGAAGATTCTTCAGGGTCTGGGCTGCAGAATGCAAGGGGTTTGAGATTTGATTCAAAATCACAGACTATATATGCTGGGTGTTCCAACAGGGCTTCAAACTTTTTGAATTTGGCATTTTCACTTGGCTTAGGCATAAGCATATGAACAGGTTTATGATTCCCACAGTATTTCAGATGCTCAATTAACTTGTTTTTAGCAATTTCTGCATTTTTTTCCAGAACCCCATTCACCATTTTTTGACCATCAAATACAGTCAAACATCTTCTGCACAACTTGAATATTCTATGAGTTTTGTCTAGTTGTGTTCTGACTAAAGCTTCAAGATTATGTATCAGAGTGTAATGATTTGTGCCATCCTTTTCAATTAAGAGCAGATCAATCGGAACAGCAGATTCATCATCAAGTGTACTGATTCTGAGAGGATCTATCAAGCAATTGTCACGGCCAGTAGAACAAATAAATACATTAATAGATAATTGTTTGCCATTGATATCCCGGGCCTTTTTTTCAAATTTATCAATATTCTGAACAAGCATTGGATATTCTAAACCCTCCATTGCCTCATCGAAATTGTGTTCATGCTGTTTATAATAAGTTATTCTATCAGGATTCCTTGAAACTGGATACAAAGCAGCTAAAATACACCACAAAAAGCATTTCTCGTCATTATTTTTTATATTAACCACGGCTGTTTTGTTTTTGATATTAGCAGGTAATGGCACATAAGTGGAACCTTGTAATGGGCTGAATTCAGAAATATTAACATATAACTTGTGTGGAGATCCGCATAGGCTCCATCCTGACTCTTTTGCAGCAAATTCAGAGTGTTTAATATTCAATTGATCTATCAAACTGCTTATTATTTTGTCTGAATTTGCATTTGAATATACCGGTACAGTTTCTGTTATGTAGGGTTGTGTAAATTTTGTGCCATTTGGCTTAATTTTGTGCCATTTGGCTTCTTATATTGTGTAAACAATTTGAGGGACAGCTTATAAGACCCATTTTGTGCATTTAGAATTGCCTGCACATTAGGATTTACACTGTTCAAAAAATTCTTAATACCACATCTTGGCTCTGATACAAACCGGTAATCCCTTAATTGGCCGTTAAAACTGCTATGGATGGGTTCATAGCGTGGCTGCTTTGCTGGTGAAGCATTAACAGGTGTTTCGTGCTTCCTTTTCAGACCAGATGTAGATGGTTGTGGGGGCAATATTAATGACTGTGCAGAGCAAGTACCTTTTTGTGTATATGTGAAGTATTGCATACTATATTCTCTATGGCATTTAGGGCAAATTTTTGTGGGAGTTCTGCATTTGTCTGGATTACAAATATTTTGGTGCTTAGCCCAATTGGGGCTGGATATATTCTTATTGCATTGATTACAATGTTTTTGATTTGGCATTTTTGTTGTTGTTTATTATATACAATTTCCTGGGGTCCAAATCAAAATTCTATGCTTAATAAAAAATATCAGTTGGGTTCAGCAGTGTGATTTGTGTGTGTGTATGTGTATGTGTGTGTGTTAATATTTTTGGCTTTGGTATTTTTGTTGTTTGTTTATTATATAAAATTTCTTGGGGTTCAAATCAAAATTCTATGCTTAATAAAAAATATCAGTTGGGTTCAATACAAACAAAAAAAACTGCATAGCTCTATGTCAATTAGTTCTTGAGATATTAATTATTTTGTATTTAGGAACCACTTTGACCCCCCCTGCCAAAAATTGTCTTTTATTGTATCAGTGTATATTGTTTCTATGACCTTACTTGGGTTATTCCGCCAAATTATATGCTTCAAGTCTCCTATACTTTGGTGGAGCCTGTTCAGGTTCTATCCCCCGCGATGTGGGTTCCACTGCCGATCCAGCAATGGTGAAGAATCTGCACTGTGCTCTGGCTTATATAGATTTATAGAGCCAATAGAAACCCTGCTTATTTAAACCAATCAGAAAACACCACATCATCACATTATGTCATAACCAATTAATCAGAAAACAACACATGCCTAATAATTTATTGCATAATATTAGGCAATAATTTGTTGCAAAACATGATGCAATAGAAATAAACCAGAAATAGGCCACAAGTGGACCGGAAGTGGACCGGAAGTGGACCGGAAGTGGGCAGAAATGGGTAGAAATGGCCGAAAATAGACAGGAAGTGGACCGGAAGTGGGCAGAAATGGGTAGAAATGGCCGAAAATAGACCGGAAGTGGACCGGAAGTGGGCAGAAATGGGTAGAAATGGCCAAAAATAGACCGGAAGTGGGCAGAAATGGACAAAAATAGACCGGAAGTTGACCGGAAGTGGGCAGAAATGGGTAGAAATGGCCGAAAATATACCGGAAGTGGACCGGAAGTGGGCAGAAATGGGTAGAAATAGCCGAAAATATACCGGAAGTGGACCGGAAGTGGGCAGAAATGGCCTGAAATAGACCGGAAGTGGGCAGAAATGGCCAAAAATAGACCGGAAGTGGGCAGAAATGGCCAGAAATAAACCAGAAGAGGACCGGAAGTAAATATGTGTGTATATGTGTGTGTGTGTGTGTGTGTGTGTATGGCCTACTTTTAGGTGTGGGCCAAAAAAAATATCAAGAGGGGCATATTTTTGACAGGTTTATGGACAACAATCTCACAGAAGTGCCTTTTATAAGTGTAGGCAAATCAATCTGAGGGGGGTCATACTTTCTCAGGAAATTCCCGAGGGCATTTTTACAAAAATCTTGGATTAGACGGGGTTCCACACTTGAGCAAAAAGCTCATATGGGCATGTTGAGCTTGTTTTAAGTGTAGGCAAATCTGCCAGAGGGGGGCTCATACTTTCCTGTGCTGGTTGTAGCATCAATTACACTACTCACCGCGAACTCAGCGATCAGCAACGACAGGAACCCCAAGGATGGCAGACCTTAATTCCTTGTCCAAGTTCAAGAGAGACCTGGAAGCCCAGAATGCTGAACAGTATTTAAAAGAACTCAATATCAACTTTGATTTAATGCAAGTTCCATACGATTACTGATTGTAAATTATTCCCCGGTTATTCAAAGGCCAGGCTGAGCATTGGTTTCGAACAAATCAGTTGGATTTCAGGTCCTATTCTGATTTCTGCCGCCGTTTTCGCAAGTAATATGCTTCTGAAGAGGCCAAAGAGAGGCAACTGACGGCAGTGAGATCTCGCAGATATTCAAAGCAGTCTGGTATGAGTATGGAGGAATACGCTTGGTCCATCTACTCAGCCTATCGCAATCTGTCTGCCCGTTATGTAGAACCAGAGATAGTGAACTTAATAATCTCCCAGCTTCCATATAGAGTCCGCAGTCTGAGTTTGGCTAATTCTCCTTGAACTGTACGACAGATTGCTGATTTTTTAAAAAAGATTCGAGGTGCTTGAAGAGCAGGACAGTTGGAAGCCTTTGTGGAATAGAGAAGGTGCTGGCCAGGGAAATGCTCCTAGACAAAATAGAATTGAAAACCAACAACACAGAGTCAGACAAGTTATGCAGAACCATAGGAATGGATATTCCAATTACAACAGGTGATGTAAGCCTCCGAGAAGTAATGGCAGGAACAACTACGCACGTGGGCCACGTCGTTCCAGATCTGATCCAGAAGACCATTCCCGTGACTCTTCACGTAACGCCTCTGAACCCAGTAACTTCAGAGCGACGTCGCCTCCGTTCGAACCTTCTGCTTGACGTTTGACGAATGAGCCGCGGCAAAGCGACAACATGACAAGAGTCTTTTGTTGGCGCCATCGACCAGTGCTAATCCGAATGGTATGCAGTCTCATTTAGGCAGTCGCCCAACGTGAATTCTTCGTTCCCGATCACGGTTGGGCTAAAATCTTGGACTTCTCTGGGAACGGATGACAATGTTATAAATAGTGAAGATAATCATCTTTTTGTTGTGCTGACTCTCAATGAAGGAGAACAAAGTTTAGATAGAGCACTACAACAGGCAGTTAGAAAGGAAAATTTACTCAGGGTTCCGTTAATTAAAGCAACTGTAACAGGCGTTGATTTTATTTGTGTTCTGGAAACTGGCAGCGAATGCAATCTCATGAGCTACGCCACTTGGAAGAAGATTAAAGAGAAGCTGCCGTCATTGCAGTTACAACCATGTCCAGATGTTAGGCTGACTGATTTTCAACGTGTGTGACAAGAGTAGTAGGGATGCACGCCAGTGGATGTTGCTATTTAATATTCGCAATTAATTTGCACGGGTGTTAATTAATTTGCACGTACTTAGAACTAATTTGCACGTACTTAGAACTAATTTGCATGTACTTAGAATACTTTACATTTATGTATTTGCATGTTTATAACTTTTTATGAATATATAATTATGTATTTTATGAAAAATATGTATATAGAAAGTAATTAGAGGTACTAAACGCTATGCATATGGTTTTATATTCATTACTGCAAAGTATGTAATGTATAAAATGTTAATATTAATGTTTATAGTATTGAAAATAAGAGTTTATGGTTTATGAACCGCTATGAAAGGTGGTAATGGTACGAAAGAAGACGGTCCCGGTACTCGAACCCGCGATATGTAACTGTAATAAATGGTTAGGCCTATAGTGTACAATGTATGTAATAATGTATGTTATTATTGTATTAAAGACGGTGGTTTGAAACACGAGACGGTGAACTCCGCGCTGAGGGTAGACGAGAAAGGAATTTGGGGGATGTGCGGTCAAGGTCAAATGACGTCAGAACGCCAGAACAAAGAAAGAACCCGATTGACCAATCAGAGAACGCGTCGGTAGGTTTTCAGAACCGGTTTTTCCAAGGTTAACTAGAACGCAAGAACAGGGGAACGCTATGCAATACTGTAGGGCAGGGGAGGGATTGAACCAGACAACAAAGGATGTCTGGGAATGCGCAGCAATGGTCAAATCTCTGAAGCTATGCGTCGCTTGTAGAACCGGTTTCCGCCGCCAATTAATATTCCGCTCAGGGTTGCCCCAAAGCACAGGACGCTTTTGCGCAGGTTTTAGGCTAGAACGCTTGCATGTCAGAACAGGTTTCTGTCTAAGTAAGCCAAGGTTACCGAGAACACAAGAAAAAAGGATTTTTGGATACCTAATTAGATTGGAGCGAGAACTTTAATTTGAACAAGGAGAACGAAGCGTAAGGGTTTTAATCTGTACTAGGAAGAAGGGAGAGCTATCAGGGACTGGGCCTACAGTTTTCACTATTTGCATTTATCACGGGGTATCGAACCTAGGACCCTTTGATTATTGATTTAGGTAGTAAATGTATGTTACTGTGTGCTATTTAACATATTATTGAGTTTATTTTTTACCAAACTTTGACTTTATGTCAAACATTTTCACAGCTTATTTTTATTTTTACCAAAATAACACAATTCAATCTGTTCAGGAAAGATTTTTAGTTACATTTTCGACACACAAAGTGTGTGTTCTCAACTTCTATCTGTTTATTTCACAAGTTTAGGCTTATTTTTACCAAAATAACACAATTCAATCTGTTCAGGAAAGACTTTTAGTTATATTTTCGACACACTAAGTGTGTGTTTTCAATGTCTATATGTTTATTAGGCTTATTATTACTCAAATAACACAATTTCATCTGTTCAGGCAACATTTTTTATTAAAATTTGGACTCACAAAGACATTTTTTCAATTTTTAATTTATTATTTTACAACTTTATGTTAATTTTTTACCAAAATAACACTATTTATACTATTCAGGCAACATTTTTTATTAAATTTTGGACTCACAAAGATATTTTTACAACTTTTTAACTTATTATTTTACAATTTTATACATATTTTTACCTAAATAACACTATTTATACTATTAAGGAAAGACTTTTAGTTATATTTTCGACACAAAGTGTGTGTTCTCAATTTTTAGCTGTTTATTTTACAAGTTTATTATAATATTTACTCAAATAACACGATTTGAACGTGTTTTCTATTACATTTTGGACACACACACACGCACACACACACAGAGAGAAAGAGAGAGAGAGATATTTTTTTCCAAGTTTACAGGATTATTCTCTAGTTTACTCTAATAACACAATGTAGATGTGGTTTGAATTAAATTTTGTACACATGAAGTGTGTTTCGTCAAGTTTTACCCTTTTATTTTACAAGTTTAGGCTTAATATTACTCAAATAACACAATTTAATCCAGTCAGGAAGGATTTGTTATTATATTTTGGATGCACAAAGAGATGTTTTCAACTTTTTTACTGATTTTTTCCAGGATATGTAACAACCTTTTTTCTTAGATCTTAGCAAACAACCTAAGTCAAATTCAAGCAGCAAAAGGAATACACAGAAACCAACATGGCATCCAGAAAGAGAAATCAATAGTCACACCCATAGCACAGTTTAAAAAGCTACATAGCTGAAACCTTAGAGAAACTTAAAACTGCAAACACAATAAATCTAGATTCTTCCGAGGCATAGGATAGAGTAAAAAACATGGCTTGCTTATGGACAAACTCAACAACATAGGAATAAGATAGACAAGCAATCCTTTTTTCAGTAGAAAATTCCAATTACTCAAGTAAGCTACATGATACGTAGTACATAAGAAGAGCAAATTAACATCATCAGCAGTAAACCATCATGCAACTTCTACCTGCTGAAACAACTAAGTGAGTCTAATTTATCAGAAAAATGCCTACATTACAGATTAATTACTACCAGAATACTAAGGCTTCAAAAGTGAACACTAAGAATAATGTTCAGACAAGTATAGAGCATCTTGCAAAGGATTATTACTCCCTACATCTACAAGTCAATGACAATTATTCTAAATACTACGAACTTGGACAAAATATAGTCAAATACACAACACAAGAAGGAAAATAATTACAAGTAAAACAGCAGACACTCAATATCTCAAAACAATCCGGTAAAAATATTCTACAACAAACTGCCTCATTACATAAAACTGCTAAATCTCCAAAACATATACAAATACAATCAATAAAAACTACTTGAAATGGGAAAACTGTCTACAGTCTCACAGAGTTGATGTGAAATAACAGCAAAACTTAGAAGCATGAACAGTCAATAGTGCTCAATTTGCATACAGTTCACATGCAAACTCTCATGAAAAGGTTGAAAACAGTCTCCCAGCTCAGTTCTCATCTATACTTGGACAACAACATCCTGCAAGAAATTCTCAGAAATCCTACCTTTCCTACCCTTGCTTAAATAGCTAAAGTGCAATCTTCATACTAAAATATTGAAAAAAGGCATATCTATTTACATAAAAGTGTGTACACATGTGTTTGTCTGCGTGTACTCTTAGATAAATTGATAAAAAAAGCAATATAGTTATAAATCAAAGACTATACCTAATAATATTAATTTCAAAATAAGCTGATAGAAAAAGATATAATAACTACAGTATAAGCTTTTAATTTTTGTTAATTACAAAAAAATAAAAGTTAAATACAGTAAATAAACCTGGTCCCTTACATTGAAAAAAGGAACATAAATTGAGAGTATTTGAAAATAAGATCCTTAGGAAAATATTTGGGCTTAAAACAGATGAGGAGACAGATGAGTGGAGAAGGTTACATAATTTAGAAGTACATAATTTGTATTCATGTCCAGATATTATTAGAATGATTAAATCAAGAAGACTTAGGTGTGTAGATCATGTGGTACGAATGGGAGAGGAAAGAAGAGTATACAGAATTCTTGTTGGGAAACCTGATGGTAAAAGATCAATAGGAAGACCAAAACAAAGATGGAGGGATAATTTAGAGATGGACCTAAATGAAATTGGTAGGGAAGGAAAGGAGTATATAGATCTTCCTCAGGACAGGGACAGATGAAAGGCATGTGTTGCTGCAGCCATGAACATTCGGGTTTAAGAAGGCTAGAGAGTTAGTTAGTTATACATTAAATAAGCATAATATTTGGATTGTAAATAGAGAATATAACAAATGTACAATGCATTGTGCGAAAACTGTCAACTTTGCATTATAAGCAGAAAATTAAACCAGTTTGCCCTAGAAATACATTTTAAAAATAGCCCAAAATAGCATGCGTAATAGAAAATTAAGAAAACTTTCTGATGCATAAAAGTACTGACTAGTGCTGAATGAATCAATTACTGTAAAATATTATTCTCTGATTCAAGTAATTTAACTGTAAACATTATCTTTTGTGTGTAAAATATAATTGTTAGTTGAACTGATAAGTACAAATATTAACTTTATACGCCTTCATACACTCTAAATAACATAACTTTGATATATAAATTAGTAACAATTTGTTAAGATTAACTTAAACTGTAGAATTGTTTTCTTAAATAAATATAAAGTAGTAAAAATACTAAACAAATAATTCCTTCTTTTCCTATTTAAAGGATGCCAAACAGTGTAAACCAGTTGTTAGTGGCTAAATAACATAAAATTTGAATTAAATACTAGTACATTTTGTCAAATTATAAATAAAATATACCTATTTCTTTGGTATTTGTACTAAAGTGAAGAAAATGTTACTAAAACTTGGCTAGTACAGTAAATCTGAGAGTTTTAGCTTTATTTGTCCGTAACTGTATATAATTGTAACTTGTTAATCTCTTCAAACACAATCTTTACCTCAATTTTGGAAGCTAGCTGAACTTTAGCGTTTCGAATTACATATAGTGAAGGCCTCAGTCTGTAAAAATTTGGAAATGTTGTCTCTTTCTCTGTCGAACCAGACCAAAAGTGTTCTCAAGTGTTTCAATATATTTATTAACATAACTAACTTTTCAAGAAAAGAATACCTTGTGCCCAGATAGCTTAGTTGGTATAGCGTTAGGCTTTTAACCTATCTGTCCAGGGTTCGAGTCCCTGTCTGGGCGATAACAATTTTTAATTTTTGTCATCGGATCTTTTGCAGAATGGATATAAAATATGTTTACAGTCTAACAGATTATTATTTATCTAAAATTTTGCAAATAAGCTTTTAAGTTTCTCAAATATCAGCATCTTTTGTAATAGAAACGTTCTGGTGGTAAAACCTACACCTACTGTAATATCTCTGTGGTATTAACTTACATGCAGCCCATAACTTTTGGGACTGTTTCTCCTCCGTTACATTTCCTCGCCATTTACCCTTAGCGTCGCGATTAGCCTCAGAAGCACAAAAAGCGAAATCTTATATTTGTTCTTTTTATATCTCTGAAACCACCTATACTATAGAACTACATTTAATGAATTTTGCAGTTTTCCTGTTTGATCTGTTAAATAAACCTGTCAATAAAAATATACTTGCATAGAAAAATCTGTTTTTCAGATACTTTAATCGGGTAATCTGTTTTTGCGTACTTCCTCAGAAATATACACAATCATAGTTTTTTACAACCATGTTTTTTACTCTATCCTATGCCTCGGAAGAATCTAGATTTATTGTGTTTGCAGTTTTATGTTTCTCTAAGGTTTCAGCTATGTAGCTTTTTAAACTGTGCTATGGGTGTGACTATTGATTTCTCTTTCTGGATGCCATGTTGGTTTCTGTGTATTCCTTTTGCTGCTTGAATTTGACTTAGGTTGTTTGCTAAGATCTAAGAAAAAAGGTTGTTACATACCCTGGAAAAAATCAGTAAAAAAGTTGAAAACATCTCTTTGTGCATCCAAAATATAATAACAAATCCTTCCTGACTGGATTAAATTGTGTTATTTGAGTAATATTAAGCCTAAACTTGTAAAATAAAAGGGTAAAACTTGACGAAACACACTTCATGTGTACAAAATTTAATTCAAACCACATCTACATTGTGTTATTAGAGTAAACTAGAGAATAATCCTGTAAACTTGGAAAAAAAATATCTCTCTCTCTCTCTCTCTCTCTGTGTGTGTGCGTGTGTGTGTGTCCAAAATGTAATAGAAAACACGTTCAAATCGTGTTATTTGAGTAAATATTATAATAAACTTGTAAAATAAACAGCTAAAAATTGAGAACACACACTTTGTGTGTCGAAAATATAACTAAAAGTCTTTCCTTAATAGTATAAATAGTGTTATTTAGGTAAAAATATGTATAAAATTGTAAAATAATAAGTTAAAAAGTTGTAAAAATATCTTTGTGAGTCCAAAATTTAATAAAAAATGTTGCCTGAATAGTATAAATAGTGTTATTTTGGTAAAAAATTAACATAAAGTTGTAAAATAATAAATTAAAAATTGAAAAAATGTCTTTGTGAGTCCAAAATTTAATAAAAAATGTTGCCTGAACAGATGAAATTGTGTTATTTGAGTAATAATAAGCCTAATAAACATATAGACATTGAAAACACACACTTAGTGTGTCGAAAATATAACTAAAAGTCTTTCCTGAACAGATTGAATTGTGTTATTTTGGTAAAAATAAGCCTAAACTTGTGAAATAAACAGATAGAAGTTGAGAACACACACTTTGTGTGTCGAAAATGTAACTAAAAA